>NC_064854.1:114948556-115258278 GCF_024139225.1 Suncus etruscus | reverse complement strand
AGGCAGATACGCTACTGCTTGTGCCACTGCTTCAGCCCCAGCTTTTGCTTGTTGTATGAAAACAGAAGGAAAAAGAAATAGATTATAGGTGTGAGTGGGGGTGGAAGCCTTGTAGAAAAACAAGTGACCAAATGGCAGAAAATTACCTACAAAAAGTGAAAACTGTCAAATTCAAAGACATCCACAGATAATTTATCTTGTATCCACAATTATTGAGATGAAAATGTGTTACAAATATTCGTGGATAAGAAATTATTCTTTTCTCACTTTTGTTTTTAAATTTCATTTTCAGAACAAAAAGGAATCATAATAAAAGTAGAAAAGTGGAACATTCTGTAATTACATTTTATTATTCACTTGATCACTATCACTCCAGTAATTTTATAATTCATTATTGTTATTTACCTATGTTCCAAAGGTTTTTAATATATTCCTCAGCTTCTAAGTAGAAAAGAATGTGATAACAATCACATGACTCATCACAATTACTCATTAGGAAAATAGAAATCACAATTTAGTTATAAAAGATGGGTATCAATTATACTGAACTTTACTGATTTATTAGTTTTATTAAAATTGATAGGAAACTAAAAATAAATATGTACTAAGTCCACATTTTTCCATTTCACATAGTCTGTCACCTCTCATTCCTTAATAGAAATAAAAATGTTTATGATGATATTTCCAAAGGTTAACAACAAAAACTTGTAACATTATGTGGTAAATGGTTCCTAACTGCCATTAAGCATTAAAAATAATTTATTCTTAACTTAAATCTCTATGCCTCACTCCGAAATCGCTACTCAGTCCTTCTAAATTTTCTTTTATTAAAGCAGAGTAATTGATCATGTTATTCGTGTTTCAATTTTAGACATACAATATCCCAGCCTCAATCCTGCCATTAGTTTCAATTTCCCTCCACTAGTCCCCAGGATCAGTTCCCCACTCTTCCACCTCAAGCCTGCCCCCTTGACAGATATCTTTTTAAGTTTTTTCATTAAATAAAGTTGGGTCTCATGATTTCATTGTGGTCAATAATTTGATTGGATATTAATCATTATCATTAACAGTACCAATGTTCTTGAGTCCCCTGAACCACTATGAAAAACAGTCTAAAGTTTAAATTGAGCAATTCCACTTTTGATATCTATCCCTAGGAAAGAAAATGTTCATTCAAAAGAACATATGCACACTATTATTCAATACAGTATTTAGTACAATAGCTAAGATTTGTACACTCTAGATAAGCCAAACATGAAGATGCATTATATATACACAATGGTTACTAAGATTTAAATGCCTTTCTCATTTAAATGTTCACAAAAACCATTTGTATATTTTTATGTTTCAAAATACCAAGTATGGGGCCGGAGTGGTGGCGCAACCCATCAGGAGTATGCCTTGCCCAAGCTAGCCTAGGACAGACCGTGGTTCAATCACACTGCATCTCATATGGTCCCCCATGCTAGGAGCATTCCATATGGTCCCCAAGCCAGGAGCGATTTCTGAGTGCATATCCTGAGCATAATGAGGTGTGGCCCAAAAGCAAGATAAAAAAAAATTCCACCAGAAGTAAATGAGAGTCATTATCTCCCTGCATTAACACCAGCACTGGTTTTTTTGTGTTTTGTTTTGTTTTTGTCTTCTTGATATATTACAATCTCTGTGGTGTGAGGTGATATCACATTATTTCATTTTGTATCTCCTGATGATTAATTATGAGGAGACTTTTTCTCATGTGCCATTTGGCCATCCATATTTTTTTCTTTGAGTAAATTTCTCTTCATCTCTTCTCCTCATTTCCTGATGGGATTGGCTTTGTTTTTGTTTCCTTGTTAAGCTCTACCATACCCTTGTATATCTTAGATATTAAACCCTGATATATGGATATTAGGTGAATAGTTTCTCCCATTCAAGTTCAGTATTGTATCCTAATGTATCCATCATTTCCTTTAAGGTACAGAGATTCTTAATTTAATGTAGTTCTAATTCTTGTTTTTGTTTTTGTTTTTTTTTGGTTTTTGGGTCACACCCGGCGGTGCTCAGGGGTTACTCCTGGCTGTCTGCTCAGAAATAGCTCCTGACAGGCACGGGGGACCATAT
Organism: Suncus etruscus; assembly: GCF_024139225.1. Taxonomy (NCBI): domain Eukaryota; kingdom Metazoa; phylum Chordata; class Mammalia; order Eulipotyphla; family Soricidae; genus Suncus; species Suncus etruscus. The sequence continues at coordinate 115,256,175 of NC_064854.1, read as the reverse complement.
GGGACACCAGGATTCAAACCAACCACCTTTGGTCCTGGATCGGCTGCTTGCAAGGCAAACGCCGCTGTGCTATCTCTCCGGGCCCATAGTTCTAATTCTTTACCTTTGCTTTCTATTGCTTGACTAGTAATGTTTTTCCTTAAATATATTTTTAGCTTCCATGTAATAGAGAGTTGTGCCTATGTTTACCTTTATGTACCTTAAGGTTTAAGGTTTTATAACCAAGGTCTTTGTTCCATTTTGATTTGACTTTTGTGCTAGAAAGAATTCTGAGTTCATTTTCTTGTACATAGCTAACCAGTTTCCCCAGTATCACCTGTTAAAGAGGCTTTCCTTGCTCCACTTCATAATTTTTGCTCCTTTTACAAAAATTGACTTATATACATAAGAATCTGTCTCAGAGTATTTAATTCTATTCCACTTCTATTCCACTGATTGGAATATGTTTTCATTTCAATACCATGATAATTATTTTAGTTATTACCACTTTGCATTACAGTTGAAATTGGGGAAGGTGATGCCTCCCATCTTCTTTTTCTTTTGATATTCATGGAGGTTTATTTTTCCATATAAATTTCAGAAGTGTTTTTATCTATTTCTTTGAAAAATATCAGGGTTTTTTTTTATAGAGACTGTATTGAGTCTCTATAATACTTTACCTAGTATTGCCAATTTAATGATTATCTATTTCTTTGAAAAATATTGGGGGTATCTTCATAGAAACTGCATTGAATCACTACAATGATTTGGGGGAGAATTGCCATTTTAATAATGTTAAATACTCCCATATCATAAACAAGGAAGTGTTCCCATTTCACTGTGTTCTTTTTTATTTCGTGGAGTTCTGTTTTGTAGTTTTCTTTGAATGATTCTTTCACTTTATTTGTTTGTTTGCTTAATTATGGCTTTAGGCTACATTTGGGGGCACTTTGGGGTTACTCCAGCTGTGCAATCAGAAGTCACTCCTGGCAGGCTTAGAAGACCATATGGGGTGCAGGGGATCAAACTTTGTTTAGCCACATACTAGGCAAATGCCCTACCCCCTGTACTATAACTCTGGCCCTGGTCTTTCACTTCTTTAAGTTGATACCTAGGTACTTGATTTCTGAGGCACAAATACCTAGGTACTTGATTTTCTGAGGCACAATTGTTAGTTAGATTTTTTTTTTCATCTATCTTTTCTTTATTTGTATATAGGAAAGCCATGGTCTTTTGCATGTTGATTTTGTAACCTGTCATGTTAGCCTGTCATGTAAAACTCTATTGTTTCTAGGAGCTTTTTGTGTAGAGACACTAGGATTTCCTAAATATATTTTCTAAATATATTATCATATCATATGCAAACAGCAAAAGCCTAGCTTCGTTCCCTTCATATCTGATGTCCTAAGCTAAATTCTTTTGACTAAACTCTGTGCTACAACCCCTTTATAACATTGAAGTGACATCTATCTGGCTAATCTACAAGCAGCAGTACATTGACTCTGTGCTTGTAAATAGGGTGACATCCTTTAACCTTGAAATAATAACCTCTTTATGCTCAGAAATTTGATTGTAATAGTAGTAAGTGATGTACTGTATCCTTTACAATGTTACTTTATAAAAAAAAGATTCTAGAATAAACTTCCTCTATCTCCAGTAAAATAACTTAAAGAATCAATGAGATAATAGAACAGAACAGACACACAGGACCGATGTAGTCCTTAAAAATCAGCATCAGCAGTAAGGGACTAAATAATTTATGCTAGGAATCCTGACAGTTACCAGCATCTATACTCAAATGTTTTGCATGGTTAAAAGCTGGGGTGAGTCTTACACTGTTCTTAACTTCTACCACTTAAGGAAATTCAATCAAAGATGAAAGTTTAAAGATATCAGTTCTTGTCAAGATATGAAGGTGGATTTTCTGAACACAGCAATTCTCAGAAAATTCAGATGTACTGAGAAATCTAAAAATAAAAATTGATGTATTTTTAAACATTCCTCTAAAGTTTGATACTTTGATAATTATACCTCATATTTTAATCTTCGAAAATAATTTACATATGACATATATTCATATATATACAATTACACATATATTTAGAATGATATTTGTTTTATAAAAATAGGAAGGACACACCAATAGTTTGTGTTTTTTAAATAATCTCCCAAATTTATAATCGAGACTATATTGAATTACTCGTTTCATCTTATTAAAGTTAGAAATTTAGTAATATATCTGAATATAATTTAAAATAATTTAACAAAATTATCACAAGCTCATCAAAAAGTTCATGTTAGTTAACAATAAAATGGTTTTACACTGACTGATTTTTTTTTTCTTGTGAATGACGGCATTACCTGAACAAATGTGGTGCGAAAAAGCCAAAAAACATTGTAAAGTAATTCATTTCTGAAATGAGGCCTCGACGAAAAGTTTAATCTAGAGGATCAACCTCAGTGTTCCAAAGTGTGAATCCTGGTGCTTTCTACTCAGGCTGCATACTAAAGACACAGAGACCACAAAAAGCATTTTGAATGAGAGCTGTATTTTAGATTCTCTATTTTTCCCATTTATTTTTTGAGACAAAGGAACTTACATTTGATCAGCCTGGCTTTTAATTTTAGATATAATTATTTAAAAATATGCTAAGATATTCCTGACATTTCAAAAGAACAAACTATTACTGTCACTTCATTTTTAGTAAGATTATGTTTTTAAAAATGTATGTCTTCATATCATTTTCAAAAAACAAAGTAGTATGCATTGAGAAATTAGATATGATCTATTAAATTAATTGTGTTCAGTAGCAATAGCTGTTTAATTAGCAGGTAAAAAACTGCAACTAATCCTCCATGGTTGACAGAAATACAGACATAATCAGTAGAGAGATACTCTATGATAAAGAAGATGGATATGAATGTAACAAATCACAAGTTTCAGTTAGGGAAAATAATCACAACAAATCTGAACAGATAGAAAAGCCACTAAGATTTTCTGAATCTTATTTTAATAACCTGATGATGATTTTTCATTTCAAGTTAGTGAAAATAAACCTTAATGTATACACGGCTAACTAAACAAGCACACAGCATTATTTAGTAAACTAAGATACAAAAAATAATTCTCAGAAATTTCTGATTACTTCGTTATAAATTCCGGATTTGATGTAAACATGCTCATACATGTCTTTCCATCTAAAGATATATAAAAGTCAACAAATACATAGCTGATCTCACTAATAGCTGATTAATTGAACTCACTAAAAAATAAAATTTTATCTACAATATAAATGTAAAAATTGATTTGATGAATAACAAAATATAGTAGTGATAGAGAAGATGCTGAAAACCATTTTGAAAATTTTGGGCCAGAGTAACCGCACAGTGGTAGGGCATTTGCTTTGAAAGGGAATGACCCTGGATGGACTCAAGTTAGATCTCCGGCATCCCAAATGAACCTCTGAGCCTGCCAGAAGCCATTTCTGAGCACAGAGTCAGGAGTAACTACTAAGTGCTGCCGGGCATGGCCCCAACAACAAACCAAACTAAACCAAAACAAAAAACCCACAATTTTGGAAATTATAGGCTAGGGCAAAAGTACAGTGGTTTTCTTGTACATGGCTGACACAGGTTTGATCGTTTGTATAACATATGGTTCCCAAAGCCCTTCCAGGAGTGATCAGTGAACACCCGGATGACAAAGCCAGGTATAGGACCAGAATACCACCACAAAATGGGGCTAAAACAATAAAAATCAAAAAATCCCATCTTGCTCCTGATTTTTCATTTCCAGTTATTGGAGGAAGTTCAAACAACAAAATAGTTTAATAAAATATATAGGTAAAACTTTAGAGTAAAATGAGTTCATAGCAGAATTGTTTTTTAAATAATGGAGAAAAGAAAAAAATCAAGATACTTTCAAGGAATTGTTTTAGAGACTGCCATAACTATAGACTATTAAATCATTATTGAGTACAATGAAAATTTTATGTTCACATTTTATGGAATAAAAAGTAAATTATGGGACAACACTGATATTTACAAAATAAGCTCAAAATTCAAATAAATAAAGATTATTTGCACGATGAAAAGTATATTTGGTTTAATATAGTTTAAGTTTCGAGTGTTTGATGGTGAGCATGGCTATTCCTCAAGGATTTCATAGAGTTGTGTTCAAGAAACCAAGAAGTATAAGGAATAGTACCTAAAACTCCTACATGCAAAACTTTATTTAGCTCTATGAGCTATTTTCCTGACTCTAGGAAGGTTTTTTTTGAAGTACAGGAAGTAGCCCATACACTGGGGCTCATAGAACACAACCAGCAGAGTTTGAAGGAATATAGTGATGATTTGAACTACTGCCAGGAAAAGTGTCTTAGCATCTACACTCTATCCAGCCTCTGGCAGGATTTTAATGATGAGAATAATAACTAAAAGGTTTTCTCTTGAGTGGAGTTCAAGTTTTTTGCCCATGATTACTTAATTATGTTTACTCTATTGAATATGAATTGGGTTTGCTCTTCGGCTTCAGTTAGAATAACCATGCATAAAATCCCCACACAACCTACTTTTTTATAGTTGAAGTAAATTCTTAAACTGCCAGTTGATCTTCTTTCCCATCATGGGTTTTAGAAGTTATTATCCTAGACAGTTTAGTGAGTATTATAAAGTTAGAATGGCATAATATACAGCATAAAATGTTTACATAAGCAGAATACAGAGGGTTTTTAGAGTAGGGAAATTTTTCTGTAATCATACTATGGTATTATAATTATGAGTATGTGGCATTATACATTATTAAAAAAACTGACAAAATGGGACAGAAGGGAAAATAGTGAAAAGAAATGACAGAATTTAACCAATCATACAACAGGAATTGAAGAGGTATCTTGAAAGGGTGAACAAAAGTTTTGCAGGAAGGAAACCTGGGTTTAATCAGGTGTGACTTCTGAACACTGAATCCCTAAGCAATAATGGGTGGGATCCAAAACAGAACAAAACAAAATGTACAATAAGTGTGAATCACACAATGAACTATAGACTTTGGGTGACAATCGTGTGTACCTGCAAGTTTGTTGATTGGAACAAACGTGCTACACTAGTGAGAATACTGATGTGCATATGTGAAACAGGAAAACGGCACCATTCAGTTCTGCATCTATAATTGCTCTAAAATTGCATATTTATTAATAATTAAATATATGTATTCAAGGGGCCTGATAGAGCACAGCAGTTCGAAATATTTCCTTACACTTGATCAATCTGGGTTCGATCTCAGCATCTCACATGGTCAACCCAAGCCTGTCAAAAGTGGTTTCTGAGTGCAAAGTCAGGAGTAACTTCTGGGCACCATCAAGTGTAGTCCCCAATTGTTCCCCCAACACACACACACAAAAAAAAAACCAGAGAGTAAAAGAGAGAGATTCAAACATTTTAGTAAGAAAAAAACTTACATGGACTAAATCAAAAATCAAACATACAGGATTATATATACATATATATATATATAGAAAGCAAATATAGAGACAGCAAATATCTTAATATTCATAGAGGTTATTTGCAACCAACTTTTGATTCAGAAATGATAATGTTATTATATCTGGGCAATTTTTTATACATACAATAAATCACATTTCAAGTTAATATAGGTTGTCCAATTACTATAACTGAACATTATTTGACTCTGGGAAATTGCTTTAATATCCATGCTTCACCTCAATTTCTTCCTATATAAAATGGTAGAAATAATACATATCTTACTGAATTGTTCAGAACAAAATAGTGTTCGGCGTTGGTAAGTCAGTGAAGTGCTTAGCATATAACAAGGCTTTAAAGAAAGCTGTTTCCGTTTTTATATAAAATATAACATATATTTTCAATATTATGTGGGGTAAATAGTGAAGAAAACATCGTACTGTCAAGAATAAATACGTTGGGCTACAGAGATATTACAGTATTAGTAGTATCTCTTTGCACAAGCTGAACCAGGTTGACTTTCAGCACCAACATTGTCCCCGAGTCCCTTCATGAATGGTGAATCCCTGAGCAAAGAGCTTAAGTAAGCCTTGAGTCATTTTAGTCATAAACATTCCCTATCCACACACAAAAAAAAACAGAATATATATCTGACTGTTGTAATACATTACTCCAGTGCTGACATGTTACTGGCCTTATAAAAATCAGTATAAAAAGACATTTTCAGCATATAAAGCCAATATTAAATTGCTTATAATTCTATCAATAAGATTTCATTATTCCATGTAAGGTTCTTAATTTGTAATTGAAGATATTTAGCTAAAAAATAAAAGAGTCTCAAATCATTTTAGATTTTACCACCAAAAGTTCAAAATGACCCTGGGTAATTTGTTGGTATAGAAAATTTTCAAAAGCTTATTTGCTGATGATGATAAATTTATTTTCAGAAATATCCCTGATCTAATATGAGACAATACATAATTCAGAAGTTTCACATTATCAGGGAATTACATTTAAGAGATCAATTGGGAATCTCTGTAATGAGAAGTAGTCATCTAGGTACAGAAATGCTATTCTGTATTTAACCTTATAACATTCCCTTTAGCATGTATGAGACAGTTTGTAGGAAAGTAGAATAGCTCTTAACTATATTCAGAAAAAAACAAATGAGAACAGATAAAGGACAAAGCACCATAGAAATTATGTATTGGTTACATTCTCATTATAAAATATTCAACTTTCTACACTCTTCATTAGAAAAGATTCTGAGAAGTTTTGAGTGGGAATAAAATATATATATCATGGATGATTGGGTGATAATTGTTCATTCTCAGTGGTTGGTGTTTTGGATGCTCTTTTTATTATTCTTACAACTTTCCATATGGTTGACAATTTTTTAGCACAAAAGTTTGAAGTGAAATATTTTGCTAAAATGTTAGGAAAACAAAGTTCCGCATAGTTTTTTTTCTTTTTACACACCAAATTTCTATTTATTCTTTTCTTGAGAAATGTATCTTTTTTTCTCCTTACACAAAATACATGTACTGGTATTTTGGAAAGCTAATCTCTATCATTTGGGGTTCTTGGTTGTTAGCATAAGAGCCCCATAGTCATTTTGATTTAATAAAAAAAAAAAGAGAGAGAGAGAGAGACTAAAACTATACCAATCAGAAGTTCAAGATAACTGGTTAACAGTTGTAGGGTGAGTCTTTCCCTTTTCCTAAAGAACATGAATAATAGCAAGATGAAAACCCAAATCTGGAAGTCACTGTTTTAAAAATCCATGTTAGGAAAATAATAAAAGAGGTTTCAGGTGAATCAATTCACTACCAGTAAAATTCGGAAAATTGGGAAAAAGATAAAGGGAATAAATTAGGCAGGAAAAAGGCAGAGAGAGAGAAAAAGAGAGAAAATAAAAAAAGGGAGTGGAATGAAAAAATTAGAACTCCACTGAAAAACACATCTAGCAAGGTACTTACCAATTGTTTGATTCCATTAATTCTACTACTTGCTTAATGGGTTGATTTATTGTTCTTGCTGTTAAATTAAATTATCCTAACATACTATCAGGCAAGACAAAAGTAATCTGAATAATAACTAAAAACAGTCCATCTTTCCCTCATTTTGATACTCAGCGATAGGAAGGTTGATGCCTAAGGACTCCCTCAACCACATAATGTACAAAACAGCAAGTGAAATCTTAAGTGATTTGCCAGTAAGTTCAGTAGTTGTTATGTTTCTAAAGAACAGAACTACTCTCACTTGAGGGTATTGATATAATTAGGGTCAATTACAATTTAGAATTTCTGGGGTACAGGCTAAATTACAATGCCACTTAATAGCTCTGCTAAATTTTCCATTTATCTCAAAGATTTCTGTACTAACTATATTGCAATTAAGCAATTTTCTTCTTTTCATTTTTATTATAATTTTCTTCTTCAGGCTTTGCAATCATTTACAACTGCAGTGTACCTTCTATTAGAAATAAAAAGACCACCATATTTTCAACTAATTCTTAGACTATTGAGTCAGCAGCAACATCTAAATACTCCAACAAGATTGATTCCATTAGGCCCTACTGTCACCCAAAACAAAGCCACAGTAAAAAGTATTAAGTTGTCTGCATAGGTCATCAAAATCTAAACAAAAGGTGAAATATAATACAAAAATAATTTAACGTATTTACACAAGAGATCGAGTTTTAAGTAGTTCTTAAAAATGTGCTGGCAAAGCCTATTACTTGCTTGTAGTTTTTACATATGTCTTCCAAGTAAAAGCTTAATGAAGACATACCTTTTGAGTTATTTGCAATAGAAAAGAAAGATAGCTCTCACTGAATCAAGCCATTTCAATTGCATTTACTTCAAGCAACAAAGTACATCACATCCATAAAAATAGCCAGAGGCCTTTACATTTTAGGTCAATAGCACTTGACTATTATGTGGTCCTATGAGAAACTATAATAGGTTCTGCTGATGTTATGGAATATTTGACTCTACAGAGAATGTAGATATAGAATAAAGATCATGATTATAATGACCATCATCCATATCCATTAAGTGAGGATTTCTTTCATCCCTACAACCAAAAGCCTGAGAAAATCCATTCTCATCTCCAAATAAAAATTAAAAATAAACAATATTTCAGTATATGACCCATAAGCTCTGGTTCACAGTGAAGAATTTAGACTAAAATTCACCTCTATCTCTTTCCTTTTGATTTCAAAGTCATAGCATTAATTCTCAATTAATGCGCCAACACCTAACCATGAAATTGTATTTTGGTTAGATTCCATACAGTAAAAAAAATCCATATATACCATTACAGATATTTCTAAATTCATCCTTAATTAAGCCCAGACATGTCTTGTTAGAGATTATTTCAATATAGGTTATCTATCTTTAGCTTCCAAGTCCTTGCTCAACTAATTTATTCCACATAGCATATACTTATTTTCCCTTCCCCTTTCTTTTTATAAGAAAACATTCTATAATCTCAAAGTCTGATTCGCCTTTCATTCTACAAGTAATAATCAAGTTTAGCACGTACTTGAAAAATAATAAACACAGCAGTCAGTAGACAGAAATATCTCCTTTCTTTTGTACACAATAATAACATAAGCAGGTGACAGTGTTCTCAAATTTCTGCATTCTAAGAACAGACAAGCTTTAATTAATTCTAAAAAAACGCATTTCAATGATAACTTGAATAAAGGAATGTTTGAATAAAGGTTGAGGGTGTGTGAGATAATTCCACATATACCTATTTATCAGTTTTATCACAAAATTTGAACTCAAACATATAATCAATATTTTTAAAAATACTGATGGTAGCTATACTGGTTAAGATCCTGTGATATACATTTAATGCAAACTAGTATAACTAAAAGCATAGGAAATAATGTATACAGACGGTCAAGGCTGTGTTAATACTTAAAGATCAAAAGAGTAATGATGAGAGTATTTTAATAATCCTATCCTTCTGCATATGAATAGTTTACTGTTAAGTAGATCTTTCATCAGAAATGTACACAATTAGTAAGGTTTTAAAATTTTGCAACAATAGGTATTTGAGGGAGGGTAAACTACTGAGTAGGCAGCAACCTCTAAATAAGTTTCTCAAACAAGATTCTGTAAGGCATTATAAACCCCAAAACAAGCCTCCCTAAAAAACTATTAAGTGTCTAAACGGATGATCAAAACCAAAACAAAAAGTGAAATATATACTTCACCCTATTTACACAAGTGGTGCACACATTTTTTAAAAGTTTACATATTTGTGCTGTTATTTAGAACGACATCTGAATAGTAGAATTTATTTTACAAAGATATTCTATGTAGTAAATTTACTTTACAAATAAATTGTATTTATTATACATAAATTTATTTTTCAATAAAGTGATATAGTCATAAATTACATCACTAACAAAAAGTATATATTTTGGTTTCAAGGTGTGTCTAGTCTAGCACACTGCTAAAGAACCAGAGAATGCAGAAGTATTCAATATATTTATCTAAGTGTTTATTTCTATTCTATAATTAATTTATCAATTTAAAATATCTATTCACCAAAAGGGCTAATCATAATTAGTACAATTTTTACTTACAATTACGGCTATCATTATCAAATCATCACTGAATGTCAAAAAAGGAAGATTCATTATGCTGTTCTGAATAACTAATGTAAAAAGAATAAGCTATGTGAGTGAGCCATGTTTCATCCTGTTTGTAGTTATTAAGAACAAATGTTTTGAATGATAATTTAGAATGAGGTAAAATGGAACAAAGGATATTATTCATTATACTCAATGTGGTAATCAGTTAACAATAGTCTATAAAAATATAGAACTAGGATAACAAGTATATGTAGAGTCAACGGTCATAGACAAAATCATATATCCTAAAAACTTTATGCTGTGCTTTATGTTATAACCAGTGACCTTCGTTTTTCTAAATCCACGCTATACTTCATATAATTCCATAAGACAGACTGTGATAGTTATTGGTAAATCTCTAGACAAAAGTGCATTCATTGTATGGAATTTGCAATGTGGCTTATCTGTGGAAATAGGGGGGGAAATATATGCTTAAAAATAGTACATAACTTGAATCATCTTGCTCTGCCTCTCAAATTGAGGGGGAAATAATGGAGGGTACCATGATCAAACAGTTGTATTATCACTAAGTAGTAATAAAAATGATCAGACTTAAACACCAAACACAAAGCCAACGACAAAAGAATCGATACCCAATCTACAACAAGTTAGACACAGAGGGAACCACTTATACTAGCAGCCCAGGGGGTAAAGGGGGGTATGGGAGGCAAGCTGGGAACAGGGGTGGAGGAAGGACAAATGTGGTGATGGGAATCCCCTGATTCAATGTTAATATGCACCTAAAATATTACTATGAAAGATATGTAATCCACTTTGGTCAAAATAAAAATTATTTAAAAAAATAATGCGATAGTTGGGCTGGAGCACAGTGGTAGGGTGTATGCCATGCATGCAGCTGACCCAGGACTGATGCAGGTTTGATCCCCAGCATCCCACATGGTCCCAGAGCCAGGGGCAACTTCTGAGTGCCTAGCCAGGAGTAACTCCTGAGCGTCACCAGGTGTGGCCCAAAAACAAACAAAAAGCAATAATAAATTAATATTTTTGTTTGCTTGCTTTTGGAGGAACATTCATCTCAGGGTTACTCCTATTTCTGTTTTCATGAATCCCTCATAACAGTAGAGTTTGGAGATCATATGCACTAGTAAAGATTGTTCTTGGTTTGGCTGTGTGCAAGGCAAGTGACTTATCCCCTAATACGATCTGTTGGGATCTAAAGTTGCACTCTAATCAATCAATTTATTCTCCTTCAGGGAGGATTGGAAAAACTGGGACTACATACCATCCTTTTCTATACAACATAGAGCAAGTATTAGTTTTACATATATTTAAGTGTATTTGATAGATATTTTGATTTTATTTAATTTTATTTTATAGACTGAAGTAATTGGTCAAAATTGCATTTGAGATCTGATCTGAATAGCTTCCTTTTTGATCACTTTTTTTTCTAAAACAGTTCAAACTCATTGTAGGCAGTACAATAATGCAATAAAAAGTCCTTGGATGTATCTTATCAGTTGTTCTGCTTTTGCTATTCAGTTCTCTTCACATTACATGTGCATTCATGCACACACACACAAATACAAATACAAGCATATACCAGCTCACTATTGCTATAACCATCATCTCTGTACCCCCGACATAATATTTGTAAACAAGAATGAAATATTTTATGATCCTGGGGAAAACTGAATGAAATCTGAGTCTAGCAGGAGAAGTCCTCAGTATGGTATGTACCATATTCTCCCTTAAGAGTTTGGTATAGTAGGGCCTGCAAGATAGTACAGCAGGTAAGATGCTTGCCTTGCATGTGACCAACCTGGGTTTGATCCTCAACATCCCATGTGGTATCCTTAGCACTACCACGATTGATTACTGAGTGAAAGGAGTAACCCCTAAGCGCCACCGGAAATGGCCAACCCCCCTAAAAAAAGAGTATAGTATGGTGCAAAGAGAGGCAGAAGGGACTCCAATAAGTCCTAATATAATTTTATAGAAAAAGATAAATTGCTACAGAGTTTTGAGTACTCTTCAAATAGAATAAAAAACAGTATTTTCCCCCAATAGAATCTAGAGGTAAGGTAACAGAAAAAAAATGGTGTAACAGAAAAAATATGCAGAAAAAAATGATGATAGCAAGTTTAAAACATGGACAGAACAAATGAAAATGAAACTGAATCCATCTATAACAAATGTTGACTAAAGAGGTTTAAAAAGTCTTGGCAAATGATATTTTATATAAACATACTCCAATAGCATATATTTCAATTAATTGTGTTTCTAGAGGGGCAATGTGGTATTTGGATTTGGACACTAAATCAATATTGGCCTCACAGTTACTCCCCGTGTTCCTCAGCCCTAAACTCCAATTCCCTCCCTCTCCAAAATCAATATCAAAATCTTATATCTGCCAAAAGTTATAATACTATTTAAGAGAAAATAGCAACCTATTTTACACTGTGAATGTGTTAAAGCCTATAGTCTGGGGATTTTCTTTAAAGAAGTCTTTGATGAGACTTTTTGATAGTCTAATGTTTCTATTCATAAACACATCATAAGAGGGGGTTTAAAGGCCTAACTAAGTGCCATAAATTATATTTTTCTTTAAGAAATCATATCTTTGACATATTTTTCATTATCTGAGAAGAATAAAACAGATTTTTTGGTTAATTAGTGCTAAGGCATGTACTTTGCATTAACATTAAATTTACCAAAATGGCTCGAAAATCTTGAACAGATGGCAAAATCATAATAACTTTCCTTATAATTTAAGTTACAAATAAAGTGTCATGAGTATATTCCTCTTACCTAACTTTTCCACAGAGTTAATCTATTTAATGGATGTGATGTACTGTTTTTCTCATTTAGGTGTAAACAACTCAATCTTAGCTCAACTGCACGTAATAAGCTGTGAGAATACTTTTAAGTACTACCAACCTAGCATTTAAAGACCAAAACACTTACAAATAACTTTAAACCTAGTAAGTAACTATGTAAGAAAAACAGGAGTTGTAAGATAGATGTCTCCAGGATGTTGGCAGGTAAAGTTAGTCAAGACACCCTAATGACACCATGGACAGAGCCTTAGTGGTGGTATGTTGAAACTGGCCTTGTGTGTGGCTGACCCAAATTCAACCCCCTGCCATTTGATACGGTCCCTTGAACTTGTCATGAGTGACTGTTGTTAGCAGCGTCAGGGGTAGGTCCTGAGCAATGCCCTAAAATAAAACAAAACAAGATAAACTCATAGCATATACGAGGGGGTGCAACAAATTGAACAGATAAAATAGCCAGAAAAGCACACATAGGGCATAACACCAATTGTTCTGGATAGAATTCAGATTTTTGCATTCCTGAAAATCAAAAAAGCTAAAAAAATCTAAAACTATCTTGAGAGATAGCATAGGGACCTGATTTGCTGTTAACCATGGTTCAATTCCTGGTATTGCCTTGGCCTCCAATCACCTTTGGGATTGATATCTGGGCACACAGCCTAGAGTATACATTGTACAAGATCAGGTGTGGATCATTTACCCTCTTTAGTTCAAAAGTTAAATCTAAGAAGACCAAGCAAATTATTGGAAGCTGTCAGTTGGCTAAAGAGACATGATTCTACAATGAGGATGAGGAATCAGCCATAATTGTGATCTATGATTAGTATAGTGCCTATTTCATACCCTGTTCTTGCAAGAGTACAGACCTGGGTTACAGAACTCTAAGTTATTATATCAGACCTGCTTTTAAATATAATATTAAAATTATTTGTGGTAAATTATGGGAATGTTTAATAGATAAATGATTATACAGACTCGAAATGATCTAAATCCATATGACCTCCACTAAGCTGACCCATAGATATCTAGCTCTTCTTTTCTCATTTAGCACTTTCTTAAATTCCTTTGCTGTCTATTCCAAACTCTGACTTCAATCTCTTCAAAGTCATTACAAACTTAGAAATTAGTACATTATGATAACTAGCCCCTTTCCCTAGCCATAATATGCATTACACACAATGTGATAGTTAATATCTCATCTCTCAAGTTTCTTATCAACACTAAACTATGCAGATTTTTGTACACACACTCATTTTACACTACTTGAATCATTTTCCCCCTAACTTCAATGATAATATTTGCTTGGCAAATTCTGTCTCTCTGGATTCTCCCTAAAACTAATCTCTTCTTACTATGTAAGGATAATGATATAAGAAAGGATATAAGCATTCCACGTGCATATTCATATTACTCATTACCTTCTACCTTTTTAGTAAAATCTTGCCCTATTTCCTTTAGCTCAGGTAATGATCCAATTCATTGGTTGGTTTTAACCCTATTCATATTTAGCATGACACACAACTCAATATGTTAAAAGAGAGACTTCTAGACTGGGTTGGATACCTTAAAGATAAAACAAATATAAAGAGGAAAAATACTAAATACAATGATATGGTATTTAGTTACTATTATATTATTAGTTACTATTTATTGATCAGTTACAATGAGCTTCCTTTACATGTACAATATTGCTTAATTTTCATAACATTGGATGATAGATATAACTATATTATTGTACAGATGTAAAGGAACAAAGTCACATTGTGTGATGTTATACTTCTAGGTAGTTTCAAAACCCATATACTTTTCTGGTTTGCCCCCGGACTCCTATTTTCACTGCACATTTCTAATCAACTGATAGTTTAGTTGATTAAACCTTGACATATAACGTTTTTCTTTTTAGAACATAAACTTTGGTTACATTTTTTAGCATACCATATCTAACGGTTTCGTCTTTAGACATTTGCAGTAAAGTCTATTCATTTCTGTTTTTTTCATTTTTTAATTTTAGGCTTTGAGGTCATACATAGTAATACTCAGGGATTCATTTCTGGCAGTGTTGAAGAAGCGTGTAGGTTGTCAGGAAATTAAATACAGGTCTTATGTATACAAAGCATGTGCTCCTGCCTATTGAGCTATCTCTCTAGTCCATGTTCTAACTTTTCTTAATGACTCTTTATTCTTGCTCTTTAAATCTATATATACATATTTTCTCAAAAATATAAATACCTAATATTAACATATTTCAGAAAACAAAATGTAGTCAGATAACTATGCATTGTCTATTTTGGTCATATATTTTAGCTGTTTCACAACTCTGTAAATTAGAAGTAACTGACTACAATGCAAGTATTCAAATAATTTCCCATTTGGCAATCTTTTTGTTGATTTTTCTCACAACCCTCACCTTATCACATGCAGTAAAACCAGCTTAGTGCATCTATGCTATAAAGGTGCACATTTTAAAACTCCCCCTTGAACCAGTTATAAACATTGCAGGTTCTCTATGAATCAACCGAGACATTTAACATACATATATTGGTTTACTTGCATCATAACATTATCTATAACTAAAATTCATTTCTTAATTCTAACTCCTAACAGATTCATTGTTGTACAGTATCTTTAGAGGCACCACTGGACAAATGAATTAAATCTAAAGATCTCATCCTGAAGTTTGAATAGTAAACTATAATGTATTCTGATCTATAAGTTGTATTTTTAGTTTACTGTGTACCATTTACATTGTTCATAAAGGCCAAAGGAATCTCTTAGGTCTCTAAAACATATTTCATTCGACCAATTATCTTCCTTTGGTGACGCTAATCCTTCCACCTGGAATGTGTCTACTTATTTATGACTGCTGTGGATATTTTAAGTCCATGCAGAAGCAATATAGGGAAAGAGAATTAAGAGTCACTTTACTAGAGGGTAGAAAAGGGGAAAGGTATAAGAAGTAAAAAAGACTGCTAGAAGAAACATATTTTGTCTCAGACATTATCTTAAAAAGTGTTTGGAGATTTTTGCTGTGTGTAGTTACTACATTTTATATGAAGGACAAAAACTTTAAAAAATACATTCCAGGCTTTTCCAGAGAGAAAGCTACATTAAGAATAATATATACCAGTAAAAAAAGGTCAGATGTGAAATAAGTTATAAAAAACATATATTACATCTATACTTAAAAGCATTGCATTTAATTGAATATATTATGTGTTTAATATTCATTGTATAGTATACTGAGAATATTATAAGGGTTTTACTCCTGGCACTGAACTTAGAAATTGTTCCTAAAATATAAGAGGGACCACATGGGATGCCTGGGATTGAACCCGTTAGCCAAGTGAAAAGCAAGTGTCCTATTCACTGGACTATTGTTTTGGCCTGATTTAATTTATAAATGTTTTTATCACAAAGTAATCTGTAGAAGTGATAAAAAATTAATAGAATGATACTGGCATTTTTGATTGGATATAAAAATATTACTTTGCATACAAGAGAAACACTAAAGGAACCTAAGCATTCCCGGGGCTGGTGAAATTTGAAGAAAATCTTACAATTAAAATTGGCAAATAGTCTCAAAATACCCTTAATATTTTTTAAAACTGAACCAGGGAGATAGTTTAAAGGGCTTGTATAAATCTTAGAGAAAAATAAAACAAAACAAAATAAAAATACAACATATAAAAAGTAGTTTCTGAAAAGTAAAAATGCTGTAAATGGACACGATTCTTTATTATTTTTTTCAGCATGTACTTTTAGAATAGTGTAGGTAATGGTAGGTACTAGAAAAAACTATAGAATTTGGAATCCAAAATAAAGCTCAAGGAATAAAAATAAATGAAGAAATTGTGTGGAGGACAGCTTCGGGGCTTCAGTATAGCAAAACATTTTAAGGCTAGGATGCCAAAAATTCTATAAAAATGTTAACAATAATGATTTGTATGTTGTTGTTTTTTAATTTTTAAATTTTGGGAGGTTTTAGGACATGCCTGGAGATGCTCTGGGGTTACTCCTGGATCTGTGCTCAGAAATCATTCCTGGCAGGCTCAGGAGACCACATGGGATACCAGGGATCAAATTCGGATCCATCCCAGGTTGGCTATGTGCAAGGCAAAAACCCTCTGCTGTGCTAACATCCAGGCCCCAACTTGTATGTTTGAAAATTAAAATTTTAAGATGTACTGGATGAAGTAATTTTAAGTCTTTACCTAATTAAATCCATAAAGTAATTTCAGGAGCTAAGTATGGTTATCATCCCCAAGGACATAAAGAGCAACATGGCTTCAAAAAGATTAGTAAACATGTTCAGTGGACAGAAAGTATTTATGTTACCCAACTCAAAATAATGTTGTGAGGGCTACATAGTACAGAGAGTAGAGAACTTGCCTTGCATGAGTCTAATCCAAGTTCAATCCTGGGAACCATATTATCTCCCTAGACCCCAGCTAGGAATGAACCTTAAATACAAAGTAAGAAGTATGCTCTAAGCACCCTAGCCTTTTCACTCAAAAAAAGAAAAGAAATATCAAGGCATTTTGTGATAAGGCTTAACTCCAAAAATCCCATGATGTTACCAGGCCTTAGAGAACACTAACTAATGTATATTAGAATTTGGAGTGCAGATGGGAGAGAGAAATATGGTAGACTTCCTATGACAAGACTAATTGTCTGAATTCACAGAAAGGAAGAAAATTTTCAATACAAGGCCAAGTATGAGATGGGGAACCTCAAAATGGATGTGTCAGTTATATGGTGATTTCTTTCAAAGCATCAAACAGAATGAGATAAAAAAAAAGAGAAATCTCTGATTAAATTCTTGCAAAAAAGTACAAGTGAAGATATAATTTACGTTGAAGAATACCAAAATGTGGCAGCTGAATATATACTGTATATGCAAATAATATGAAAAATTTTGTCAGAAACTAAACTGAGACTCTGAAAATTTCAAAAAGGTTCTAAAAGTGTTCAAACTTTACTTTCCTAAAGAAATTTTTATCTATAAAACTATTTCTTTCAAGGCTGGAGCCATAGTGAAGTAGGTAGGGTATTTGCTTCCCATGTGGCCAACCTATAAAATATTTTCAGTATCCCATATGCTCTAACAAGAATGACTCCTTAGTGCGGAGCCAAGAGTAACCCCAGAAAACCACTGGGTTTACCTCCCAACCCCCAAAAAACAAACAAAAAAAAAACATTTCTCTCTTATATACCAGGAAGTTACTTTTAACAACTCTTATTTAACAATGAAGAGAACACTGATTGAAATTTATATAACAAAACTTCACAAATTTTCTACTACTTTCTTGATAATAGTTCCATAATGGCCTCTCTTACTCAGAAATTAATTTTCTTTCAACTAAAAATGATAGAGCTCTATGAGTTACTTAACTCTGACTGGGTACAAATGCTTTAGTCACATGTACATAAATGTGTTCTCTTTAATTTTTCCTTGACTAGTTTAATCTACTAGTCCAAGACCAAAATTCTAAATAAATAGTTTCCTTAGAACTTTGAAAGATTCGAATACTGGGAACTTATTTAAAAACTCAAGAATGAAAAGTCTGAATAGTGTGTCCAAAACTATTACTTACTTAAAGTGAGAAATAGTGTAATGATGGAATGGTGGGGATCAAACCTGATCTGTTGGGTGCAAGAAAAGTGCCTGACCTCCTATACCATATCTCTAGTCATGAAAATCATGGGATACTTATCCTTAATTTTTATAATGGGAAAATAACAATGGTGTAACAATAGCCTCAACTTTTTGTTTTCTGAAACTTCAAAACATTTTTGTGTCCTGGGAAGCTTTAATGAAAAGAATAATATGTCTTCTTATGATTTAATATAGACTTGCTATTCCTAGTCTCATAAGTTCCATAAAATTACAGTGCTTTGAAGTGAACACATCAGATAAACTCTTCTCATTTTAGCCTTACTCAGCTCCCTAATCCTGGTGTAGGGTTAGTTTAGGGTTATACATGATTCTAATATTTGTTAATCTCTCATGAGACAGAGGCGCCCATTTTATATTCAGCTGATTGGCTGCAATACCCTCTGCCTGAAAACCGATTCAGAATGTAAATTCCTCTGTACATACACATAATGATCAGAACAGTTAGGTCTTCTTGATGAATTTTTGATTCTCCATGCATATGTAATTAAATTTGTTCTTTCATCCTACTAATCTCTCTAATCTTACTTTAATTGCTCGACCAATGCAAGAGGAACGGGGGGGAGGGGAACTTCTTTACTCCCACAGTTAATCAATAAGTAAAAATAAAGGATTTCTATTTATTTTTTAATGAATCATCCTAGTACTAGTGGATATCCCTAAGACAAGCATATATATCAGTCATCATGTTGATATTTATTATCTATTTGATATAGATATCCAGATCCCAGAACTCATTTAGTAATCCAAGCAAGAAAATTAATGCTATAAAATTCTTAGAATCACACAAGACAATACAAGTTTAAAGTAGAAAAAGATATTGTTAGTACAAACATAGTGAAAGAAAAATAAAGGACTTAAAATTGATGGAACTTGTTTTTAAAAGTATAAGCAGCAATACCAACTGGAGTGTTTTATGTCATATGTTATGTCCTACTAATATATAATACCTCACCTAATAATAGTTTCAGGTCTTATAAGAGTAAAAGTTTTAACCAATCGATCAGTAATTTTATTTTCACCAATTATTTGCAGGATAAGATTGTTTTCCCCTGAGAGAAGGTAGTTTTGCTTGAAGAATCACTTTAGAAGTTATCCCACCATTTTTCTAACTAAAAAAAAACCTTTCAATCTGGTTGAACTCTGTGGAATGCTTCTAGGTGAGATAGGATTGGCTCAAAGATCAATAGTAAGTGAGAACAACCATCCATCCTTGCTCCAAAACCTAAAGATAACGACAGACATTCTCATTTTGATCTACTCCGAAAGTTAAAGCTACTTTGCTAATGTTTTCAGATAAGAGAAATTAACGATCCTAGGGTCAAGCCATGAGGAAATATTATTGTTTGTCTGGAGCCCACCATTAAGAATCCTCTCTAACTCCTCTAAAAAAAAAATCCTGCTTCTGTGTCACTTATAAAATTGAATTGGGTGGGGGGTGTACTGAAGGATATATAGACAAAATACTTACCAAGCATTTGGCCAGGTAGCAAATATGGTCCCTTGAATACCACCAGGAGTGATCTCTGACCACTGAGCCAGGATATCATCACCCATGACTCAAAAATAAATAAATAAATATTTTATCGTGGTCTTGAAAACAAAGCAGTAATTTGAAACTACTCTCTTCTAAATTGTTGGTTGGCAAAACAGAACTTTCTTAAAACATCAACTGTGTCTCCTAATTTATTGCCCCTTGAACAGCAGTGGAACTGGACCATTGCAGTTTTAGGGTGCTGCTCAATTCATCAATAATTTGATAAACTTACGGATTCATTTGATTTGGATTCTTTTGGGGCCACAACTGGAGGTGGTCTGAGGCTATTTCAGGCTTTATGCTTGGGATTGCTCCTGGAGTCCATAGGAAACCATATGGTACTACGTGAATGAAACCAGGAACCCTGCATACAAGCATGAGCTCAGTCTAGTAAGCTGTTTCTCCTCATTTTTGTGATATCTTGGGTATCGCATAGCATTCAGGACAAAACCCAGAGTCTACTAAAAGTAAAGTTCAGGCCTCTGACAGGTAAGACAAGAGCCCTTCCAGATTGTACTATATACTTCTGATCCCTTGATATTTTTGTTGCTCTTGTTGTTGTGACACTCAGGGGTTACTCCTAGCTAGGCGCTCATCACCCCTGGCTTGGGGAACCATATGGGATGCCAGGAGATCGAACCGTGGTCCGTCCTAGGTTAGCCCGTGCAAGGCGCCACTGCTCGGGCCCCATTGATTTTCATTTTTGATAACTTATGGTGATATCTTCACATAAGCATGATGTCCTTGCATATGTCATATTTAATTCACACATTGATTTGTCAGAGGCCAGGGCAGTAGTTCCAAATCTTTTTATATCTGAAGACCTGCGTTGTTTATTTCCTTACCGTTCCTCCATATAAACATAAATTTTTGCTGTCTTCTTTTATTTTAATAATTTTATTTAAGCAGCATGGTTATAAAATTGTTCATGAATGTGTTTCTGTCATAGACTGCACACCATCATTCACCAGTGCACTTTCTCTCCACAAGTTTCCCTCACCCACCCACTGCCTGCCTGCCCCTGAGGCAGGCATTTTGCTTCTCTCTCTCTTAATCTCTCTACCTCTCTCTCACTCAGTCATTCACTCACTCACTCTTTCTCTCTCCTTTCTGACTCTATGCACTATTATTAAGCAAGTTCTTGTCCATAGTGATCAGTCCAAATTTTATTGTCAATGTACATTTCTCTACCCTAATTACACGCACTGCTATTTGTGGCAAGCGTTCTACCATGTTCTGGTATGCTAACAATACCCTAATGAACCTTTTTAAACATTATTTATTAATTACAACCCTGAAATGGTAATTTACCAAGTTTTAGTATATAGATTCATGATAGTATAGAATATCTACATACTCTTTTATACATAAAAGAGTAAAAATATATAATTATTGGTTACAGGAAACAATTTCACCCATTATATGAAAAGTCTATTTTTAAAAGTCTCTTGTTCAGATATAATGACAAATTTTTATATGATATAACACACTTTTTAATTGATGCACTTAATGATAGGATGTAAAGAATACTTTGAAGATAAAAAATATATCTCCGTATATACTCATCAAAGTAGGAAATGTATCTGAACTCATGTCCTTTAAAACAAGTAAATTGGGAAGTAATGCTGCTTTTAAGAATAAAATAAGAACAAGTCTTATATACAATTAATAGAATGAAGTCTGACTACTACAGCGCACTGTAAACAAAAACAAACTCAAAGATTCAAAGGAGCAGGAAGAGTGGGTAAGGCACTTTCCTTGCATGCATCCAACCCACATTCTATTCTGGTACCATAGATGAACCCCTGAGGACCACCTGGATTGATCTCTGAGCACCAGGCCAGAAAAAAGTATTGAGAACATCCAAACAAAATAAACCAAAGGAGACTATCAGAAAAGTTAAAAAAAAACTAAAATTTGGAAAAAACTTATATGTAATATGTACATATGTAAGATGTAAATCATATATGATGATTTGTACATAGTATATATGTTTTAAGACTTAAAATTAATAAATTGACAACAATTTTTACTTAAGAGGGACCACACTCAGCAGCATTCAGTGGTTACTCCTGTCTCTGCACTTAGAATTTCTTTTGGCAGGCTCAGGGTACCATATAGGATGTAGAAAAATGAACACAGTTTGGCCACATGGAAGGCAAAAAACTTACCCCCTTTCTTCTTGTTCTGGCCTCTGAAAAATCAATTTTAAATGGATAAATTAAATATGATATATGCAAGGACAGCATGCTTATGCAAAGATATCACCATTAGATATATCAAAAATTAAAATCACAGTACTTCTGGTAGGGTTCTCTTGTCTTACATGTATGTGCTCAATCTGGTTCAATTTCTGCCATTCCATTAGTCCCTCAGCACTTCCAGGAATAACTCTAGAGTACAGAGTTAGCATAGAGCATTTCTGTGAATGACCCAGAAACCAAACCTAAACCAAAATAATTAAAACCAAAATTCTTTTTTTTTTTTTTTGGTTTTTGGGTCACACCTGGCAGTGCTCAGGGGTTACTCCTGGCTCTATGCTCAGAAATTGCCCCTGGAAGGCACAGGGGACCATATGGGATGCCGGAATTCGAACCACCATCCTTCTGAATGAAAGGCAAATGTCTTACCTCCATACTATCTTTCCGGCCCCTAAAACCAAAATTCTAATGAGACATTACCATTTACTTAAGTAGGCAAATAGATTGGGGTGAGGATGAGTTCCTGGAAAGTAATAGAACCAAGATTTGGCATAAAGAAATTGCTTTGTTGCTAGCCCACAATTAGCCAAAAAAGAATTTATACCAGATCCAAGATATGAAATGAAGAAATGAGGAAAAACAGGAAATGTATCCAAATCTGCTGGCCCCAAAATGGGACATACCCAAGAGAGGAGAATTTTTTTTGTTTATTTTGGGGTCATATCTGGCATTGCTCAGGGATTATTCCTGGCTCTGTGCTCAGAAGCCATTCTTGGCCATGCTTGGGGACCATATGGGATGCTGGAGATCAATTCTGGGATGGCTGTTTGCAAAGCAAATGCCCTACCCACTGAACTATCACTCTTCCCCAAGAGAAAAAAATTTAGCAAAAACAAATGTGTATAATAAGAAAGTGAAAAGCCGCCACAAAAGAAATTTCAGAACCCTCCAATATGACAATAGCCTGGTTATTTTATGTCAAGAGAATACTTGAGATCAAGACAATTTGAAAAGTAAAACTCTTTTCTAAAAGCTATTCAGAGTACTCTGATCTCTGAAAATGCTTGTTTGTGAATGCAGTTTGATGGCAGCCCAGTGGAACGGGCAAGACACTATACCTAGGCAAGGTAGGTGCTTAAAGCAGAATTCCATCATTCCTAAATCATCCCAATCACTTCTGAAAGAGATAACATGGGCATAAAAAAAAATGGCAAGCTCTTTCTCAAGGCTGCCATCTTGTTAGTCTCACTTTACATCAATCACCACAATATAACCATAAGGATGGATATGATCACAAATGCAGCTAATAAGTATTGGTGACATCTTGGAGGAACTGGAACCTTCCTAACATTGGTATTAACATAAAAGAGTGAGAATATAAGTTGGTGCACTTTCAAAATAATTCAAGCATTTTCTCAAAAAAGTAAAATGTCAGTTTGCTATGTGTTTTAGGAATTTCATATTTATATGTATGATTGAGAAAAATGAAAATACTGTCTACATAGACATTTTACATGGATGTTTCCAAGTCTTCATATTTACCAAAATATGAATAAATGGGCTAAGATCAACATTAAAGTTTAAAAAGAATTAGACTTTGGTTGGAGAGAGAGTATAGTTACAGCCAGCCCCACTCAATCTCTGATACCTTATTTGGTCCCCCAAGTCATACCAGTAATAATCCCTGAGCACAGAGCCAGGAGTAAGCCTTGAACACTCTGGGTGTGATAACATAAGCAAAGAATATTTTAAAATACTATTTTATAGTATTTTAATAAGATTTCAAAGTACTATATTATAAATATGATTATTTTAAAATACTATCTAAGTATTTCAAATATTATTTAAAAGTATTTAAACAACCTATAGTATTGAAACTTGAATGGCCCTTAAAAACATGATACTAAATTAATGAAGTCCCCAAAGACCACATATTGTGACATTTCATTTATATCAAATGTTTAGATTAGCCCAATAATAAGAGAAGAGAGAAAATTGGCCAATAGACTATTAATGGGAGATTGGTGATTAAAAAGTATTAACAAATATTATTATTTAATATTTAATACTTTTTTACTTTATCACAATTTAACTTATCAAATATTTAAGGACTTCAATTCAGGTAAAAAAAAATTTAAAAAATACAGAACAAAACAAAAAAAGAACAGCTGGCCTCAGGTCACTCCAAACAAAATACTTCTAACATTATATTTTTCCCTACACTATCAGACATAGTGAATATATGAGTACAAACTAACTTATCAAGGTTGAGTTTGATATTTAGCCTAAGTCTGTAAAACTTGGACTTGATATTCAAGGAAGCTATTACATGCACGCATATTTGAAGGACATTTTAAAAAGTGCTAAACTATAAATATCTTGATTCACTGCTCTTTCACTTGTACTAAAAATGACTTCATACAATCACTAACCAGGGGGAAGGTTTTGTGTCTCACTGAAAATGTCACTAAATAAATAATCTTCAAATTTAAATGCAAACTATGGATATCATTCATAGTTCTTCAAACTTGTCCTTGAAGTATAAATGAACAAAGAAGATAAAGAGCTTCTGCATTAAGACAATTTTTTTAACTCTTTGGTAATAAATTCAAAACTTAAAACTTTTAGCATGATGTTTTTCTATTTTGTGGGCAGAGGGTGAGACACCCAGTGGTTTTCAGGGGCTATCCCTGGCTCTTTAATTGGGGGTCACTTTTAGAAAAACTCAGGAATCAAATCAGGACCAACCTCATACAATGAAGGCATTTTAATACCTTACCCCATATACTATCTGTCTAACCTTGCAAAGCAGTATATGTTTAAGTATATGTATCTATGTTAAATATATATTTATATTTGTATAGTTTGCAATTTTCACTTTTAATTCTCAGATTAATTCACTAATAATTTTAATGAAAAAATATATAATGTATTGCATACTATTATATATACATATACATACAATATGTCATAATATGCCATAATACAATAACTGTAATTCTTGACACATAATGTGTGCCACATATTGATAGACTTAAAATAATGACTAAGACACAACATCTTGAACTGACACAGCAACTAAGAGACTATAAGTTTGAAGAGATTGTGGGAGGGTTTAAAAAAATCTGTCACCAGATATGATTTAGAAAACATGAAGTTTAGCTTTTTCACTCAGGAATAAACTTTGCTTTGAATGTATTGTCTACATTCATTGGCCTAAAGGTTAATTCAATGCTCTCCTAAAGATAACTCATCAGTTAAGATAACTGACCTTAACCTAAGCTTTTAAAAATACTTTCTTACATGAAAGAATATCATATGTGCAGATTAAACTGCTTGCTAATCAATACAAATAGAATAGCTTAGATCATCTAGATAAGTCAACTATAGTCAGAACAGTCCTTAAAAGAAGAAAACAGTTTTAAAGGTTACAGTTCTAAGTGGACTTTTCCCACTCTTGGTGGTGTTGGAGAAGAAAGGCCTTTTAACTAAGGTGTATCAATAACTTCTATAAGCTGAAAAGGGCAAGTGGAGAAACTCATGAGCCTGAGAAATGAGGACAAACTTGACAATACCTGCATTTTAGTCTATAACCAATTAAAGACCCTCTTCCAGGTATACTACAAAATAAAATTTTGTTGATTTGCAGTGCCAAGTTTTATATTACCACTATAGTGGACTCCGAAAAGATTCTTGATGAATACTTAATAGTATTTAAAAAGGACACTCGATTTTTGAAGATATGACTATGGGCAGTCAAATTATACTTAGCTTACAATTTCAATTTAGAAGAAACTATAAATTGATATATTTAATTACTAAAATTTTACCATACATTCATTTGAAATATAGAATCTTAGAATTGTAGTATTTAGTGTTTATGTTTATTAGTACTCTTTACTGCATTATGGATCACTATACATAAACATGTAAAGATGCATTTGCTCACTCAAAAACAGATATTTCTGTTATCTTTCAGTTGTTTATGATTGAAACACAGAACAGATGTTACAAATATGGGAATACAATATACTATTTAACACATTGAACATCATCTGTCGATGTTGAGTATGTATCTTCACTTGATCAACAATCTCTGAGCACACAAAATATTCTAATATAGCCTAGCACATATTATTTGTTACTGTTTATCAGGAATCTGAAACCTGAATAAGATGCTATTAAGCACTTCATGAGTTAGTGTAGAAGACAGGCCAAAGCATACTAAAACAAAATTAAAGTAGGTACCAGAAGAGTTTCGTTGTTAAGGAGATTGCCTTGCATGAGGCTAAGCCAGTTTGATCTCTGGCACTTCCTGGTCCCTAGTCCCCTGAGCACTATGCCAATGAGACTGTTGACCATAGAAGTGAGACAGTTTTAGAGTACTATCACAGGTGGCACTGATATTTTAAAAAGTAAGATTTAAGAGTGGAATCCACCAAGTATTATAACATCTCAGAGAGAAAAACAACTTCATAAAAAATGGTGTTCCCAGTCATAAAAAATAAACACACATTTATGAACATTCTAGAACAAGTTCTAGAGCTGTCTGCAGTCCACTTGGGGAGATGCTGACAATATTAGCATTGATAGAAAGACAAAGAAGGGTTTTGAGAACTCATCAGGATGCAGAGCATTTTGTGAATGCAGGAGGCATGCATGGTTTTATCCCTGGCAACACATGGTCCCCTAACATTGCCTCATAGCATGCACTTAACCCCAAACACAAAGCCGGAAAGTCCATAAGCACCAATGTGAGTGGCACAAAAATGAAAGATAAGTAAAATTTCAATTCATGTTACTCAATGTTGGCATCTCTGTTGATAGGCTTAATCACCAAACAGTCTGAAATTAGATAAACTAGGAATTAGAGATAATCTAAAGATAATTACACTCACTGATGTTAGAACACAGGTCCTTGGGCTAGTCAAATGTTTAGAAAGGATAAAAAACAAATGCCAGAGAAGGATATGAAACCGAAGAAGAATTTAGAAGATATAAACTGAACATAACAGGGACAGTGTCCTAGAGCATTTACTTTGTGTGGTAAAGTTATGGTTTATCTCTCTGAATCACAGAGCCAACAACACTCAAAGTATGAGATCTATATTACAACCCCCAAATACAAAACGGTGTCTGTGAAGGAGTTGTGCTGGTGATTGAGAGGGAACCTGAGAATATGGAGAAGTTAAAAGTAGTAGTAGGATTGATGTTGGTACATTGTATGTCTGATACACAACTATGAATAACTGTGAATCATGGAGTCTTAGCAAAATAATCCATTTTTTCAATGCTATTAATTTATGTTAATTAACATAGACTTATTTTACCAAATGACTGAACCCAAAATCCCCCTCCCCCAAATAAAATCCTAAAGCAAGAGAGATTAACAGCTGGAGTTCTCTTTAGAAGAGGTCTCAAACTCAATTTACCTGGGGGCCGCAGGAGGCAAAGTCGGGGTAAGGCAGGGCCACATAAGGGATTTCACAAAAAAAAGTCCTCAAACGTCATTATTAACAGTTTTAATTATTTCTTCTTAACATGAATAGAACATTGAGTGAAGATCATGAACAGTTCTTCTGAACATGGCATCTTTTGCCTATTCCTTGCTGGCAGAGACTTGTCAGCGCTTCTCACAAACCTGAGCCATATTTGGCTTTAGAAAGGAAGGAGTTGAGACCCTCAGTATGGCTTGAAGATGATCATCATTAAGTCTAGGTCTGTACTTTGACTTATTGAAGTTCAATGTGGAGAATAACTTTTCACACAAATATGTGCTCCCAAAAAGGCATATGGTGTGCTTGAACATTCGGGAAAGCTCAGGGAAGCTGGGGGGCAATTCTCTCAAAAATTGCCCATGCATGTCTGCTTTTCCACTAATCTCCCTGAACTTGGCTTTGAGATCAGAGTTGCAATGCAGGTCAATGAGCTCCAATTGAAGCACAGGAGGGGCATCTTGCACATCAAAGGAAAAGGGGTCCACACAAATTTGGAAAGTGGCTCTGTGCTTTTTGAAGTCTGCAAACCTGTGATCAAATTCCTTCTCTAGCTTAAAAATAGCATCAACATATTTCTCACCACTGAATGGTATGCCTGCATCCACAAGTTCCTTGCATGCTGGGAAATGGCAAAGGTTTGTCTGAGAGAGCTGGGATTTCCATAACACAAGTTTTGTGGAGAACGCTCTCAAGTTGTCATAGGCAGCACTGATAAGATGCCCCGGGCCTTGTAACATCTTATTTAGTACATTCAGCTTATGTGTGATGTCAACAAGAAAAGCTAAGTCCATGAGCCATTTGTGATCACTCAACTCAGAAACAGCATTCCCATCCTTCTCCATGAAGGCTTTCACTTCTCTCAACTCAAAAAATCTTTTCAGGACATTTCCCCAGCTTAGCCAATGTACCTAGGTGAAATAGAGCACATCTCCATATTCTGACTTCATTTCCTCTAAAAAGCAAGGAACCTCCTGTGCTTTAAGCCCCTGATCTGATTTGGTTGATGCATTTCACAACAACAGACATCACATTGTCATACGGCAGGCATTTACTGCAAGGGCCTGCTGATGGATAATGCAGTGAAGAACAATGGCCTTCTCTACACCCTCCTCTTTAAGTGCCACCAGTCTATTTTTTCCTCCCTGTCATCGATGGCGCTCCATTGGTTATTATTCCAACCTCTTCCATGGCAAACCTGCATTCTCAATGGCATCACACAGATGCTGAAACATCTCATTAGCGGTGGTCTGGCCATGCATTGGATTTACTGTGAGCAGCTCCTCTGTCAATTCAAAATTGCAATCAACACCACGAACATAAATTGTGAGCTGCACAGTGTCTGTTATATCTATGCCCTCGTCAAGAGCAACTGAGTATGCATCAAAACATTTTGCTTTCTCACACAGTTGATGATAAATGTCACTTGACATGTCAGAAATGCGCTCTGCCACAGTGTTGGCACAAAGGCTGATTTTGCTAAACTGACCTTTCTTTTCCGGACAGATAATACTTGAAGCCTGTAACATATTTTTTAACAAACTCTCTTTCTGTGAATGGTTTCCCTGCCTTAGCAATCATCTCACTAACCACGTAACTAGCTTCGACTGATGCAACATTCTCTTTGGTTGCTTTCTTGAAGAAATCTTGTTGCCTCAGTAGACATGCTTTAAGACTGGCTCTCTCATTTCCTTGATATTTTGCACATTCCTCAGCATGTTTAGTTGAATTATGGCTTTTCAAGTTGTATTCCTTGTGCACTGCAACTT
The DNA here is from genome assembly GCF_024139225.1 of Suncus etruscus. NCBI lineage: Eukaryota > Metazoa > Chordata > Mammalia > Eulipotyphla > Soricidae > Suncus > Suncus etruscus. The sequence goes on along the minus strand of NC_064854.1, from coordinate 115,226,593 downwards.
TCTCTGAGCAAATAAGACATGTGGGGATGCCCCTGTGCTCAACAAAGCAATACTGCATCTCCCACTTTTCCTGAAATTGTCTGTGCTCGTCATCAATCTTTCTCTTCACTGCAGGCTTTGATGAAGTCATGATGAAAGTATGACAAAATCTAATTCTGTAATAAACATCTCTCCCTTCTCTCCCTTAGGCCTCCAATAATGCAAGGGACAGTGGGCAGGAGCAGCGGAAATGACGTCTGCGCTTGGCGCAAAGTATTCGCAATTATTTGCTTACCGAATATTTGCAATAAAAAATCGCATTAGTAAGAAAAAATCGCAAAAAATCGCATTAAACATTCGCATACCCCAAAGGGAACTGCTTGGGGTATGTGAATGTTTAATGCGATTTTTTTCTTACTAATGTGATTTTATTGAGATTATTTGGTAAGCGAATAATCTTGAATACTGCGATATTTGAAGGCTGGCTGTGGGCCACAAAATGTTGTATGGAGGGCCGCAAATGGCCCGTGGGCCGCGAGTTTGAGACCCCTGTCTTAGAACCAAATAATGTTTTGATGCTCTCATCTGTGTGGAGTCACTTTAGTGAAAATATATGAGCATTTTATAATAAATATATTGGAACAAACAGTAGGGCATTTGCCTGGCATGCAGCTACCCCATGAGCGACCACAGTTTGATCCCCCAGCATCCCATATGGTACCCCCAGCAAGGAGTGATTTCTAAGTGCATAGCCATGAGTAACCCCTGAGTGTCACCGAGTGTGGCCCAAAAACCAAAAAGGGGGAAATCAGTATTTCCAAAAAAGGAAAAAAAGGGAAAAAAATCTCCTCCCAGAAGACATTCAGGACTTATTCTTCATATCCCTTAAATACATATCTTGGAATCTTGCTTGTTTTCTTTGATTATTTGCTTACTTTTATGTCCACTTGCAGACGTTTGTATTCTCTCATAAACACGCCTTCTGTCTTTCACTCCCCTTACATCTTTCTAAATAAATTTCAATAAAAATTATCTTGTTTCACCATTTTGCTTACTCCTTAAATTCTTTTCTGTGAGGGAAAGGCTATGGAGTTGGAAAGCATGTTCCCAGACTAGGAATGATATGATGACGGCCAGCCACTTCACTGAGTTCTGGTGGTTGAGAAAATCTGATAAAATAAGCTGTAGTCTTTTCTCCAGTTTCACATTTTTGCTCTTCGTAGCCACCAGCAACAACTGACTTGTGATTTCTTTTTGAAAAATGTGGAAGTAGGCAAATGACTTTTGCTAATATCATTATACTAATAGCAGATTTAAAAAATCATTCTCTGGGAAATAATTGTTCCTAGATTTAAAAAAGTAATAAACTATGGGCCTACTAAAATAGCTTACTTCATAACATCGGTAATTAGCTTACTCATCAAAATTTACTTCGAGACTACCTTTCTGTGGCATTCACAAAAAGAAATTGTATTCAAAATTCTGTGTAGCTTCAGTCAGTTTATAAAATTTGTTCTAAAATTAACTGTCTCAAACCCTGCATTTATGTAAGTAAATGTACCCCAAACTTCCTTCTTTTGAGAATCTACTAGGGTGCTTTTAATATAGAATATTCTAACCATACTAATCTAACAGCACAGTATTATTCTATATATCATTAGAGGAGTTTCATCACAAAAATTTGTGATTAACATTTATCTTATAGTCTACTAAACATTTTTTATTTCAAAGATATTGTATTGGTTATTACTTATCATCTACAATCAGTATAATATGTTGTTAATGAATGTATACTTAGGAAGGATATTTGAGTGTGATTAATCTAATCGTGGCCTGTAATATTATAAAGCATTCATAAAACTAAACGAACACACTGTTTCTTGAGCTAATAACATTAAACACAATGCTGGGCACAAATATAAGATCACCATACCAAAAGCTCCTGAGGTATATAGTTTTGAAATTTAGACATATACTGATCTGCCTATAAATAAATTAATTCCTACTAGTGAAAGAACAGGCAATAGTGCGGTTTAATTTAGGTATACAAAGTGATGAAAATATGTCATTTGTAACAAAACAGAAAAAGTGTGAGAAAATTATAAAAATCAAGGTAAATTGAAGGAGAAATACCTGTATTGGAAAATTTCATCACTGTAACAAATCAAAGGAAATAAAGTTGATGAATGGATACTGGCAATCAACTAAGAGTACTGGAGGGAATGACTATGTGAAAGTAAAAAGGTAGAGGAGGTGAAATAAAGGAGTTATTTGGGATGGGGGGTTTCTGTTTGCAGAACTCATATTTGCAAGTGTTTATATGTTATTTCTGTATCAGTATTTGGTGGTTAATCACAGCTGTGCTCAGGAGAATCATGTGGTGCCACAGATTCTACCTAGGGTTCCTTCATGCAAAGCATCCATAGTAGCCTTTTGAGCTATATCCATTGCTCACCCTTTTGCAAGTTAAGGATAATAGAAGTACCAGAACGATCAGAAGTGTACTACTAAGGTCCATGAAAGTCTTACTGTGTGTAAAATGTATATCTAGTGAGCAATTCTACATCCAGAAATGAAGAGACTCAATGTCATTTAGGAACAAGTTGCACCATAACATTTTTAACCCCTACTTTAAAGGTATGAAAAGTAAAATATCCACCACTTTTATTTAATTAAAAGGACTTTAACATCTTAATCAGCCTTTCACGTCCTGTATATGGATAAGAAATTTGTGAAAGATGTCAGAAAATGTAAACTATTTTTCTTATTTTTGCTTGTTGGACCACATGCCCTGTGATGCTCAGAAATTGCTCCTGGCTCTGTGCTCAGAAATCGCTCCTGGCTCGGGGGACCAAATGGGACACCTAGGATTGAACCCAGGTCCATCCTGAGTCGGCCATGTGCAATGCAAACACCCTACCACTGTGCTAATGCTCCAGCACCTAGGCTATACAAATTTTTGGAGCATTTTTTCTCACTGCTCACATGAAAATGTATTAAAATGAACTCAGTTTACAGCCGATTTTTTCAAATCCTCATAAGGGAAAAATAGAAAACCAATAAAAATTGTTTTTTTTTAATGGATGAAATAATTGAGTCATATTGCAACCCACCACCTTCAATCTGGAAAGAGATTAACACAAATTTCACAACCAAACAAGATGAGCTTGCTGAAAGTCAAAGCAGAAGCTAGAAACCAATGGACAGAGATTCTTCTAAATTATCATTTTATTTAATTGCTGGAGACTGCCTCAGGTTTTGGGGGTGTAGGGAGAGAAACAAATGTCTAGAGGACTAGAAGGAATCACAATTCTGTAGGATTTTCCTTTAGAAATCTGAACTAAATATTCATAGTGGAGACTAGAGAAAAGTTCCAATAGAGGTCAAAGAAATGATTTTTGCAAGTATCCCCATTCCATTTACATTATTTTATCAAGCTTTAGAATGATTTGGAATTGTGAATTGTGTATCTCCCTCAACCCCAAATCAGGTCAGATAGCATTCTTGTTTCATCACAGAAAGGAAAGAAACAGTAATTAAATACATATAAATGTTCAAGTAATCATGTATTTAAGATTGAATTATAATGTGGAAAACTATGGTTGAGGGAGGTCAACACTGACAGTGGGAATCGCCCTAATATACTGTTGCCAAATGCCTAAAATGCAACTGTGAAAAATTTGTAATTCACAATGGTCACAATAAAAAATAAACAAACAAAAAGATGTAATTATAATATTACATAACTATCAATAACCAATGTCTCAACAGTAATGCACAAATTATTGATAAAATTTATAATGAGAGTTGAAAGACACAGTTACAGCAGAGATTTTTAAAAAATTAAAGATATCAAAGAGAAAATTTATAACCTATTTATAATTACAAAAACCATTAACGTTTTAAGAAGCATTCAAGCACATCACAGTTAATACCAAGATTAATATAAAGGCAAATAATCTCCATTTCTATTTAGGACATTTTTGGTTTTCAGTGAAAAACAGAAGGCAAATTGAATGATAAGAGAAAAATAACTTAAAAAGAGACAAACTACTCATTTTAACTATATTCAAGAATAAAAATCTATGGGGCAAGAGTGTGGTGCAAGCAGTAAGGCACACGTTAGCCTACGACGAACCACAGTTTGATCCCCCAGCATCCCATGTGGTCCCCCAAGCCAGCAATTTCGGAGCACGTAGGCAGGAATAAACCCTGAGCATCACCAGGTGTGGCCCATAAAACCAAAACAATAATAATTCTTTGAATCCTTTGCTAAGATTTTAACTGTAGGCTAATATTTTATTTAGGCCTCTTGTGAAACAATATTAAGAACAGAATAAACAGAGAGATGACAACTTAAAAATTCAAAAAGAAATGGCAAATATCAAACATACTGTAGAGAATAAAAAAAATACCAAAAATGGAGTTGTTAGTAGATGAAAGTCAAAGAAATAATTGGATGAGCTTAAATATATGATATCAAAATAAATGTAATAGGAAAAAATATCAATTTTAGGATAATAATATAGTGTATAAAATATCAAGAGAAGAATATAGAACATAAAAGCAATATTTGAAATATTTATCTTAATGATTGTTGAGGATTTTCAAAATAAATGGTGGAAATCAAACTACATATTAGGAAGCGAAACAACAAGTAGCATAAACACCAACATGTTTATACTTAAGCCTAATATGCTCAAACTTTGTCAGAAAAAGAAATGCAAACAAGAAAATCTTGAGAACAGCCAGAGGGGAGAAAAGTTATTATTGGATTTCTCACTAAAAAGAGGTAAGAGAAAATGAAATTTATAAAGTATTGGGAGAGCAAAAGTTGTAAATTTATAGTACTATTATTTAGCAAAATTACCCTTTGAAAGTGAAACAGAAAGTGGTGGGTGTGGATTTCCAAGAAATACTCAGCAAGTCATGCGTAACTCCAGAATATCTTCTGCCAACAGGGCCCAATGATTCAATATTAAGGACCAAGATGTGGTGCTGCACAGAACTGTGTTGTTCTTTTACATAGTTGAGGCAGAAGTGTGTTTTTGGGGATCCTGTGATTAAAGGGATAGAACTAGCAAAGAATATGCTCAAGACCCCTGTACAATCTCCCTAGTCCTAGAAATAATTTTGTTTTTGGTTTTGTGGGTTTGTCTTGGCTTTGCACTCAGAAATTACTCCTGGCAGGCTCATGGGACCAAATGGGATATGGGCATCCAACCCAGATAAGCTACATACAAGACAAATGCCCTCTTCACTATTGCTCCAGCCCTTTTTTTTTTTTTTTTTTTTTTTGGTTTTGGGCCACACCCGGTGACACTCAGGTGTTACTCCTGGCTATGCGCTCAGAAAATGCTCCTGGATTGGGGGATCATAAGGGATGCTGGGGAATCGAACCCTGGTCCGTCCTAGCTAGCACGGCAAGGCAGACGCCTTACCGATTGTGCCACCACTCCAGCCCCCAAAATAAAGATTTTTAAAACAAATTCATACTGGAGGAATTTTTCACTAGAAGATTTCTCTGACAAATGTTAACAGTAGTCGTTCAGAATGATGACTAATGACAAAGATCAAAACTCTTGATTTATTTTTTCTTAATAATGTACATCTAAAATTTAATATTATAATGCAATCTTAATTCAATTTTTAGAAATCTGGTACACATAAATAAAGGAAAATTGTGAGACTCTGTGTTCAATTCCCAGAGTTGCTCAAACCCCTATAAGATTACTAAGAAAGGAAGAATATCAAAGAATATAATGAAAAAATTATTATTGCTATATTTCTGATCAATTAAAATTATTCAAAGAAATAGTAAAAGCAACATTTAAATTATAGCTTATGGATAAGATGTTAAGATAATTTTATAGGAAAAATAAATTAAATATGTCATGTTAATTCAGTATCTTCACTCCTCAAAAAGCTTTATGCTATTATTTGAAAGAGGACTTAAATTAGCTATAAGTATATATTAGATATTCAAGAACAAATACTAAAACAGTTTTAAGTATAATTGATATGCTAATAGAGGATAGAGAAAGAAATCAGACAAAGTGCTCAATTGCAGGTTTTCAGAGACATTAATTAATGAATAGGCTGCAAATGGAAACTCTTCTCTAGGAAATCAACTAGAAATCACAGGAAAATCCCAACAGCTCATAGCCTGATTTGCCTCACACTAAATTATGATCTGAAAGCTGGTGGCTGTGGGGAGTGAACTTGGAAGAGAGGAAAGCTCTTAAGAGGATTTGTCTGTGGTAGTGCTCAGTCACTATGCTCAGTTAGTGGTTTATTTACCCAAATTTGCTAGGTGAGAGTAGAGTCTTCTTTGGTATGAATATTAACTTGGTATGGCTATAAACTCAGAGACGTAGAAAGGGTTTTTTTTTTTCCCCTCTGTATTGGTTCCTTTAAGGAGCAATGCGATCCATAGACGTTTGCTTTCTCTTCATTACCACCCCACTCACCACTCCTGTAGCCAAATACACAAGAGAGATATAGCTACAGGAAAACAAAGGAGGCTAACTTAGATGCCAAAACAGAGCAGAAAAGCATTTCAAAAATAAACAGGAGCCGAGGATATATCTCAAATGGTAGAAACTTCCTTCCTTAACATGCAAGATTCTGTACCTAGTCCTCTCTAAAAAAAAAAAAAAAAAAGTCACAGGTAGTATTCTCAAAGACAGTTGATTTTTTTTTCATTTGGAAATTTTTTTTATCTTTATTTAAACACCGTGATTACAAACATGATTATAGTTGTATGATTACAGTCATGTAAAGAACACCCCCCTTCACCGGTGCAACATTCCCACCACCAATTTCCCAGATCTCCCTCCTCCCCACCACCCTACACCTGTACTCAAGACAGGCTTTCTACTTCCCTCATTCATTCACATTGTTATGATAGTTTTCAGTGTAGTCATCTCCGCAACTGCACTCATCACTCTATGTGATGAGCTTCATGTCCTGAGCTGCACCTACCAGCCCTCATCTCTCTTGTCAAAGACAGATAATTTGTTGGATCACAAAACATAAAACATAATTTTTAATAGACTAGGAAGCAAGTATCTGATATTAGGTCATACTGAAATTAGTACAAAAATCAGTAATAAAATGATAATTGGAAAAAATAAACAACTGATTAAACATTCTTAAAAATAAATCTAGACATTTTTAAATATTTTGAAATACGTACAAGTATATTGTGCCTAAATGTTGTTGAGACAAATTTTATAGCAATGAAAATAATACTTGACAATAATAAATTTAAATCAACCACCTTAATTTTCATCATTATGAAGATATCTCAAATATAGAGCAATCAAAAATATGCAATAAAATTAGAATAGAAATTAAATTTTAAAAATGTATAACTATTATAGGAAATCAATAAAAGCTAATCTGGTTCTTTAAAATCATTATATAATTGATAAACCTTTAACCAAGGTGTGAAGGAGAGAGAAATTGTATCACTAGTACTAGAAACAAAATAGATATCATCAGGACAGATCTCATGTAATTAAAAAGTTATAAAATGTTATGGAAAATGCCATGGTCTCAAATTTGATGAATTAGATAAACAGGATCATTCCTCTAAAAGAGTTCCAACAAGATTTAAATAAATATAAAGTCACTGTCTGAATCGATCTATACCTATTAAAATTTAACAAATAATAATCTTTCAAAATAGAAAATACAGATAATTTTATTATATTTAATTTTTAGCACCATGGTTACAAAATTGTTCATCGTTGGGTTTCAGTCATACAATGTATGCCATCCTTCACCAGTTCACATTTCCTCCCACCAATATCCCGTTTACCTCCTTCCCTCCACCTGTCTTTGGGGCAGTCATTTTGCCTTTCTCTCTTTTTTTCTCTCTCTCTTTCTCCTTTTTGACACTGTTTTTTAACTACTAATGAAGGAATGCCATGCATGTCACTTTATTCCCTTTCAGCATCTAGTTCTTGTATAGAGTGATCAATACCAACTATAATTTTCAAATAATCCCTTCTCTACTCTAACTGCACTTTTCCACTATTTGTGGTAAGCTTCCTACTAGGGACCTAGTTCTTTTGACCCTCACATCTACTGTTTCTGGATAGTAATACCATACTTTGAATTTTATGTGTCAACTCAAAAAAATCCCAATGTATACATATGTAAATATATACCATGTAAATATATACATAAATAATTCATATATCACATGAATATATATATATCATAAAATTATCCTTTAGTATAAAAAAGTTTTTACTGTGATATTATTTTTCCATCTATTACTATTACCTAGTTTTAAAGGCCCAAGTTTATTTGTTGTTGTTGTTGTTGTTGTTTTTTTTGGTTTTTTGGGCCACACCCGGTAACGCTCAGGGGTTACTCCTGGCTATGTGCTCAGAAGTTGCTCCTGGCTTGGGGGACCATATGGGACACCGGGGGATCGAACCGCGGTCCGTCCAAGGCTAGCGCAGGCAAGGCAGGCACCTTACCTTTAGCGCCACCGCCCGGCCCCCCAAGTTTATTTGTTAACCTGTCTCAAATTCAGAAACCAAATAAGCTAGAGATATGACTATAAGAAAATGTTATATTTCCACTAACTTTATTTTAATAATGCTATGTCCTTTCATTTTAAAATTTTCTTTTACACCCAGAAATCATTTAGGATGAAACTTGCTCAAGTTTCATTGCAGAAGTCTGCCATTCTGACCTGGAAAAAAAATTAAATGTGAAAATGTATACAGTTGGACTAAATAATGAAAAAGAGGTCAAGATAAAGTGCACAGAGAGAAAAGGGAGGTTAGAAGCCAACAGGATACAAGAGGGAATATAAAAAAAGTTTCTAGGGCACTGCAGAAAGACAATGTATTCTAGTGATTACCTTTATTAGACTCTATTGAATAAGGAGCCAATTCATTAAACATTAATAGCAGGGGAATGCCATCCATATATTATAAATACCTATTAAGTTCAGATAGACAGCTCTGTACAGAATCAGTATGAATTAATAAAAAAAATAAAGATGACATTTTAGAATCATAAAAAGATAAATTTAATAGAAACTATTCAACAAGAATCAGTTTGAACAGTATATATCATGCTGTTTTTCACAAGAACAAACCAAAAATGGGAACAAATGTACCATAAACCTAAAAATACCCTCAAGATGAGAAAGTTAATTATCAAAAATGACTGGTAATTACATTAAAAAATAGTAGTTCAATGTCTGACATTGGCAAATGGCAAACGCAAAGACAAATGGACAAATGAGAAGTAGATGCTCAGGTGGAAATTAGACAAAATGTTAATTTCAACCAGAATAATATCACTGAGTAGAGTTCCCACTGTGTGCAACAGAATAGAGATTGCTAATAAATTTAAATTGCTAACCACCTGAATTTTTGTAATGCCCATTATCAAGCATTCATATTTGTAAGTTTATTGTAAGTCTTCAATATTAAGAGAATGAAACAGTGTTATAAAAATTATAGGGTGAATATGTATCTAATAATTATTTTCTCTTCTTCTACACATATTTACTCATTATTTCATAATCATTTGAAGAAAACAATGAGATTCATTCAATTCTTTGGATATAATAAGGCTTGTAAGATAACATAAACTCTAAAGAATTGTACTGGAGCAGCTGTATGATACAAAACTTAATGAGTTTTTTTAGTAAAGCATCTTAGTCTTGGAAATATGGTTAGGAAAAAGATGGCACATGGCCTACACTTTCAATATCATAAAATATTTAAAAAAAAATATGCCCCAGAACTAATTGTCCTATTATTTGTACCTGACTTTGCTTTCTGATTATCATATAGCTATTATAAATTAACAGGCTGTTATACATTCCTGTTGAACTCAATAGGTAAGCATAAACACACAAATTTAACTACCAAGATTAAAATTTTATCTCTAAGATATTTAATGTTCAAACTTTCATTCATTAACATAGTCATCTTATTCAAATACTGCTCCCATCTTTTGTTCTAAACAAGTATACTTATAAGCATCTTTATATTTATTTGCTTAAAATGATTTATAAACATTGTTTTAATAAAATTTCTTATAAAATATACTATCTATGTGCATTCTAATCACATTTTTAATTGTGAAAAATAATATTATGTACTCCACAAAATACCTTTATAAGCTTTTTAAAATGGAAAACAGTCTTGTGTCTCAGTGTAAAACAAGGCTTAGATAAACTACCATGTTACAATCAAGCTGGGGTAAAATTAAATGTATATAAAATTATTGTTTATTAAGAATGCAAAAACCTCTTTAGTTAAATAAATAGTTTTATATATATATAATCTAATGAAGTATCAAATTTAACATCTTGAACCAAATCACTTTGCTTTAGCCAACATTTTGAGAAGCAAATAAACTCAAGTTAAAAGCCCCAAAATAATTTCTTAATCTTGTGAGCCACCATTGCTCAGGTCTGACATTTTATTTTGTTAGACGTATAACTTTTCTTTTTTGTGGGGGAGGACCCGGCAATGCTCAAAGATTACTCCTGGTTCTGCACTCAGAAATGCCCCTGGCAGGCTCAAGGGACCATATGGAATGCCAGAGATGGAACTTGGGTCTGTCTCAGGTCGGCTTCATGCAAGGCAAATGCCTTACCGCTGTGTTATCTATTACCGCTGGCCCCAAAACTTTAAATTATTCAACAGAATGAAAGCGGGATTTACCCAATAAAGGTATATTTGAATTTATGCTTTCATGGTATCCGTGTTGCTATTTTAATATTTTCCAGTAACTAAATTGAACTATAGTCCCCAGTATTCACATCAAACATTTATATCACTGCAAAGGGTTTTACAGATAAAATTAGTCTAATCAATTGAGTTTAATTTGGGGATATAATCTTGGTCAGAGTAGATTAATCGATTCAAATCTTCTTAAAGAGAATTTCAAATACCTCATTTTAGACCAGACATCACCTTCAGGTATTTCCTGGAATGAGTTGTGTCTAATATATCATACCTCATGTTAGCTCTGAAACATAGCTAGAGGTCCCTTACAATATATTGCATATATTATGCAAGAAAAGTACCTCCAGTGGTAGCAGATAGTTGAAGTACAAATACAGTTGGAGATTCAAATATATGAGAATAATTCAACAATAGAAGTTATAAAGTTCTAAATAGTACAAGAGAAGGGATAACATCTTCCACATTTCTATTGTTATAACAAGATTCTGGTAGGAAATAGAGAAAATGAAAACATAATTGTGACTAGTATAGGCAAATATTCTCTGCCATATGTCTTTCATCTAGTTTTCTGTATTATATAATGAATGATTTTCTTACTGATTCCTAAAAGCTTTGATAATGTTATAAAAATTAATTACGTGAATTCAAGTACTGAAAACTTTCAACAAATGTACCATTTGAATTATCTTCATTGTATATGCATTTTGGAAGAGAATGGATTTTCTCTTTATTACAGAAAGCAGAGAGTGTTGATATAATATAAGTTTCAAGAATACCAAAGTTACAGAAAGAGTGAGCAACTTAAAGATACTTGGGTGAAAAAAGTGAATTTTTTAATTTCTGAATTTTTAAAAATGTATAAAAACCATATACAATTTTATGACATATTTACTAAGTAATTTATTATAATTCATACACTACATATTTCTCTCAAATAAAATGGTGTTTATAACTTTGAATGTATTCTTGTCTGTTTCCCTTTTTTTTTTTTTTTTTTTTTTGGTTGTTGGGCCACACCTGGTAACACTCAGGGGTTACTCCTAGTTCTGCACTCAGAAATCGCTCTTGGGTTGGGGGACCATATAGGATGCCAGGGGATTGATCTGCCTTTTATTTTAAAAGCTAGTAAATTAGTCTACTACATTTACATTAGTGAAAACATTATTTAAAAATCAGAAGTCAGCAGCAGGGAAAGTCACCACTTCATATTTAAGTATGCTCTTTATATCAATGATCTCAGATCACTTTAGAGATACACAATTTTATTGAGTTTTATTTCATGTTAGTGTCACCAAAAGGTCAAAGAATAACCCATAGGTGAATTTTCCATTCAATACTCATTGCTTCCCCCGATATGAAAATATAAATATAAGAATATATATATATGAAGATTATATATATAAGATATATATATTCTTATATAAATATAAGAAGATATATAACTTGGTAAGAAATCTTTACCAAGTTTCAAAACAAAACAAAGCCAAAAAAAAGTCCTTAAAGGCCTTAAATATTTTCACATAGACAGAAGCATAGAAGGCATTACTTCAAGTAAATTCTTCAAGTAAATAGCCTCATGACTATTGTTTTATGTGTTAATACTTTGTATTAGCAGTATAGGACTTAAACTAAAAGCAAGAGAAACAGGCTCTACTTCCATTTCAAACCAAAACCATAATATTTTAATAAGAACCTTTCATACAAACTCAGTCTCCTATAAAATAGGGACATGTCACTTCCTATGACAAGTTTATTATGAAAGATCAAATAAAATTTCATTTTCTTCCTGTCACATTAAGATTATTCTAATATACCTACTAGTTGTTATTGAGATTAAACAAGTATCTATAAAGAGTTTTCATTTCAATAGATTTTAATGAACCTTTAGACCTAAATAAATGGATTTACAGAAGTAGTTCATTAAAAGGCCATTTTACGGATTTTGTTGAAAGGACCTTTAATTTATAGTTTCAGAAAATATTCATTCTATGGCTCAAAGAACTTCCTGGATTATGAGACAGGAAACGATGAACAGAAAAGAAATTATTCACCACATTATTAAACATGACAAAAAGCTTCTGAATTGGAGCTTAAAACAGGCTATTTAAGATTCCAGCAATCCCTGGGACTTTGGCAACAAAAATGTTCAAACGCCTTTTATAGTTGCTGTCAGATTTCTGTAAAGCATTTGAGATTCCTATGAACTTATTTATATAACAAGCTAAAAACCTGAAGCTGACTTGAAAGTCTTTCTCTTCTAATTATGTAGCATTGGAAATGCCTAGAAATGATGTTCAGTGTTTTCCCAAGGATATCCTCTTGAAATGGTGGTTTTTTAGAACTGGGTGTTTAGAACAAGGAATGGGAGAGTCAGCTACTCTGGCTTATTACTAGGAGCAGTTACAGTAGATATACAAACTATAGTTTGGTAAAGTGGTTTCAAAGACTGCTATTTAGCAATTCTCTTTAAAGCAGCACATTCTAAATGACTGCTCAGATTGTTCCCTCCTGAACTACTATAGTGGTTTATTTCTGAATCTCTATAGTTCATGTGTAATCATGTAGCAAAAAAATTCAGGATAAAATGAAACCACCAGGCTATCAGTTGATTGAGGCTCTTATCACAATACTGTTCTTGTTTCTCTCTGTAACTTCTCAAGCCAACTCTTCTACCTCTTAGGCTTGGGTATTTCAATCTGACAGTTTTTTTTTTTACATACAATTCAGAGTACTGAGATGAAACTACCAGAATTATAAGTGGGTCTTAAATTCTTTTAGACTTATAACCAAAAAGGAAATTAGGGGGCTATTTGGACAAAGACATGGATGCAAAGACAAAGATTAGCACTATACTGTCACAAACCAAAGAACACCAAGTATTACCAGATGCTGCAAAGCCAAAAGATTTGAGGGCCAGAGCAATAGCACGGTGGGTAAGGCTTTTATATTGCACATGACTGAACCAGGTTTGATCGATCCCTGCCAGGAGTATTTTCTGAGTGCAGAACCAGGAGTAACCTCTGAGCACTGCTGGATGTGGTGGAAAAAAACCAAGCCAAACCAAACCAACACAATTTTTAAAAATATACTAGAGTAGTGCTTTTCAGTTGTTTTTACAAAACTTGTGTAACACTTGCCCTGCACATTAGTCCAGATTTATAATCAGAATAGTAGATCAGTGGGTTTCAATCTTTCTACAACTGTGGAATATTAGTAGTGTATGGATTCATGGTTCACAACCACTATTCTAGAGACTTCCAAATATAATCTTGTTAATAATTTCATTGTAGCATCCAGAATTATGAGAATAATATTCTACTTGTTTTAAGTCACAAGTCTGTGGCATTTTGTTATGACAGCATTATAAAATTAATGTGAGGACTATAGCTAAGGCACAGATTTATATAATATGTATAAGAGTTTCTATATTAAATCACCAAATCTCCCTCTCTAGATCACTGACTAAATATTTTGGATATATTAGAAAACTGGTAGTAGTAATGCAGTGAGAGAAACATATTGTGATAATAATGGAAATATACATTTACTTTCAAAACAAAATACTTTTGTCAATGGTTAAAATAATAAAAAGAATACTTGCCTATAACATATTTTGAGGGAGTTAAGATTAAAAGTATGCACTGGAAGGGCCAGAGCAGTGGCACAAATGGTAGGGCATCTGCCTTGCATTCGCTAACCTAGTACAGACCTTGGTTTAAACCCCTGGTGTCCCAGATGGTTCCCCCAAGCCAGCAATAGTCTGAAGTAATCCCTGAGCAACACCAGGTATGACCAAAAATCAAACCAAATAAAACAAAACAACCCCCCAAAAGTATGCACTGGTGAAAGGGGTATTCTTTTTATGACTGAAACCCAAATACAAACATATTTGTAAAGATGGTGCTTAAATAAAGTATTATTTTTAAAAAGTACAAAACGAGATGTATACTATACTGCTGCTGAACAGTATTTCCACATAACCAGTGCTAAACATGAAAAGGATTTTTAAGAGTTGTATTTCCTTTTCAGAAGTTAAAACTGAGAAACCTGAGAAAAGAAAGAAGCTACATCCAAAATTGGAGATTATCTTCTCTATACCACTCCTAAATATTTTTCCCTTCTTTTTTTAGGTTTTAAGTACAGACCTTTAAAATATGTTCAAGTCTATAGGTAAGTATGTATGCCTGGAATACAATGTCATGAATGTGACAAAATTATATTATTTGTGACTTGATGTTAAGGCATAATAAAATTACAGGTCAATCTACCCCACAATCAGGCAGTTATATATTCAAAATAATGAAGGCATATAAATCATAAGATAAACAGTGAATGCTATCAGAAGAAATATCAAACATCTTATGAAAAGCTTTTTGTTGTTATTGTTTTTGTTGTTGTTTGGGTCACACCCGGCAGCGCTCAGGGGTTACTCCTGGCTCTATGCTCAGAAATCAGTCCTGGCAGGCTCCGGGTACCATATGGGATGCTGAGAATCGAACCGCCAACCTTCTGATTGCAAGGCAAATGCTTTACCTCCATGCTATCTCTCCGGCCCCATGAAAAGCTTTTTATAAAGAAAAAGAGACTACCACTCTTTAAACTTTCTCGTATAGTTGTAAAATAAAACTAAAATATGGCAACATTGGTCGTGTAAAATAAAGTTGAAATCTGTCAATATTTTCGCTTATTGGCTCTGTTTTATGTGGTAATTACTAAAATTTATAGTCAATTAAAATATAGTCAAGCCAAGAAACCTTATGAAATATATAAACAAACAAGCATAAATATATTTTCAACTATTAAAATGAAACATTAAAATATTCTCTTGGGCAATCCTAAGTCAAAGTGGTATTTCAATTTGGTTCCCATGATATTCAAAACAAAAAATGTCTTTGAAAATATAAGTAATCGAAAGATGATGTTCAAATATCATATGCCTTGGTTTACAGTTGTTATTTCTGTCCCAAGATTAAATTTTCATGGGAAAATGGCAGTCTAAATATAAAACTGAGCTATTAATTATAGTGGAGATAAATAGAAATTTTCACTTTGCAAATTTGGCTATTCAAGTTTCAATGCCTACAACTATAAGGTTCTATATATGAATTGCACTTTTCCCAAAAAGCTCAAAGAACTACAGAGTTATAAACTACAGAAGTTAAACAGGAAGGAAATTTGTACCAGCTAAAAGAAAAGGATAAAGAACCTAGTCTTAAAACTCAGAGACACTAATTTCCATAGAACCAAAGCAAACATACATTTTAGCAATCTATTGATACAGCAATGTTTAAGAAAGGACAGAGATGAAAGCAAGTTCAGGCATAGATCTGAGGATCCCTAAAACATCAGTTCTACCCTGAAATTTCAGACAATAAAGAATAGACCGAAATATTCCTGTTAATCAGTACTGGAAGTGGGTTCTACATTTAATGCCATAAAAGTCCACCTAAGAAAGTTTAACTCTCAATCCATTCCTTTCCAAGATTTTAAGAAAAATCAAGTGAGAGCTGGCTAAGCCAATTTAGATAAAGAATAAGTAGAGGGATGTAGTACAAGTGGACAGATAGTAAAAGCTCTTCCTTTGCAAGTGACTGAATTTGGTTTCCAGCACAAATTATGTTTCTCCAATCATCTTGAGGACTGAATAATACCTGAGCACAGAGCTAAGAATACTGTTGTTTTCAGATTCTGGCTATTGTAAGTAATGCTACAATGAGCAGAGGACTTTTCTGCATTTTGTTTTTAGACTTTTGGGTTACATTCCCAAGGGTAGTGTTACTGGGTTATATAAAAGCTCAATTTCTAATTTTTTGAGAAATATTTCATTGTTTTCCCAAAAGGCTAGACCAATCGGCATTGTCATCAGCAGGAATGAGAATCCCTTTCTTCCTTCATTTGCACCAGGAGTGGTTGCTTTTGTTCTTTTTGATGTATGTCAGTCTCTGTTGTATAAGATAATATCTCGTTCTTTTGATTGGAATCTCCCTGACATTTAATGATGTGGAATTTTTTTTCATGTGCCTTTGTGCCCTCTATAATTCTTCTTGAGAAGTGTTAGTTTTCTTCTTCCCATTTTTGATTGTTACTTTTTTTTCCCTGTTAAGCTCTACCAATGCTTTCTGTATCTTAGCTATTAACCCATTATCAGATAGGTATTAGTTGAATAGTTTTTCCATTCTGTGGACAGTTTTGTATCTTGGTCACCATTTCCTTTGGAGTGAAGAAGCTTCTTAGTTTATTTATTTTTAACAATTATTTATTTATTTGGTTTTGGGGCCACACCTGGCAGTACTGGGCTCTGCGCTCAGAAATAGCCCTCAATAGACTCGGGGGACCATCTGGGACGCCAGGAATTGCACCCAGGTCCGTCCTGAGTCTGCCTGTTGCAAGGCAAATGCCCTACTACTGTGCTATGGCTCTGGCCCAGCCTTTTCTTTTAATGAAGCCCCATTTGTTTTTCCCTGCTTCCACTTGCTTGGCAAATGGTGCTTCATCCTTGAAGATGCCTTTAGCTTTAATGTCATTGAGAGTTCTGCCTATGTTCTTCTCTATATGCTTTATGGGTTTTAGCTGTGATATCACACCAATATCTTTAATCCACTTTTATTTTACGTTTTCGCAACCCAAGTGCCTAAGAACACATGAGTGAATGAAATGATGAAAGAACCTGTGTGTACATTTACACCGTAGAATACTATGCAGCTTTGAAAAATATAGTCATAAATTTTGCTTATACAAGGATGGATATGGAAAAATATTATGCTAAGTGAAATGATTCAGGAGGAGTGGAATATTGAATATTGTACTAATTTTTGATATAGAAAAATAGTATGGCAATAATACCCAAGACAACAGTAATGTGGGAAAGGAGAAAGTGTCCATAGTAGTAAGTTTGCCAAATATCAGGGGAGTACAGTTAGGACAGAGAAAGTAACACTATAACAATGGTAGTTGGAAATAATCACTCAGAAAAATAGCCTGTACTAAAAAAAAGTAATATGAACAATACCACTTCAGTAACAAATATTGTACACCACAATATCTACAAGGACAAAAGGAAGAGAGAAGAAAAATGTTGGGAAAAAAAGAAGAAAAATGTCCTACTACAGAGGCAGCCTGGGGAAGGGGAATACAAGGAAAGATGGGAGAAAAGTTTGTGACATTGGTGGTGAGAAATGTTCACTAGTAAAGGGTGTTGGGCTTATATTTACTAAACCTCAAATATGAACAACTTTGTAACTATATACTTCATGGTGATTCCATTGAATTATTTATTTACTTATTTATTTATTTTAAAAAAGGCCTGGATTACTGGCCAATGTGTCCCCTCCCAACAAAGAGTAATGAAGGAAATTTAATAATTATACATATGTTTATATTTAAATTATATATGTATATATATATTTCTTAAGACTAAAATTAGGCTTTCAAATTACATAGCAAAATTTTGTGACTAAAATAATTTATGTAGATATAAAACATGATATAAAATAAATAAAGAATTCCAGAATATAAACTATAACTCAGGTGGTGCTGATTATAACACTGGAAGATAAACCCACAGCAAATTACATTTTTAAAGCAATCTAAAACATAAAATTCTACTCTGCAACCACCATTTTTCCTTTAACCAAAATTATAATTCTTTTTTTGTTTTTTGGGTCACACCTGGCAGAGCGCTCAGGGGTTACTCCTGGCTCTACATTCAGAAATTGTTCCTGACAGGCATGGGATATCTATATGGGATGCTGGGATTCAAACCACTGTCCTTCTGCATGCAAAGCAAACACCCAACCTCCATGCAATCTCTCCGGCCCAATCTTTTAAGTATTTTTCCATGAGAAATGAATAGCTTATCTTTAAAGACACAAAAAGAAAACTATAGTATGTAAAGAACGGCACAAGGAAGAAATTGAGAAGCTTAGTCATCACTGAAATACAATTCTGATAAGTTCTGTCCGTTAAAATAAACCATGCAAAATATGGTTGATGAAATAAGATAAATACCATTTCAGACCCCTTCGTGTATCCTGAGTGGAATGTTGAACTGCATTTGATGTATTGAAACATGAACCATCGAATTCTGTAGCTGAGTGGGACCTGTAGGAGTAATCATCTCATAAGCAGCCTAAATTAAGGAAAGTGTGAAAAAGATGACCATGTCCACAGATCAGTTGGAACAGAACATATATCTAATTTCATTATATCACACAATTATTTTCAAGAGGTACAAAATTCAGAAACAGTGACTGCAATCATTTACTGTGCTTAAAATAGCGATTATAAAAATAAACCTAGAAGTTCAATGAAATTTTTGACATGTGTGTTCATGTGTTTGAACAAGATACAGAAAACACTTCCATTACCACAATCCTTTCAGCTATCTTTTTTTAAATATATACATTTCTCACTTATTGGGATACCCTACCCATCCTGAATGCTGGTAACCACTAATCTGTTCTCTATTACTTTTTCATCATTTTATCATATAAAATATATATATATAATATTCATATATAAAAATGATGAAATAGAAATTAAATCAGATAATGTCATCTTTTGTAGCTGGCTTTTAAAAATCAGGATAACTAGTAATATAATTATAAAGTCATGGAATTTTGGGTGTCTGTGGTTTATTTCTTAAATTCGCAAATAATATAGACTATGGTGTTCTATATCATGGAAATTAAGAAAAACATGAGGTTAACTATCGACTGTGCTCAGGGGCCAGTGCTGGCTATATTGGGGGACCATATGAAGAGCCAGGGTTCAAACCAGGTTCTGCTACATGCCAAACAAGTAACTTAGTTCATATACTTTATCTCTGTATCCTATGTATTTCATTTTATAAATAAAAATTTTTACCATTCATCTACTGAAGGACATTGAGTTATTTATAATTTGAAACTATTATGACTAAAGTCATTATTGTGTAGGTATAAATTATCTTTCTTCTGTGGTAAATGCTCCAGCATAATTGTGTTATTTTAAGGAAGTTTCCGATACGTTTGTTTTAAATATTTATTTATTAAGTTATTAGTTCCTATTCTTAGCAAAGGTGAATAGAAAGGTGAAAGTCAATAGAAGAATAATTATTTTAAATAAACAGTACTGGAAAGTTTCATAAACACACACAAAACCTTTGGCATAAAACTTGCAACTTAATGACAAATTAGTTTAAAATGGACAACACACCTATGTTTTCATATAATTGCAAGAATTTAATGCTGCTCACATATATTTTATCATTATAGTTACACTGTAGATTTGTAGATATCTTTCAATGTAATTTTATTTTTTACTTTCTTATGTTTATTGATATAAAGCATATTTTCACACAATTGATGAAATTGACCATTTTTAAACTGAACTGACTGTTGTTTTTCTTAGAGTTTATTATAAACTCTAAATAATAGTCCCATTCTGAATATGTGAGTGATAAATACAGTTTCATGGCTTAGAGCTTTTTTTTTTAATCGTTTTAACTGACTATTTTAGTTTTGAAATTTCTAACTTTGGGAAAACTTCATAAACCCTTTGCCTCAAGTTTGCAGATTATTTTTCTGAAAAGTTTTACATTTCAATCGATTCTCAATTTGTGATTAATGCTTTCTCGGGTTTTTTCATTTTTCTTTTGTTTTATTTTGGTGTCACACCTGGTGGTGCTCAGGGATTACTTCTGGCTCTGAGCCCAGGAATCACTCCTGAGGGACTGGGGATAAGGGGTTATATGGATGTCAGGGAAAGATCAATCCAAAGTCGGCCACTTGCAAGGCAAATGCCCTACCCAGTGGACTTATGGCTCTGGCCTCTTATCTATCAAAGTTTTACAAAGAATTCCAATTTTTTTTTTCAGTACAAGACACTGACTGTGTATGGTATTTTCTCAATTTCAGTGAAGTTACAAATAAAAAGCACCTCCCAATTTCATTCTGACAATCAATTACTTGTTAACTTCTCTGGTTCAAAAAAAAAAAAAAAACCTTTTCCAAATTTTTCCATTTTTCATTATCTAAGTCTCCAACCATTATATTAAGTCAGAAATATCTAATATACTTTTAATATCTCTTGTCTTCAACGCATCCCATAAGAATATCAAAATCCTGTATTGTATTTAGGAACCTTTTTCCAATTTCTCAACTTTTGTCCATCATCTAGATCCACCCCCAATCTTTCTAAATCTAATCTAATGTATGACTTTATAGAAATTTTACTTGTCTCTCCCCCTCCCTTCATTTTCTTCCCTATTTGATACTGTGGTTTACACTATTGATAATGAAGGATTATACATCATTTATATCACTTTGTCCTCTTTTAGCACACAGTTCTTGTGCAGAGTGATCAAATCCAATTATCATTCTTATAGTGGTCCCTTCTCTGCCCTAACTGTACTGCTCCACTCTTTGTGGCAAGCTTCCTACCACAGACTGGTTTGGCCTTCATCTCTACTGTTTCTAAAATTATTACTACACTACCCTTTTTTGCTTATACCCCACAAATGAGTGAGCTTATTCTATGACTATTCCTCTCCTTCTGAGTCATTTCATTCAGCACAATAATATTCATACCCATACAAGTATAAGCACATTTTGTGGATTTTTTTTCCTAACAGCTACGTAATATTGTGTAGATGGGCCAGTTTCTGAAGCCATTCAATTGTTGTTGGGAACGTGGGTTGTTTCCATATTCTGGCTATTGTAAATAGTGCTCTCATGAATATAAGAATGTAGAGAGAGTTTATCTGCATGGTGTTTTGGGTTCCTAGGGTCTATCCATAGTAGTAGTACTAGTAGTAGTAGTGTTGGATCTATAGAAGTTCAATTTTTAGTTTTTTTGAGGAATATCCATATTGTTTTTCAAAAGATTGACCAGTCCATATTTCCACCAGCAGTGAGTGAGAGGCTTCTCCCTGCATCTGTGCCAGCACTTCTTGTTCTTGTTCTTTGTGATGTGTACTAGTCTGTGTGATGTGAGATGGCAAATCATTGTTGTTTTGATTTGCATCCCTGATGATCAGAGATGTGGAGCATTTTTCATGTGTCTTTTTGCCATATGTAAGTCTTCTTTGAGGAAATCTGTTCATTTATTCTCCTCATTTTAATGCCATTAGATTTTTTTCTTTCTAAGTTTTATCAGTGCCTTGTATATATTAGATAACTGATGGATATTGGGTGAATATTTTTTCCCATTCCATGGGTAGTATTTGTATCCTAGTGACAGTTTTCTTTGAGGTGCAGAAGCTTCTCAGTTCAATGTAGTCCCATTTGATCTTTACTTCACTTATTGGCCATCCTTGAAGATGTGTTTAGCTTCGAAGTTGTGGAGTTCTCTGCCTACATTTTTTCCATGTACTTTATGGTTTCAGATCTGACATCAAAGACTTTAATCCATTTTGGTTTTGATTTGTGCATGTCATTAGAAGGAAGTCTGAGTTTATATTATTTTGCATATAGTTGACCAGTTTTATTTTTTAATTATAGTAAAGACATATGGCAATGTATTAGTTTACAAAGATAATAGAAAATTAAAGTAAAAATTTTAAGTTTATGACACACAAAACATATACTATTTTTGTAATAATAGTAGCCAGGTAATTGTCGTAGCCAGGTGTACCCAAAAACAAACAAAACATTTCTTAGGAATATAAATATGTTGGGCCAGAGAGATAGTAGCTGAAGGGCATTTACCTTGCATGCAGCTGATGCAGGAGTTTGATTCCAAGCATCATGTATAATCCCCCAAGCTGCCAGGAGTGATTTTTGTGTACAGAACCAGGAGTGACCCCTGAGAGCAGCTGGGTGTGGCCCAAAAAACAATTAAACAAAAATATCTGTATGCTCAGATGGCTTTAATCATAATTTTAAGCAAGCAAAATATTGAGGAAAAGGTTTCAAAGAACTCAACCAACTCTAAATATTATTATTTGAAAAGAAAGAAGTGCATAGAGAGCGGGTGCAGATTACTTTTTTTCTGTAATAATGAAAAGACATTTATACGGGTCCAAGCCATGGTGCAGCAGTATGGATTTGCCTCACATGCAGCTGACTCATGATAGGCTGCAGTTCAAGGCCCCAGCATCTCCTATGGTTTCCCCAAGCCATGAATGAATTCTGAGTGCATAGCCAGAAGTAACTCCTGAGTGTCACCAGGTGTGGCTCAAAACAAAAAAAATAGATAAAAATTTAAAAAGACATTTATATATTACATGTGTGCCTTAAAACTTATTTTAAAGAGCAAACACAAGCTCTTTCATTAAAAAAAAACTATGGATAATAAAATATGCTTATTTTCAAAAGATAATAAAATATCTATTTTGACTACATCTATTTAAAATGGACATGATCCATCATCAGACTTATGTTTGCACATCTGATTGTTTAGTAAGAGAAATATCAGAAGTTTCCTATTAAAATTTAATCGAAGACCACTTTGCATAAACAGGCTGTAGTAATTACATGATGCTTTGTTACATGTATTTTGTCTTATGAGATACTAATTCATTCATCTTGCTATTTACTAGAAATTCATGGAAGGTGTAATCATTTTTGAAGGAGGCACGAAAAACTGTGATTGGCCAACTGTCTATGGCTTCTAAACATGGTACTCTTCTCCCTCTCTCGTTGCATTTCAAATCAAAAGAATATTCAGACATTTATCCTCCTACAATATGCTAAGCTTTGTAGTCTTATATGATTTTTCTTAAGTATAATAAATACTTTTTCTTGATTTGCTTTTGAGCCACACATGGCTTACACCTCAAAGGGCTTAGGGAATAATATGGGGCACTGGAAAATCAAACCAGTATAGGCAGTGTGCAAAGCTAGTACCTTACCCACTATACTTTCTCTCAGATACATTATCTTTTTATCTTGCTTAATACAGGAAAGTACTTGATAGCATATTCTGACATATTTTTCTTTTTCCAATTCCTCGGTTTTTATTTTTAAAAAGTAGCTATATTGTACATATCAATAGCTTCATGTTCAGCCATGTATAGCATAATGCCTTAAACTACTTATTTAAGAGAAAGCAACAATTAATTCTGTTGATGGGACAAATGTAAATAATCACATTGTAAATGAAGTGTGCAAAATAATTGTTATCTAAAAAAGGTTGGCTTTACTATTCTTCCAACAATCCTATATCTCTGACATCTAATTCATAGCCTTTACTGGAGAACATTTGCAGTGATGTTCCTTTGCCAGCTTTAATTAGAAAGTCTTTCCCACCAGAAAAATCCATCTAAGTGAAAACTAAACTGAAATGCCCAGCCTCAAATGGGGGTTATTCTGAATTTCTCATAAAGTTGCACTTTAAGTTATCACAGAGAAGATTGCCTTAAGCTAGGAAAAGCTATAATGACATCAGTTTTACACTAGGATCAAAGAAAAAGACCAATTTTCAACTTTTACTCCAAGTTTTATGAGTAAGTTTCTGCCCTCTCTATCACAATTATGAAAATCTTTGTTTTAGAAGGGTAAGGACTAGTGAAGACTTAAATGTTAGAAAATGCACAAATACTCTTCAAAAATACTGTCATCACAATTTATAATTGGCATGTCAGAGAAACCATCTCCAAAATTAAACATACCTTGGAATGATAAATTCAAATTTGTGTAGAATTATGCCTGTGATAGAGACTATCTGAATAAACCTTCTCTAGTAATTTCTAAAGCACCTAATCAATATTTACATTGGTTCATGAAGCATGTATACAATGGTATATGGTTGTCAGCTCCATTGCCATCTTGGACTGTCAACTACTACCTGCCACATAGTGTGAAGAAATTTCTAGATTTCTACTGTTTATTGTTTGTTTGTTTGGGGCTCATTCCTCATTGTGCCTGAACTTATTCCTAGTTCTTATTCTTAGCTCATATTCCTAGCTCAGTAGTATTCTGAGCTCTTCAATCAAAAATCACTCTTGATAGGGTTGGAGGACCATATAGAATACTGGGTTCAATTTGAGTTGCCAGGTAAGCACCTCACCTACTTTCTGTCTATCAGGCAGCATTTTTATTTGTATTTTATTTATTTTTATGAGTATGAATAAAATAATTAAATCTGTCACTGGAAGTCTAATACCAAAAATAGGTTTGTGTACTCTTCCATAAATAAATATGTGTTGTCATTGTCTAGATACGTTTAAAAAGGCTGTGTTTTAGAATCTCTTTCACCAATGGACAGTTGTCATAGCCTGTCTGGTCTGGAGATGATGAGTGGAAGTGCAGACACTTAACAGTTTAACATGCCATGCCATCTTTCCCAACTGTGACCAATTCTGAAGTCAAAGGTAAAGAAAGGAGCCACAAGACAAGAATTAACTACACGATGGAGAGCAGCATTGGACTATCGCCTAAAACCACATAGGCCTTATGTAGATGAGAAATAAATACTAATGAATAAATCACAGTTAGTTTGGCTTAGGAGATTTTAATATTGTTTATTCATTACAATGCAGTTTATTCTGACATCTCCACATGGCTTTCAGTGTAGAGTAGATTAGAAATTCTTAGAGAAGGTTATAAATTAATAAACAGGAATACCAATTTATCTTACATTTAAAAAACCCTCAGGAGCAGGGTATTTTCATCTAGTGAAAAAAGAAAACCCAGTGCTCTCAATATTGCTTACTTTTAATTGGATTAGTATTGTGGCAAGCATTTTAATACTTGTCTTTCTCTTTTATATTTCGTCTGCTTCTTTACTTAAGCAATATATGTTTCAGAACAGACTTAACACATTATAATAATAAATACATTGTTTTCCTACAAAAAGTTAACAGCAGTAGTTGTCTCTGTTACAACTTTTTTCAATATCTGTGAACACTCTTGCATATTAAAATTTTAAATATTTTAGTCAAAGGATCACCTGGGCGAGACATTGTTCTAACAGATGAATCCAAGTTAAAGCTAACAGTGTCAAAAAGATTTTTCTACATTTTACTTTTCTCCAACTAGTCTAGACTTTCAATGGAGAGCTTGCATACTTCAGACTTCTAGGCTGCTCTTTGTTGCTCTACATGGAACTTTCTCTCCTGGGAAAGAGAGAAGTATAGGAAGTCCTGTGATTTGTTTAATGGGGACTCAGAAAGAATTTTTATTATTATTTTTATTTATTTAAACATCTTGATTACAAATATGATTGTGATTAGGTTTCAGTCATGTAAAGAACACCCCCCTTCACCAGTGAAACATTCCCACCACCAATGTCCCAAATCTCCCTCCATCCCACCCCACCCCCACTTGTACTCCAGACAGGTTTTCCAGTTCATTCACATGATTATGGTAGTTCTCGATGTAGATAGTTATTTCTATAACTGTACTCACCACTCTTTGTGGTGAGCTTCATGAAGTGAGCTGGAAGCTCCAGTCCTCCTCTCACTGACTCTGAGGATTGTTGCAAAGATGACTTTTATTTTTCTTAAAAGCCATAGATGAGTGAGACTATTCTGCATCTCTCTCTCTCTCTCTCCCTCTGACTTATTTCACTCAGCATGATAGACTCCTTGCACATCCATGTATAGGAAAATTTCATGACTTCATCTTTCCTGACATATACATTGTGTATATGTACCACAGTTTCTTTAGCCATTCGTCTGTTGAAGGGCATCTTGGTTGTTTCCAGAGCCTGGCTATTGTGAATAGTGCTGCAATAAATATAGGTGTGAGGAAGGGGTTTTTGTATTGTATTTTTCTGTTCCTAGGGTATATTCCTAGGAGTGGTATAGCTGAATCGTATAGGAGCTCAATTTCTAGTTTTTGGAGGAATCTCTATATCACTTTCCATAGAGGTTGGATTAGACAGATTCCCACCAGCAGTGGATAAAAGTTCCTTTCTCTCCACATCTGCCAGCAAGGATTGTTCTC
Source organism: Suncus etruscus (assembly GCF_024139225.1). Classification (NCBI taxonomy): domain Eukaryota; kingdom Metazoa; phylum Chordata; class Mammalia; order Eulipotyphla; family Soricidae; genus Suncus; species Suncus etruscus. Next base: position 115,200,012 of record NC_064854.1, on the reverse strand, counting down.
ATTCTTTGTGGTGTGTGCCAATCTCTGTGGTGTGAGATGGTATCTTATTGTTGTTTTGATTTGCATCTCCCTGATGATTAGTGATGAAGAGCATTTTTTCATGTGCTTTTTGGCCATTTGTATTTCTTTTTTATCAAAGTGTCTGTTCATTTCTTCTCCCCATTTTTTGACGGAATTAGATGTTTTTTTCTTGTAAAGTTCTGTTAGTGCCCTGTATATTTTGGATATTAGCCCTTTATCTGATGGGTATTGGGTGAATAGTTTCTCCCACACGGTGGGTGGCTCTTGTATCCACTCAGAAAGAATTTAACCAAATTTTTTTGGTGTAGATTGTGCGATGACTATGGGAGAATTTTGAACAGATTTCCAAAATTGAAGACTGATGGCTGAGGGGCTAGTAATGAGCTTTTGGAAAATAACAAAACATAAGAAGAAATTAGTTTGCCCAGAAATAGCCCAAAGGCCTGAAGAACTTTGAGATGCAAATCTTGAGTTCTTTGGAGCAGGTGAAAATGAGTCACAAGGTAGATACAGAAACTGAGGCACCATCCAGAGAAAGGTGGGACTTCTCAGAAAAGCAGAAGCTATCGGAGAATCTATAGGTCCTGTTAAGAATACGAAGGGGGAAACCAAAACATCAAACTTATGACCTCCCAGAAGACTAATAAAACAAGTATATGAATAGATCATTCAGAGTTCAAGGTTTTCCCCTTGACAATGTCCACGTTAAATTTTATGTAAGCCAAGAAATTCAGGCCAAGACATTTTAGAAAAATTGTATGTAACCTTTTACTCAAAGTCATTCTGAGCTTTTTTATTTACCCTTGGAAAAGCCCATGAAAAAATACATCCTTGAAAAGCCCTTCTTTAAAACAATATTTCTCTTCTTTCACATAGCCCTAAATTTCTTTCAATAAAAACTATTTTTGAGAGGGCAGAACCTATAGCTAAGAGTTAGGGCATTTTTCTTCCACACAGCTAATCTGTGTGGATGTAGCCCCCCCCCCAACCCACATCCCATGTTTCCCAGAGCCTGCCAACAATAATATCTGAGTACAAAGCCAGGCATAACTACTGAGTGCCACTAAGTATGACCCCAAAGCAAAAAAAAAAAATCAACAATAAAAAAAATCACTATTTTGAGAATGAAGTGAGGGAGGGAGAGGAAAAGGGGAGGAAGGAAAGAAGGAAGAAGGGGAGGGAGGAAGCAAAGGAGGGAGTAAAAAGGGAGAAAAGAAGGAAAAGAAGAAGGGAGAGAGGGAAGGAAGGAAGGAAGGAAGGAAGGAAGGAAGGAAGGAAGGAAGGAAGGAAGGAAGGAAGGAAGGAAGGAAGGAAGGAAAGAAGGAAGGAAGGAAGGAAGGAAGGAAGGAAGGGAGGAAGGGAGGGAGGGAGGGAGAAATGAAGGAACGAAGAGAGGAAGGGGGAGGGAGGGAAGGAGGGAGGAAAGAAGGGAGAGAGGAAGAAAGAGAGGTAAGAAGGGAGGGAGGGAGGAAGAAAGGAAGGAAGGAAGAAGGAACGAAGGAAGGAAGAAAGGAAAGGAAGGAAGGATGGAAGGAAGGAAGAAGGAAAAGAAGGAAGGAAAGAAGGAATGAAGGAAAGAAGGAAGAAAGGAAAGATGGAAGGAAGGAAGGAAGGAAGGAAGGAAGGAAGGAAGGAAGGAAGGAAGGAAGGAAGAAAGGAAGGAAGGAAGGAAGGAAGGAAGGAAGGAAGGAAGGAAGGAAGGAAGGAAGGAAGGAAGGAAGGAAGGAAGGAAGGAAGGAAGAAGGACAGAGAAGAAAGAAGGAAGAAAAAGGCTATGTTTTAACAGCTCTGTATCAAGTGGAAAAGCAGAATGGGCACATACAACTTTGGAATCAAATCCTATCACCATAAATACAAAAACATATGCTTCCAAAGTGCTAGGAGGTCAGGAAGTTTTTCACTATCTTTACTCACATGGAAGCATTTATTCGTCTCAACCACATGGGCAGTTGCTATTATTTTAATGTCTTTGTACAGATAGACATCCAGTATATATGTTAATGCTCATACAAAATCATGGGTCATATATTCCCATAAACTAAAATCATGTGTTCATGGGTTATATATTCCCATAAACTAAAATCTTATGTTCATATAAAACTCAAGATGAGCAGATGAATTTCACATAATGAATAAAGTTCTTTTAAGTATATATCACATATTACATGACACAGATAATTGTTCATATGAAGTTAAAATTTAAGTGAGCTAATTTATTCTTATTGGTTAAATTCAAGTCTAATAGAGAGTATTTGAAATTTCCATCAATATTCAATAGTATCAACTGTATTAAGCAACCAATATAAATTGATGCTACATGCCAGTATCTAAATGTTAATGGGGATCAGGGTAAGAAAACAAAAATTCTGAATCTATTCGATTATGTAAACACCAGAAACAGTTGATTCCTGTTTTTATTTTTTTCCTTTCCTTCAACATCATCTGTATAGCATTTTAAAAAGATCCAGACGTTGATATATTTCACTCTACCAGTTGTCACATTTTACATTTAAATTGATGAAAATTCTACCTGTAGGTCTTTAAGTCATCTGATTCATTTGCTTTCTGAGGTTTAAGTTTGTGATTGTTGTTATTATTGTTGTTGTTATAATACAAAGCTTATTAAAACTATAAACATATGTAGGGAAACTCAGTCAAAAATAAAAGGTAAAAGAGAAAGTTGCTCTCCCAATATATTTGGGAGACAATCCTAGTCAATCCAATTCAGGAAGTGAATGAAAAATAATGCTTGACAATGCCTCTGAGTTTAACATGCTGGGGAAAAAATAATGAAATAAGTGTAGGTTGAGACTAATAAAATTTTCAACCCAGAGAATGCTTGGGATAAAGTGCTGACAGAGAGACACTTAATAATATTTGACTCTTGGTCTCGCTTCCATCTTCTGTTTCATGTAGTGCTATGAGTAATTGTCAACAAGCTAATATTTACTCTCAGCCCAAGCACAGTATGTCTCCGATCACCATTCATCAAGAGCTTCAAAACAATGCGTTTATCTTTCCGCTTGTTGTGAATATTAATAAATTAAGATCTCTAAAGTGTCTAGAAAGAATTAAAAAATAACTGCCAAGAGCTTCAGTGCAGATGATGTATTTACATACATTAGACAAGTACCATTAACAGTATTTAATGGTGCTTTTACTTCTCAAAATGCAATGCAATTGACTGTCAATTTATTTTGGAGGTGTCTGCAATCATAAAATAAATCTCATTCTAAATGGATATTTAGTGATTTTTAATAATTTTAAACTTCGATGTGCTGCTTAATGCTTTCCAGCAATATACTGTTTTATGAAGTTTCTTACATATAGGATTTTCACTGAACTTTATTAAAATTAATGAGATGCGTTGCTTGTGTTGTACCTTACTTCAGTGTTTTTATAAAGGTCATGAAGGCTAATTTCGAAAGTTGTATTTTGGAAAAAGCAAAGGCAGTCAGTTAATGACTATATAATTAAAATATAATTTTCCTCATTTCTAAAGGGAACCCATGCTTAGAACTGCAGTATGTCTTTATGAGAGGTTTTTTAAATTTTCAATCTTAGGACAGCACACTGTTCTAAAGAGAATAAACTCAAATATAAAGGGGAATTCCATTAACTCTTGATTTTTCTCCTTAACTAAGTTTGACTTTTGATTATGATTAGAGTACACAGTACTGAGATAAATAAAGTGGAGAATATTTACATCAAATGAACTTCCAAATAAATTAAATTTAAAGAACATAACCCTTTTGCATCTATGTATTCTGCAACATTTCACTACTGGCTTAACTTTAATTTTCCTCAAGGAAACTAAGAGTGAAACCGCAAATAGATTTGTTTTGAGGATATCAAGGCATTATGAGACAGAAATGTTATCTGAAATGCTTAAGCCAGACAGCAGCTTTTCTGGGAAGAATAGAAATATAGAAGCAGATTTGAGGGACATTGGTAGGAGTGATTAAGATATCATTTGCATGCCTGTAAACTGAGAGGTCCATGGTTCCAGTTTCTTTCAGTCCATTATATTTCCACTAGGAACAGTTGTTCAATCCTTTGATAGTAGATCTTTGCAGCATTTCCTCACACAATTATATGCAAAAATAAAATTGAGTTTCTTTGTACTGTTCACAGCAATGTAGGAGAATTTATACAGTGATGTGTCTAAATATAAAATAAAAACCAAATGCTACATGATTTTATGAATATAAGGAACTATGTAGGAGGCGTACTAAACACACTTGGCATGTTTAAAAATATACTTGGTGCTTGTCAACTCCAAAGGAATACAGACATATTGTTTGTATTGTCAATAATAACAACAAAATTACATAGAATTGATCATGGGAGCGTTTTTGTTCATCCTAACCATAAAATATAAAACCTACCTGCTTTATTTCTTTTGTAATTAGGCAAAAAGAGGACACATTAATTCTCTGATGGTAAATCTAGCCATCTAGATGTGCTTTTAAAATAAACCCAACTTGAAAAAACTGCCCCTCATTTGACATCAATCCCTCACCACAAAACAAACAAGAGCATGAGGAGAAATTAATGATAAACCCAAGAAACTAAATATAGATGCCTGACTTCAATATGATTCAGAGAAAATGACCCAGTATTAGCCTGTGTCTCCAAAGGATTACTACTCAAAAATATTACTCAAACTTCTAAATTGACTGTAGAATCTATAATTTTTTAAAAAATTAAATTTTTATTGTGACCAAAGTGAATTATGAATCTTTCACAGTAATATTTAAGGTACATAGTGACAATGAATCAGGGGTATTCCCATCATCAGTGTTGTCCTCCTTTCATTTTTGTTCCCAGCATGCATCTTATATCTCCCTTCTTTGTTCCCTGGACTGCTAGTGTAAATTTGTCCCCTCTGTGTATAGATTGTTGTAGATTGGGTATCTATTCTGTTGTCCTTGACTTTGGTTTTGTTTTTTTTTAAGTCTGATCATTTCTTATTTTCTCTCAATATTTATATGATGTTTGGTTATGTGGTTCTGATAAGAAAACATAAAAAATTAAAAATGGGAGGAGTTCGTCTAGGTTATAATATAATTTCTAAGGAAAGAGAAACCAGAGGCCTGAGCTTAAATGCAGCAGCAAGGTGCTTGACTTGCAAAAGGCTGACCAGGACCAACCTGGTCAGTCCCCAGCATCCCTTATGGTCCCGCAAGCCAGGAGAGATTCCTGAGCGCATAGCCAGGAGTAACCCCTGAATGTCACTGGGTGTAGCCCCCAAATTAGAAAACAAGAGAAACCTGTAAATGCTACAGCCACACAGTTTTGTCATCTGACCTTTGATTTGTTTTCCAGCCTTCTTCAATACCAAAATATGAGAATCATAGGAATGCCTCTAACAACTATTCATACCTAGATAATGAGACAATAACAATAAAAATCCTATACTCAAATCTAGTCCCATGAATAGGAGAGAATTGGAGCTTCAGAAAGAACTGAGTGTCATGTTTAAAATGTTTGCAACAAAATAAAATCTTCTCTAATGTGTATTATATGACCCTACATACATTTTAAAGATAATATGTACTATGCACATCATGAATCTAAGCATTCCAAAAGTCATACTGGTTATAAAATAGCAGAGACAAATATTTCATGCTTCCCCTTGCATTGCTGTTGCATTTACCAGAGAAAAAAGGTGCTTTCCTAAGTAGAATATTGTTTAGCTATTCCTAGAGTCAACAGAAGCTAGGAAAATCCTAGGCAAAAATCTGTAAGTTCTCTAGATGAATCCTGGTTCAAAGTCAAATAATCTCAGACAATCAAGGCAAAGAATAAAGGTTACAGCTGATTGTAAGACAAATGTAGATTCCACGCATATACACAGGTAGCAAGGACTGTGCTGATCATTAGTAATGATAACAACATCTGCTAACATTGGCTGAGGAAGAGCTATGCAGTGCATACTATGTCACCTCTCTAAATCCTCAAAATTTTCTTTTTAAGTAATAATATACTAGTAACACTATTTTAAGTTCAGAAGTTTAGCATAACTTAATTATTTACCCTAGATCACAGATTATTGAAAACGAAGGCATGTGTTAATTCAATACAATTATAGTACCTTTGTAAGGACTTTGTAAGGACTCTGAGTTGAATCAAAGCTCTATATCCATAAAATTTTGGACAACTTCCTTGATCTCACAAAGCCTCCACTTTCTGCATTTGTAACAAGTGGATTATAGTACTCACCATCTTTTACAAAGATCACTTAAAATGTGACTAATAGAAAGCCTATCTAGAGTACAGGTGGGCCTGGGGTGGGGAGGAGGGAGATTTGGGACATTGGTGATGGGAATGCTGCACTGGTGAGGAGGGGTGTTCTTTATAAGACTGAAACCCAACCATAATCATGTTTGTAATCAAGGTGTTTAAATAAAGATATTAATTAAAAAATAAATAAGCCAAGTAGAAAGAAGGGACCCCTTCAGTTTACTGTTCCCACTATGGAGGCCAGGGTATAGTGGCATTAGAGCAAGCAGGAGACACAATGATTTTTCTGTTCAAAGCATGATTTTACCTCTTGCAAAAAAATAGATAAACTTGAATGGGCTGGCCGGGCAAGGAAGCCATTTTCTTTTTATATATATAACCCAACAATCTGTAAAACTACTCTTAAGTGATATGGTCTTTGGGATGATTTCAATAATTTATTAGGGTCCTCATCACTTATGTGCAGTGCAAGCTCTTGAAGTATGTTAGTTTTGTAGTTGAAAGAGACTTATAGATACCTTTCCACAATTTTTGTTTGTTTTTTTTGTAACACAGATTTGTCTCACAAAATAAGTGGGATGATACATGGGGATTGGTTACCTTAGGTTCTATTACTTGAAAGGGAATAAATGTAATCATTCACAGCTTTGCCATGCTCATCAATAACTGTTATCACTAGTAACATAATAAAACTTAGATGTTTAAGTATTTTTGTAGCCAGAGCAATTATAAAACAGGTAGGGTACTTACTTATATGGCATATAGTCATACCTGAGTTCAATTACTTGCACCCTATAAGGTTCCCTAAGACCCAACATTTAGGAGTGAAACCTAAATGCAGAGTCACAGATATACCCTGAGCACTACCAGGTTTGACCCCCACAAACACAAAAGTTTCATTTTAATATTATAAATGTATACTTCTGGTTATTCTTTCAAATATTAAATGAAAACTTGTTTCTTGTTTCTTGTTCTGAGAAAACTATGAAAAATTACATCATTTCTCACAGCTGAAGCCACTGTAAAATTTGGTTTGGAGAAGTGTTATCTCATAAACACAGTTGGAATAGAAATGGAGATTTTAGGGATCCACTTTCTATGCATGGGAAGTTATGAATCAGTCAACCTTCACCTCTGTTAAACAGGATTCATTAGAGAGATAATTGACAGTTGTTTTCCTTTCTAAGTGATTGCTCTGTAGTTCTATTATGTTCTGCCAAAGAATTTTTACTAACTGCCAATAAACTAAACACAAACTTACTTGCAGTGTAGGATTTAGAATCATTTGTCTTAGGGATGGGGACAGGTGGCAAAGGAGAAGGAAATCCACTCACCAGATATAGGACACCATTACAGTGATGAACAGAGCATAGGGGGAATGATAACAGGGAAGATAAGAAGGGCATTCATTTTCACTGTGGGAGTTTCTTGATGTATTGAAAAAAACAAGAACAGAACAATTATTAAACCAACGATGTAAAATTTATGTAGATTTGATCACTAATATTTATTGGGTGGAGCCATAGTTCAATGAGTAGAGTATGTGCTTTGTATATGGTCACCTTGGTTTAATCCCTATCACTGGTATCCTGATCACAATCACAACCAGTAATATGCCAAGCTTAAAGCCAAGACTAAGCCTTGAACACTGTCAGAGAGGCCAAAAACAAAGCAAACAAAAATGATTTTTTAAACATTACTATTAAATATAAAATTGAAAATAACTGACATAATCAAGTAATAATGACTAAATTAAAAAAAATCAAAGTACAGAATAGTGATAGGAGCAAAAAAGAGATAAAGCAAAGTGAGTTGAGGAACAGGACCTGAAAGAAACTAAATTATTGGAATGCTCCACCCTACTGAATAACTTGGATGGCCAGTCACCTGAAAATCATCTCAGCATTTTACCTTACTTCATTTCTTAGGGAATAAAATGAGCCAAAAAAAATGAACAATTGAAAAGTCCATTATGTAGGGACATAGTTGCCCTTCAACCTCCATTATATTATACTCATCTCCTAGACAAGAGAGCTCCAGTCCCCCTCTATGTGTTATGTTTAAAAAGTAACAACTATGATTTTTAACAAACCTAGGAAAATCCACAGAAACTTTTATTCACTAGAAGACCTCCCAATTCTGGTTTCTCAGGTTGCCTGTTATGGAAAAAAATACTTGCTTTGAATTTGGGGGGTTCTTCCCTTCTTGGTCTCATGATGAATAGGCAGAAAGGACCTGGCCTTATAACCTTCTTGTCATATGTGGTTCCTCTAGGCTTAAGGCTACAAATCTATCAAACTACAAATGTAGGCTATTAGCATGAACTACAGACCTCTGAACAACCCTCTTCTTAAGACTCTTTAACTTCTCAGAACAAGAAACACATTTTCTTTTTTTTTTTTTTTTTTGGTTTTTGGGCCACACCCATTTGACGCTCAGGGGTTACTCCTGGCTATGAGCTCAGAAATCGCCCCTGGCTTGGGGGGACCATATGGGACGCTGGGGGATCGAACCATGGTCCGTCCTACGCTAGCGCTTGCAAGGCAGACACCTTACCTCTAGCGCCACCTTCCCGGCCCCAAGAAACACATTTTCATTTAATATTTGAAAGAATAACTGAATAGAGCCCATATTCGATGCCCCATAATCAGCAGCATCTGATGGATTGTATGCTCTGTCTCCTGAGGTCAGTCAAAGAGGAAGCCTGTTTCCCCAATCAATTATTGCTAGCACCTTAGTTTTGGCTAATTTCCATTACATATCTTAAACATTACTACAAATCCTGTGCTCTGAAAATGAACAATTACCCAGATAGATTTTGCACTACAACATAAGCTCATAGGAATCTATAAGATAACGGGTAATAGCTAGGCAATTGGTCAACTAGATAACCTAAAAGGCCCGAAACTATCCAGCCTGTTGTGTAAACAAAGGAATCCTCATACTGTTTATAAAAATTTTGTCCCTTGATAAGTACTACAAATGGTTTACATATAAAAATTCCACAAAATGAACTATATATAATTGACCTAGTCTACTTTTTTTTCTTAGTTTTCAATAAAATTCTTCATATTTTTTAACCTCGAGCATCTTTAATATTCGAGAAAATACTGCAAAATCTGGAAAATATAGATGAACAGAGACAAACAACATTATTAATGGTCAGATGGCATGAAAGGCTGTTGCATTCTTGCTCTAACAGTGATATTATTTGTAAAAGAGAAGAATAACAGCAAAATTCTAAACTTAGGGTTTTATAAAAATGCAGCCTAATTTCCAATTTCTCTTTCCCCTTTCCACCATGTTTGAGCTTTTATTTTTCAGTAAAATAACTGATTTCCTCAAAGGTTCTCTCCTTTCAGGATTTTTTTCCCCTTCATATAAACATTAGTTGGCACATCCTATAATTTTATACATCTAAAGATTCTGAGCACTGCAAAATGTGCCACTCCCAAAAATACCTCACAAAAACAAGTACATGGATAACTTTCTATCTCTCAATCTCTTCTCTGTTTTTATAATATTCCATTTTTACTGCAGAGAACATTTCCTATTTTATTAAGTTTATATCTAGATATTTAATTTTTGTCATCCACATTATCTGTTTATACAGATCCAGCATACTTTTGAATATTTATTTTTTAACCTGCTGCTTCACGATAATGATTATTTGTTTCAAAGAGCAATTGAATGGCATCTGTAGGGCTTAAAATATGCATTAGCTTATCACCTGCAAATAGAGCTAATGAACTTTTTGAGGATTTCCTTATTTCTTAATATTACCCAATTGTTCTAATACCTAGAATATTAAACTAGAGAAAAGCAGGGATAGCAGACTATTTTGACTTGTTCCTGATTTTAAATAGAAACTTTTAAGTATTTTTACCATTGAGATAACATTTACTAGATTTATAGTATAAGGTATTATATTATATATTATATATATTATTATAGTGAGTTCTATTTCTTCTAGCCCTAATTTATAAGTTTAATACCATTAGTGGATGTTAAATTTTATCTACTGCTTTTAAAAATTATAATGCATCATTTCGCCTATAGAAAATATAGCCATCAAAGTAAAAAAGTCTCAAACAGAATTAATTTTAAAGGAAATTACAAATGCATATAAAAACACACCTGAGCATGTAATAAAAACACAGGCTCAAAAGGATTAAAAATAAGTTTAAAAGAAAATATTAACCTTACAAATATAAGTATTTACATTGCATAGCATATATTTTCAGCTAAACTAGATTGTTTAGGGCCAGTTATAATGATGATTTTATAATGATAAAAACTGTAATATGATTCATAATTATTAATATGTAAACTAAATGAAGTTACACCAAAATAAATTAAGCAATTGTTAGAAATAGTGATATCAATAATAATAAAATAGCAAGCAAATATTTTAACACCAAACAGGCAAAATAAATTAGAGAATAACAGCTTAAAATGAGAATCTAAGTCAAGTATGCTTATGTCTCCTCAATACAACCAAACACATTTCTTCAAATATGTATAGAACTTTTTAAAATATAGGCCATTTATGTCGGACACAAAACAACTACAAAACTTATTCAGATTGAAATCATACCAATTATTTTAAACACAATATATGAAATAATAAAATTAAAGCCAGAAAGACAAATAAGTAATAAAACAAAATATATACATTTAACCAACAATCATATAAATAAGAAATTATGAAAATATTTAGGTACAAATAAAATTAAGGCACAATTATACAAACTTTTGGGATGTAACCAAAGTGAAAGGAAAAGTTAGGATCAATAGAAGCCTTTATCAAGATCCTAAACTAAAAGTTATAAAAATAATAGAATGGTTAGGGTATTTGCATTGCACATGGCCTACCTGGATTCTATTCCCTGAATCCAATACAGTCTCCCAATCCCTACCATGAATAATTGCTGACCACAAAACCATGAGTACTGACAGGCATGGGAAAACACCTTCCCCAACCCCACTAAAGTAGAGTCATTGTAAAAAGTTAAACTATAAAAGCAACAAACCTAAAAGTTAGAAATAAATTATATGAATAATATAAAGTATATGAATAATAGCAAAAAATAATGAAATGAAAGAAAAAGCAAAACAGATGCAATAAGAGATCAGTGAAAGTAGGAGATAATTTTAAGACAGAATTCATATTCCTACATTTAGCTTATAGGAGGAGAAAAACACAATTGAAAATATCAGAAATCAAAAATAAGTTATTACAATAGAATGCAAGAAATACAAAGGGTTATGAAGCTACTATTCACAGATCAAGAACTTTGAGAACCTAAAAATGCATAGGGATTTGACATATAATTATACTGAAACAGGAAGAGCTAAAACTCTGTTTATGGAGAAACAATATAAATATTAAATTTCTTTTAATTCCCAAAATAAAAACCACAGGCCATATAGTTTAACAATAATTTTAGTAAAATCTTTTAAAAAGAACTTTCATTCTTCTAAGATTCTTCAGGCTAATTTAGCAAAGAATTCTTTCAACTAAATTATGAGGTGAACATTAACAAACAAACATTGTTTACCAGACATTAAAAAAAAAAAAAACCCTGGGGCCGGCGCTAGAGGTAAGGTGTCGGCCTTGCAAGTGCTAGCCCAAGGATTAGGACCGACGTTCGATCCCCCGGCGTCCCATATGGTCCCCCAAGCCAAGGGCAATTTCTGAGCTCTTAGCCAGTAGTAACCCCTGAGCATCAAACAGCTGTGACCCAAAAAAAAAAAAAAAAAAAAAACCCTACGTAGGCCAATATCTATAAAGACAAAAGTCTAATGTAAAACTTTTCAATTCATTTCTACCAAATTGAACTTAATCATGGATCAAATGGCTCAGACTTCATGACCTAGTGAAATTTATATCAGATACACAGGATAATTCAAAATTTATAAATCAATGTAAAATGCTAGTTTTGTTTTCCTAAACAACCGAGGTTATTTTAATGTTATCTTATTAACTTATTATCTAAGTGTAATAAAATTTTACAAACTGATTCACTAGTTTGCTCAACTGAATTTTGAGCAGTATGTTTTCTAGGAGAAAGAAGTGCTAGGTCCAATATGCTTGGAAATAGATTATATAAATTGAAATGTATTTGTCTGTGCAGTTTGGAAGAAGAGGGTTGGTGGGAGGGACCAGGTGGTCTCTACGTCTGCAGACAAACAAACCTGAGATCAGGCAGCAGGGAGATTAGAAGTCGGAATGGGACACAGAAGCAGGCTTTCTATCTAATTTTTACCCTCTCTCTTGCTGCTGAATCTTGTCAAATACTTTCTTAGCATTTGTTTATATTATCAATATGCTTTCCATTTTTCATTTTACACTAGGCAAAGGGTAGTAGGTTGGATCAGGAAACATACCTCAGCTATCCACTGCCTGCAGGAAACATACTCAGGATTGACACAAGCTCAGAGTAAAAGGATAGAAAATAATTATACAAGCCACTGGAAAACAAAAAATCTGGGGGCAGTCATACTTATATCAGACCAAACTGCATTCAAATTCAAGAAAGTACAAAGATGGAACTACTTTATAGTATAGACCAAGAGGTACTACTCTAATAAACATTCACACACCAAATGTAGAGTATTGGCAAAATATGTATGGTTTTTACTTACAATCCTAGAGAAAGAAACATATGGACAGAAAAGTGATAGTAGTGCAAGATTTTGGCATGCCACTCTCATCGCCAAACAGATCCACTAGGTATATCACTAACAAAGACATAAGAGCCCTAGATGAGAAACTAGAAGAACATAAACTAATGGATCTACACAGGTCCTTTCATCCTTAAAATCTGTATACACACTCTTCTCAAATGCACATGCAATCTTCTCTAGGAAAGACCACATTTTACGACACAGGTCTTTTATAAAGTCAAAAATAACTTATAATTATATAACTTATGTACAGTTACAATGCAGGCCTTCAGCACTATCTAAATAAATTTATACTTATATGTTCGTCTCTGTGTCCTTGGTTTTGTGAAGAGACTGGCCACCTTAATCTGGCTTGCAAATTTCAAATTGAAATGATAGAGAAAATTTTGAATAATGAGCATATGGATAAAGGCAAAAATTATTTTCTAGAACTTTTGTTTTAATTATGTATAGGAGAGCTTATGCTCCCCTCTACTGGGTAATGACATAAAATGTATTTCTATAGTTCTTGATGAAAATATTATTAGGTCTGAGGTCCCTAAAGACTAAAATATTTAGTAATCTCTATGCTAAGAAAAATTTCTTAAAATTAGTATAAAAACTGGTATGAGGTCATACATTTTTTTTTGTTGTTTTGTGATACTCTCCGCAGTGTTCAGGTCTTATTTCTGGCTCTGTGCTTAGGGTCCACTCTTAGCAGATTTAGGGGACCATATGAGGTGTCTGGGGTAGAACTGAGTAAAGTCTGTTGCAAGCAAGCCCTCTACCCTCTATGCTATTATTACAGGACACACACATACATAAATATACCTATATATTTATATATGTATCTATATATACATAGAAATACCAATATATTTTATTTAACAATTTGAATTTTACTCACTAATTATTCTAATTTTATTTTAAAAATGCATACCCATACTACTTAAACTCTGCTTTTTTGAGGGAGATGGTAAATATCTGTTAGTTCTCAGGGTTTACTCTTGCTTTGTACTCAGAGATGAGTCCTGACAAGATTTGGCAGGAATCAGGGGTACCATATTGGGTATTGAAGACTAAACCTGGGTTGGCCTCATGCAAGTCAAGTCACTGATCACTGCACTATTTCTGAAGATCCAATCACTGTACTACTTCTGAAGATCCAAATGTGCTAAGTTTCATATGTGTAAAAACACTGGTACTTCCTTGCCAACATGATATGCCACAGGAGACTCAATGTATTTAAAAACCTTCCATTGAGATCCTCCCCAAGTTAAAGTTAAAAAGAAATAAATTTATTTTACGCCTGTTCATACTGCTTCAGTGTATGTATGGTTATAAAGTAGAAATTAGCAGTCACGCTTTTACCATAGTCACTGATAGGTACAGCTCTATTATTTGCATATATGTACTTAAATAAGTTATATATCCATAAATAGGTATCTCTCTCTCCCTTTGGAGATAATAAATGATTTTATCTAAGGGACTGATATATGAGACCCAGGGTCTCATGTATGATACCTTGGACTGATTTGACATATATGATAACTCAGGGTCACAGAGCATGTACTTTACCACTAAGGTGCATCCTTATAACTAAGTATAAGCTCATATATTTACATAGCAACTTCCTTAACATCCATATTTATAAATAAAATATATAGGAATCAGGTATTCCTGAGGAATGATGTGTCAAAAGCAAGTACTTTCAAACTATGTTGATGCTTTGTTTTTAGAGTGCCACAACTAGTGGTGCTTATTGGAGTTCCAGGGATCACACTCAGTTCAAGACAAGTGTCTAGTTGTACTATCTCTCCAGGCCCTGTGCATGTTCTGAAGGGGTTCAAACAACATTTTAATGTCAACAGTAAGTATATCTTAAAAATTAAAGTCTACCAGAATTAGGGACTGACTTAGAAGGTTGGTGAGGGAATGGAAAGGAGGAATGAGGAGTGCTACAAACAAGATCCCATCATCTATATGTGAGACTTCATGTGGTATATTTAGTTCAAACCCTGGCACTTTATACAAATAGGTTGTCATGGAAAGTGCAAACAACTCTCTTTTGACAAAGTGATACTGCTGTGGTGCTGGGCTGACGGCTTTATATACCACAAAGCTCTTTAAGTGACAAATGCGAACAGTCTTGAAATTATGGTGATATGGAGCGACTGCATAAATCCTTCCTGATTCTGGGGAGGGGAAGTAAACTGGTAGCATTTTGCAACTAATTAAAAATAAAAAAAACAACAGGATAAAGTTTGATCTTTCTAATCTTGACATTGTTAAATGGACTTTGCAGTTAGGGTGCAATATTGAACTATGTATAGCCATGATAACTTCCTAAAATGAGATGAGCATTTGCTTAAAGATCAGACTAATTACTCTTGGTCAATAAGGTGCAACAAGTATCTCTTCTAAAGTTACTAAGAATACTGACATTAAGATCTGTTGATATATTTGATAATTTGATAATTCCAGTACTGTGTGCTCAAGCTGATAATGGCAATGTATATGTGAATGTACTGAGCAAGTTAAAAAACTGTATTCATGCTGATTTTTATAGCTTGAATCAACATATTCAATCTCTTATAAAGTTTCACTCCATAAGTGTATCTGTCCTGCTATAATATCAGTAAGGATTTTTAAAGAGGTCTATTTGACAACTTAAACCTAAAGTATGATCAATAAAAGTCATGTAATTTTTAAAATGATATGTTTACTATAAGAAGACATTTTTATTTTCCACAAATCAAAACAAGAGAAGTATATAGCTGTATCAGATAATTTATATGACTTCAATACAGCAATTAATTCTAGGTTGTTAATAAATAAAAATTTAAGTTAAGCAAGTCTGGGAAAAGTATAATAAAACTCAAAGCATGGAAACTTCAAATAAGTCAGAATTCTCAACTCAAAAGAAAATGGAGAGAAGTGGATCTAAGGCAAACTTATTTCAAATCCACATTTCCTTTTGTTCAAAATCCTTTATTCAAAACTGGATTCAAATTTTATAGTGCTTTCCAAAAGAGAAGTAATTTTTGAGAGTATGCTTCATGTAACATTAAAAATATCTTACCATTATATAAAACATATATAATGTGACAAACTAATTATCACAAAAAGAATTTAATATCCCTTGATTGAGAAGTGGCTATATGACCAGGAGGGGTGGTGTAGTCTATATGCCTTTCTAGTTCTGTAGGCTATAAATATTTTCATCCATAATATGAATATTAATATATTAAAAATAATATGATAATAATATAAAATTATTTTTTTTCATGAAAAATATGTCCAGCGCTTAAAATACTGCCTCAACCATTTTTTGTTTCATTTTTAGACAACACCCTTATTTCTGGCTATTTGCTCAGACATCACTCCTGTTGGGATTTTGGGGTTATATGGGATGCTGGGGATTAAGACTGGGAAAGGAAGGGCATTATACACTGTACTTTTGCTCCAGACCCATGATAATCTCAATTTTTAATTTCAAAAACTTGGCTCTTAAAACTGCCAATTGCTCCAAATGATAAGTTCCAATCTCATTTGACCTTGTGCTCCCTTTGCAGAAAAACTCAACAACCCCCTGAAAATAGACCTTTAAGCAAACAGAAAATGCCTCTCACTTATATGCCAGATTGGAGGCCCTGTTTCAGTCCATCATTCCAGAAATTACCACTCTGGGGCACTATTCTACACAATGACTACCCTTACACCAACACACTACCTGAAAGGTCAAAATAGTCACAGAGAGAAAGATAAAGGCCTAAAGAACTTCCAGTTACCTGCAGTATCTTACCAAAATTCTAAGCATTATCCCTGCAAATATTCTGTGATTCATGGTCAACAGTGTTGAGAAATAAAAATTGCTTTCAGATCTATATTTGAATAAGATATGACACAGCATATTCAGAACTTTATATATACAGATAGATGATAGATAGATTGACAGATGATAAATAGATAATAGATGATTATAGAGGATAGATAGATAGATAGATAGATAGATAGATAGATAGATAGATAGATAGATAGATAGATAGATAGATTCAACCACCACCCAATTAAGAAGTTAGGTTATACAATATCCTAATAAAGATACAGAATACTTCTTGTTTTATTTTAGACAGTACCCTCAAAAAAATTCCCAAATATACATACACAGACCTAACGTTTTCTTCAGGTTGGTTTTGTCAGTAGGATTTCATGAAGCTGAGCATTACTAACAATGTGCTTTGCCTAGTGATTCTTCTATGAGATTCACTGTGAGATTAATTAAGCTTGCTGCATGAGGTGCTAGATGATTTGTAATTTTTTTTACTTCAAAGTATTCCACTTTATGAGTCCCTTACGTACTTGAAACATTTGGAAATAGATAAACACTGGGCCTGTTACTAGTTCACAATCTTAGTAAATCTCCTAGTAAAATGTATGCAACTTTTTGGTGGACAATTACACTCAATTTTCTTTATGTAAATCTAGAAAAAAGGCTAATGTATAATAGCACATATATTGGTTAAGGTATTAGTTTGGCTTCTGACACATATGGAACTACCCATCAGGTAATGTATATGATTTTGTTTTTTTACCTATTGCAGAAAATATTGAAAATAATCATACCAAACATTGGACTCATCTATTTATAGTTTGTCCTTTGGTATTTGACCTTCCTGACTAACTGCCCAATAATATTGTTCTCAACAATGTCCACTGTCATTAAAATGACACTGTTCTTGAAAAAATCCTATCAGGCAAAGTCAACCTCTAAATAGCATTGTAATAAATATGCAGAAATGTCACTTTTTGCATTAGCCCAAAGGTTTTGTATAGCTTAAGGATATGTGCAGTAAGCTAACTATAAAAATAGAAATTTGACAGTGGGGATGTATGTGTGTGTCAAAATAATATTACTCTTTCTGGGAGTATGGCAGGAAAAATGACACTACATCTACCAGCATGATTTTTATAGATCTGCCTCTTTGCCAGATGTCACCTTTTATAAACTGCTTTATAAAAACATGACAGTATAAGTGCAATAGTCTGTTTATTGCTTGATAAACTTTAGCAATAAATTTAGGATTGGTTGAAAATTAAAGCCTTAAAGCATATTCATTAAACATCTAGGGCGAGTGAACCAGCAAAAAATGCAAACTATTAAATGCTCAATGTATGTAGATCAAACTATTGGCAATAGGCCCTAATTCTCTGTCTGTAACTTGTATGGAAATGTCTACTAGTTTTCTTGTCTTTGGGCTATATGCATCTAAGTCCCCACTTAAAAAAATATTATTTGTTTTGCTGCAAATTTGAGTGAAACCCAGAACCTTACAACTGACATAGGCTCACTCCAAACCGATTAAAGCTTTTTCAAAAGCATTTTGTAACTTAGAACATTAAATCTTATATGGAAAATAGTATTTCTGATCATTTTTCTGAAAAGACATAAAGACTTGAAAGAATGTCTTAAAGCAATTTAATAGTGTGCACTCTGTCATTGATGAAGTATAGACATGTTAATATATAGAAGTATACCCTAACAATTTTTGAACTAGTTGCAATTCTTTCAAAAAACAGACATTGAGGAATACACATTTAATAAATTAAAGCAAAATATTTAAGATAAGTGGCTCAGAACTGTTAATAAGCAACTTACACTGTTTTATTCATAATAAAGTTTGTAAACCATGGCAGTGCAAGGACCAAATAATAATAATAAATTTTAGGAAAGTATACTGTCCCAGAAGTTTATCAGTTGTAACTGAAAATTTTTTATTTTGAGATTCTTAGATTCAATTTGCTACTCAACTTTATACTTAAAAAAATCAAATGGTTTATATAGATTTTTATCTTATTTTTTCAATTTATATATAAATGAGACCTACAAAACAAGTCGAGTTAAGGACTTTTGAAAATCAATCCTTATACAAATGCATACATAATTTAACTTTCCTGAGGATTGCATTCATGGGACTGACATTTGCAATCTTGGCAACTGATAAATGTGAAAAGAAGCAATTATATAAATGGAACAATTCTTTACATTTACACTACCTGTTAGATTTTTCTACTCCTTACACAATGAATTCCTTACACAGTAGCTGTAACAGCATGCAACTTATGTGCGAGAAGGAATACAAGTGCTCTAATAAAAATGCTTCTAGTAAAAATATTGAAATAATGATAGCATTTCCCACCTGCAAATCACCACAGTAATACATAGGAAGAACTATCCAAGGTTTATAGATACTATAAAATATTAGTTTTGAACTACTAATTCAACATTCTTTTTTAATTTTCCAAGGTAGTTTAATATGGAGTAACAAAGCAGTATAGGATTTTTATGGGCATGAGAGATATTGAAAATAGATACTCAAGGATCAAATAAACAGCAGAATGCTTGTCTTTTTCGTAAAAATTAACAAGATCTAATGAAATAAAATGACAAACTTGATTTCAGATAGGTCCAGGTTTCTTCTCTAAAGAGATAGTTTTGAATTTGAGGAAAATAGGAATGAGGAAAAGGCATGGGATGAAAGTTAGGATAAATGTTCCTTCATATAAAAAAAATCAGTTGCTAAAAACAAAAGCAAAAAATAAATCTTAAGGAAACAGAGGCATGGGTCAATCTATAAATTCTATCCATATCCCTATTTCATTGGGTCTTGCCACACACACATGTCATCTGAAGGGGGACTACATTAGATACTCAAACAGCACAACTGCAGTTAAATTTAACTTCAATACCACCAACATTGTGAAAGTTTAAAAACCTCTTACAATTAATTTCCTATTGCTGCTATAACAGCTTAGTATAATTTAGTGGCCTAAAATGGTATATAGAGATGTTATAGTCTTAAAGAAATCTGAAAACAGTTTCTCTAGGTTAAGACAAGTAGTTATGAGATCTAGTTTTTAGTTCTATGGGAAAAACCTGATTTTGTGTCTTTTTCAGCTTCTAGATTCCAGCATCCACTGGTTTATTGCCAATTTCCCAATTCTTAATTTGTCACAACATATTCTGCATTTGTTATTGCATTTCCTTTTCTCTGATATCAACTTTCCCTGCCTCCCTCTTATAAGAATCTTGTCATTAGTTTTAGACCAGATAATCCAGGATAATCTCCTCACCTCAGTATTTTTAATTTAATCACATCTACAAAGGCCTTGGACCAAATATGAACAGGTTCCAGAACGTAAAACAATGACATATTAAAGATAACATTCAGTTTATAAAAATCTGTTTTTAAATTAATTTATTTGCTTTACTGATAAAGTTACCCAACCCAACCAATAATTCACTATAAAAAACTTGGCTGAGAATTCCCAACCAGTATGGCAAAGCAAACTGATATGCCATAAGCTCTCAAAGGATATGCTGACAAATTCTAATCAATATTTGAAATTGATTTTTGCTATAACGGAGTACAATTCTGACAGGATGATGTTTCACAGAAAAAAAAATTTTTTTTAAAGCACTGAGTAGTTTTGAGATGATGGAGCATTATATAGATTGGGATAACTAGCTGCCAGTAAAAGGGTAGACACAATTCTTAATATTAAAGTGGTGTAAAAATGTATCATAATTTCTGAAATGTGCAGAGATGTGTTTACAGGAATATACAGGTGCACATATTAGATCATGCAAAAAGAGCAAATAATCTGGTTTAAACAGCACTACAACCCAGAGAGAACCAATCAAGTAATTATTGGAGAAGCTTTCAGAGATACTGTGGGAAGTTGTTCTTATATAGACTGCAACTTCCATAAGTTGTTCTGGGATTTTGGCCTTCAGTCATTCCATACCAAATAAAGATAAAATTATATTGCCATAATCATGTTGAAAGAGGGACACAGGCTTAATAAAACAAAATTCTATTGGAAAGAAAATGGGAAAATTAATTAGAGTGATCCAGTAAGTACCTAAAGTGCGAATGCTAGTAGTTCTTAGGTAGTTAAAGAGGACAGTTTTCACTATAGTATAACTTGCATCTGGATATCTTCTACAGTAAGTCTTTTTTGTTTGTTTGTTTGTTTTGGTGACACTCAGGGGTTACTCCTGATTGTGCGTTCAGAAATTGCTCCTGGCTTGGCTTGGGGAACCATATGGGATGCCGGGGGATCGAACCATGGTCCATCCTAGGGTAGTGCGGGCAAGGTGGGTGCGTTACCGCTTGCGCCACCACTCTGGCCCCTACAATAAATCTTTAAAGCAAATATCTGTATGTACTACTATATAAAATATTAAACAAAACCACTAAAAACTTTTCAAAAATCAGTGAAAGTCATCTAACCACATTTTATAGTTTTGGCTGCATAAAGGCAAAAGCAAGTACAATTTTAAGTTTGGCCTTCATTTAATTTTATTTATCCTTTCAGATAGTTCACAAAACAAGCAAATGCAGTCAAAGAACGGATGGATAAAATTTTTTCCGGACAAAATCTCAAAAACATTGTTTAGTTATACAAATAGAATAAAAAACAGCAATAATCAGTGACAAAAATGGCTAAATGAAGAATTATCCTTTTTCTAGTATTTAATCAGTATATAAATCTAATAAAAATAGCCTCAAAAAATATTTAACAGATTTTACTCTAATTTTTTAACAGGTTTTACTCTAATGTTTTTACTCTAATTTAAATTCAAGTGTTAAAGTTTGTCCAATAACTATAATGAGGAAATACCTGAATGTTACAGTTGAAGTGGGGTGGCAATTTTCTCCCCAATATCAGTTTTAAACATTTGCATAATTCTTAAAACAGTAAAGCTACTAACCCCATAAACATTCAATCAAGTGAATGCACACATAAAACTTGTATATAAATTTAAAATTACAGATAATATTAAAATATAAATGGATAATTATGATTAGTCATAATTTTAAGAGGGTATTAATATTTTAATATATGATCATTATTTAAATTACCTAAAATGCTATGAGTAATACCCTTAGTACTTAATTAAAACTCCAAACATAGTGATCGCCAATCAGAAAATTTATTAATTATGTTCAATTATACACTATTAAATTTCATTTATACATTTTAGTGAGAATTAATAAAAGCTTTAAAATTCTTTTTAATCTGTGCGAGCAGATATAGTTAAATCTTTGTTGTCCTCTTTTCAGTGTCCTGGCTTCCTTAACCACATAGTAACTTATTGATACTTCTCAAATACCTTGAAAAGAATAAATAATATATTATTTTTACAAATTATTTAGGAGGAGCTGATGAAATAGTGCATTTAGTAGATTGCTTGCCTTACAAGCAACTGATCTGGCTTTAGCGGAAAGCACCAGATATGGTTGTTTTATTCCTATTCAAAATGATCCCTGAGTGTAGATCCAGGAGTAAACCATGAGCACCACCAGATGTGACTATAAAATATCAACATACGGGGCCAGAGCATAGCACAACGGTGGGGCATTTGCCTTGCACATGGCTGACCCAGGATGGACCTGGGTTCAGTCCCCAGCGTCCCATATAGTCCCCCAAGCCAGGAGCAATTTCTGAGCACATAGCCAGGAGTAAACCCTGATCATCACTGGGTGTGGCCCAAAAACCAAAAAATAAATAATATTAACAACACAAAACAAACCAAAAAAATATTGAAAGAGAGAGGTCACTAGCTCTACTTCAGAGATTTAGAGATAAAGAAGTAAGGAGAGGTTAAATAACATGCCCAAGTACACATTACTCTAAGACGTCAGGAAAATTGTTGCATTGCAGATTTTATACATATATATGTATGAGTTATATGATATATGTAAATACATATACAATACATCAGTGTATCTGAAAACTGATTTTATAGTATACTTTTCTGTGAAATTTATCTTAGAAATAATTTTCAAATATAATGAAGACAAATGTTGTTCATCTTGCTTAAATTTTATATCTCCAAGGAATCATGATGCCTATGTGGAACTCCTGTTCTCTGCATATAAAGAGATAGTGGAATACGTAAGACTAGAGCTTCTACTTCTCAGGAACAATATATCACATTGCTCTCGTAAATACTTGCAATGTCACTGCATATTACACTGTATTTAACTTGGCCAGGAAAAGAGAGAACAACAGGTTATCAAATCTGAATAAATTTTGAGTCAACCAGCACAAAGGAAGCACTGATTTATTGACCTTAGAAGCAATTCATAAATTATTATTATCAATCCTGTCTTATTGAGAAGTACTCTGAGGTTCAGAGAATTACACTGATCCTCACTTTTCCAATTACACCCAGCTGGTAAACAAAGGTGCTCATTGAATTTGATTCCTGTAATTTGGGGAAAAAAAAAAAAGAAGTTCTTTCTGGGCTGTAGTGCTAGTACTGGGGATTTGCCTTGCATGTGGCTGATATGGGCTCGATCATTGGCATCCCATATGGTCCTTCAAAGCAGCCAGGACTGATTCCTGAGGCAGAACCAGGAGTAATCCCTAAAAACAAACAGCTGTGGCTCCAAAACAAAAATAAACAAAAAAGTGTTATTTCTAATAGTTCTAATTGTTCTTTTAATAGTGTTACTTCTAAAAGTAAATATATCAAATACAGTCTCAAAAGAGCAGAAAAAGTTTCACAGGCTGACAACAAAGAATTTCTGAAACCTAGAATTTAAAGTTAAGTTTTTTATTTGGAAAGAAAGAAAAGTTCTCTGCCTTTATCTCCAGTTACATCAACAAATTCCTTAAAACAAACAAGTATTTTATATACCATAATATATTTGTTTATTAGATATATATTATGTGTGTTTTTTATATGCACTCTATGACTGTCTTAAAGACTGTTAAGAATTCCTTCCAACCCAACAGCAGTTCTAAGACCCTTTTATTCCACTTGTATTCCAAAGGAATACAAGGTTCCATACAGATCAAGAATATAGAATATTTTATATTTCTAAAACAGATGTGGCTAAGACTATATAATGTGAGATATCTGTCTGGCTAGATTTTCCTATTAGTTTCCTTCAGTTGATCACATGGATAACAGAGACTAATAATTCTGGAGATGAAAGATTCCTGCTGGGAAATTTTGAATACTTCCTGAGGGCAAGACAACTTCCAAATGTTATTTTGTTAAAGAGATCTCAGTAATCTAGTATCAAAAATAAAAATGCAATTCAGGATGGTTATGTGTGTTGCCTTTCTACAGACTGGAAGCAAGCCAGAACCCCAAACTCGGTAGATACTAGATCAAGAGACTGACCTCACTTAGAGCAGTTCTTAACTGCAGTCAGCTTCCAGGGAATAATCAGTCTTTACATCCTTTGCAGTCAATTTTCCTTTAAATTTGCTATCAAATTATTTTGATTTCAATGGTAATGTTGATCTGTACCATAACTGAAGAACCAGTAGGATAAAGCAGAGACACATTAACCCTAAGAGCTTTGAAGAAAACAACCCCTGCCCCAAACATTGAGCATGGGGACTTGTGCAATGACTTTTTGTCAGAAGATAGTAAGAAAAACAAGTTTCCTTTTGGCTAGGAAAACTGATTGAGGCTCCCTGTGTGTGACACCAGGCGGGGAAAATCCGCGAAAGTACACCGGCCCAGTGGGGCTCAGCTGTGAAAGACTGTGAGTGTGACCTGTCTATGTCTGTCTACTGTCCTCTTGCGTGAAACTCTTGCGAGTGGGGCAAAAAGAGCCTCCAGAAACCTCGCTGGCCCAGACGCCATTTTCAGGGAGGGACTTCAGAGCATAAAAACCGGCTAACCTTTGCAAAAGCTGGCTCCCTGTGTGTGACACCAGGCGGGGAAAATCCGCGAAAGTACACCGGCCCAGTGGGGCTCAGCTGTGAAAGACTGTGAGTGTGACCTGTCTATGTCTGTCTACTGTCCTCCTTGCGTGAAACTCTTGCGAGTGGGGCAAAAAGAGCCGTCCAGAAACCTCGCTCGCCCAGACGCCATTTTCAGGGAGGGACTTCAGAGCATAAACACCGGCTAACCTTGCAAAAGCTGGCTCCCTGTGTGTGACACCAGGCAGGGAAAATCCGCGAAAGTACACCGGCCCAGTGGGGCTCAGCTGTGAAAGACTGTGAGTGTGACCTGTCTATGTCTGTCTACTGTCCTCTTGCGTGAAACTCTTGCGAGTGGGGCAAAAAGAGCCTCCAGAAACCTCGCTCGCCCAGACGCCATTTTTCAGGGAGGGACTTCAGAGCATAAAAACCGGCTAACCTTGCAAAAGCTGGCTCCCTGTGTGTGACACCAGGCAGGGAAAATCCGCGAAAGTACACCGGCCCAGTGGGGCTCAGCTGTGAAAGACTGTGAGTGTGACCTGTCTATGTCTGTCTACTGTCCTCTTGCGTGAAACTCTTGCGAGTGGGGCAAAAAGAGCTTCCAGAAACCTCGCTCGCCCAGACGCCATTTTCAGGGAGGGACTTCAGAGCATAAAAACCGGCTAACCTTGCAAAAGCTGGCTCCCTGTGTGTGACACCAGGCAGGGAAATCCGCGAAAGTACACCGGCCCAGTGGGGCTCAGCTGTGAAAGACTGTGAGTGTGACCTGTCTATGTCTGTCTACTGTCCTCTTGCGTGGAACTCTTGCGAGTGGGGCAAAAAGAGCCGTCCAGAAACCTCGCTCGCCCAGACGCCATTTTTCAGGGAGGGACTTCAGAGCATAAAAACCGGCTAACCTTTGCAAAAGCTGGCTCCCTGTGTGTGACACCAGGCGGGGGAAAATCCGCGAAAGTACACCGGCCCAGTGGGGCTCAGCTGTGAAAGACTGTGAGTGTGACCTGTCCTATGTCTGTCTACTGTCCTCTTGCGTGAAACTCTTGCGAGTGGGGCAAAAAGAGCCTCCAGAAACCTCGCTCGCCCAGACGCCATTTTCAGGGAGGGACTTCAGAGCATAAAAACCGGCTAACCTTGCAAAAGCTGGCTCCCTGTGTGTGACACCAGGCAGGGAAAATCCGCGAAAGTACACCGGCCCAGTGGGGCTCAGCTGTGAAAGACTGTGAGTGTGACCTGTCTATGTCTGTCTACTGTCCTCTTGCGTGGAACCTCTTGCGAGTGGGGCAAAAAGAGCCTCCAGAAAACCTCGCTCGCCCAGACGCCATTTTCAGGGAGGGACTTCAGAGCATAAAAACCGGCTAACCTTGCAAAAGCTGGCTCCCTGTGTGTGACACCAGGCAGGGAAAATCCGCGAAAGTACACCGGCCCAGTGGGGCTCAGCTGTGAAAGACTGTGAGTGTGACCTGTCTATGTCTGTCTACTGTCCTCTTGCGTGAAACTCTTGCGAGTGGGGCAAAAAGAGCTTCCAGAAACCTCGCTCGCCCAGACGCCATTTTCAGGGAGGGACTTCAGAGCATAAAAACCGGCTAACCTTGCAAAAGCTGGCTCCCTGTGTGTGACACCAGGCAGGGAAAATCCGCGAAAGTACACCGGCCCAGTGGGGCTCAGCTGTGAAAGACTGTGAGTGTGACCTGTCTATGTCTGTCTACTGTCCTCTTGCGTGAAACTCTTGCGAGTGGGGCAAAAAGAGCCTCCAGAAACCTCGCTCGCCCAGACGCCATTTTCAGGGAGGGACTTCAGAGCATAAAAACCGGCTAACCTTGCAAAAGCTGGCTCCCTGTGTGTGACACCAGGCAGGGGAAAATCCGCGAAAGTACACCGGCCCAGTGGGGCTCAGCTGTGAAAGACTGTGAGTGTGACCTGTCTATGTCTGTCTACTGTCCTCTTGCGTGAAACTCTTGCGAGTGGGGCAAAAAGAGGCCTCCAGAAACCTCGCTCGCCCAGACGCCATTTTCAGGGAGGGACTTCAGAGCATAAAAACCGGCTAACCTTGCAAAAGCTGGCTCCCTGTGTGTGACACCAGGCAGGGAAAATCCGCGAAAGTACACCGGCCCAGTGGGGCTCAGCTGTGAAAGACTGTGAGTGTGACCTGTCTATGTCTGTCTACTGTCCTCTTGCGTGGAACTCTTGCGAGTGGGGCAAAAAGAGCCTCCAGAAACCTCGCTCGCCCAGACGCCATTTTCAGGGAGGGACTTCAGAGCATAAAAAACCCGGCTAACCTTGCAAAAGCTGGCTCCCTGTGTGTGAACCAGGCAGGGAAAATCCGCGAAAGTACACCGGCCCAGTGGGGCTCAGCTGTGAAAGACTGTGAGTGTTGACCTGTCTATGTCTGTTCTACTGTCCTCTTGCGTGGAACTCTTGCGAGTGGGGCAAAAAGAGCCTCCAGAAACCTCGCCAAGCCCAGACGCCATTTTCAGGGAGGGACTTCAGAGCATAAAAACCGGCTAACCTTTGCAAAAGCTGGCTCCCTGTGTGTGACACCAGGCGGGGAAAATCCGCGAAAGTACACCGGCCCAGTGGGGCTCAGCTGTGAAAGACTGTGAGTGTGACCTGTCTATGTCTGTCTACTGTCCTCTTGCGTGAAACTCTTGCGAGTGGGGCAAAAAGAGCCTCCAGAAACCTCGCTCGCCCAGACGCCATTTTCAGGAGGGACTTCAGAGCATAAAAACCGGCTAAACCTTGCAAAAGCTGGCTCCCTGTGTGTGACACCAGGCAGGGAAAATCCGCGAAAGTACACCGGCCCAGTGGGGCTCAGCTGTGAAAGACTGTGAGTGTGACCTGTCTATGTCTGTCTACTGTCCTCTTGCGTGAAACTCTTGCGAGTGGGGCAAAAAGAGCTTCCAGAAACCTCGCTCGCCCAGACGCCATTTTCAGGGAGGGACTTCAGAGCATAAAAACCGGCTAACCTTGCAAAAGCTGGCTCCTGTGTGTGGACACCAGGCAGGGAAAATCCGCGAAAGTACACGGCCCAGTGGGGCTCAGCTGTGAAAGACTGTGAGTGTGACCTGTCTATGTCTGTCTACTGTCCTCTTGCGTGGAACTCTTGCGAGTGGGGCAAAAAGAGCCTCCAGAACCTCGCTCGCCCAGACGCCATTTTCAGGGAGGGACTTCAGAGCATAAAACCGGCTAACCTTTGCAAAAGCTGGCTCCCTGTGTGTGACACCAGGCGGGGAAAATCCGCGAAAAGTACACCGGCCCAGTGGGGCTCAGCTGTGAAAGACTGTGAGTGTGACCTGTCTATGTCTGTCTACTGTCCTCTTGCGTGAAACTCTTGCGAGTGGGCAAAAAGAGCCTCCAGAAACCTCGCTCGCCCCAGACCGCCATTTTCAGGGAGGGACTTCAGAGCATAAAAAACCGGCTAACCTTGCAAAAGCTGGCTCCCTGTGTGTGACACCAGGCAGGGAAAATCCGCGAAAGTACACCGGCCCAGTGGGGCTCAGCTGTGAAAGACTGTGAGTGTGACCTGTCTATGTCTGTCTACTGTCCTCTTGCGTGGAACTCTTGCGAGTGGGGCAAAAAGAGCCTCCAGAAACCTCGCTCGCCCAGACGCCATTTTCAGGGAGGGACTTCAGAGCATAAAAACCGGCTAACCTTTGCAAAAGCTGGCTCCCTGTGTGTGACACCAGGCGGGGAAAATCCGCGAAAGTACACCGGCCCAGTGGGGCTCAGCTGTGAAAGACTGTGAGTGTGACCTGTCTATGTCTGTCTACTGTCCTCTTGCGTGAAACTCTTGCGAGTGGGGCAAAAAGAGCCTCCAGAAACCTCGCTCGCCCAGACGCCATTTTCAGGGAGGGACTTCAGAGCATAAAAACCGGCTAACCTTGCAAAAGCTGGCTCCCTGTGTGTGACACCAGGCAGGGAAAATCCGCGAAAGTACACCGGCCCAGTGGGGCTCAGCTGTGAAAGACTGTGAGTGTGACCTGTCTATGTCTGTCTACTGTCCTCTTGCGTGAAACTCTTGCGAGTGGGGCAAAAAGAGGCTCAGAGGAGCACGGCCGCTCGCTTCGCTACGCGGCCGTGCACTCTTTCTAAGGAAAGAACTCCATTGCAACAAGAAAAAAAAATCACACTAAGAACGGCGCTATATCACAGAAGCAAACATTTCTCTCCAGACTGTCTTCTCTGCTGCGTGCTCGGGCCTAAGATTTGACCCAGTGTGAGGCTTCATCCACGGAGGACTCCCCTCCCTTAGAGGCAAGTCAGCCCATCCAGAAAGGGAGGAGCCAGAGGAGTGTGCTGCCTACATCATATAGACAATGAATACCACCACAACACGTAGAAAAACCCACAATACAAGTGTGACAATGGGGAAACAACGCAGGCCAGCATCAGACATAGAGAATGAAGATGACAATTCTGAGGACCAGATAATGACTGAACAACTAATCAACCTCTCAGATAAGGACTTTAGACTAGCAATATGGAAGGTGCTCAACAGACTCCAAGAAACCATGGATCGAGTTGAACAGAACACTAATAAGAACCAAGAAAATATGAAGGCAGAAATGACAAAACTCCAAACTGAAATAACATGTCAACTAACAGGACTGAAAAAGTCAGTAAACGAAGTGAATGACAAAATGGATAAGCTCTGGGACAGGGTATCAGAAGCTGAGAATAGACTTGGTGCTGTGGAAGATGAGATACATAACAATTCCATACAGCAGGAGAGATTGGACAAAAAACTTAAAGCAAATGAGCAGACAATGGAAAAATTAGTCAAAGAATGGGAACAGACGAAAATAGAAGTCTATGATAAGATCAACAGAAACAACTTAAGAATCATTGGAGTCCCAGAGATCCAGGAAGAAAATTTCCAGGAAGAATCAATGGTCAAGAACATCATTAAAGAGAAACTTCCAGAGCTAAAGAATATATGTGATCAAATCCTGCATGCCCGAAGAGTACCAACCAAAAGAGACCCCAGAAAAACCACCCCAAGACACATCCTAGTCACAATGACAAATCCACAGATAGAGACAGAATTCTGAAAACAGCAAGATCAAAAGGGGAAATCATGTTCAAGCAAGCTTCCCTGAGGTTTACAGCAGACCTGTCACCAGAAACGCTCAATGCCAGAAAGCAGTGGTGGGATATTGTGACAAGACTGAATGAAATGAATGCTTCACCCAGAATACTATACCCAGCAAAACTCACTTTCCGGTTTGATGGAAGAATACATGGTTTCACAGAAAAAAAACAGCTCAGAAACTTCACAGACACAAAACCAGTCTTAAGAGAAAAACTGAAAGACCTAATCTAAGACAAGACTACCCAAAAGACACACCAAATTTTGAAATAAAGATGGCGTTAAATCCCAGGACAATTCTTTCTCTCAACGTCAATGGACTAAATGCACCAGTTAAGAGACACAGAGTGGCTAAATGGATCAAAAAACTCAACCCAACCTTCTGCTGCCTACAAGAAACGCACCTGAATAGTCAGAACAAACATAGACTCAAAATAAAAGGCTGGAGAAAAGTTATCCAAGCAAACAACACCCATAAAAAAGCTGGAGTGGCCATACTAATATCAGATAATGCAAACTTTATACTCAGGAAGGTTGTAAGGGACAAAGACGGACATTTTATATTAATCAAGGGGTACGTAGAGCAGGAAGAATTCACTCTCCTAAACATATATGCACCGAATGAGGGGCCAGCAAAATATTTAATACAACTGTTGACAAATCTGAAAAATAATATCAACAACAACACAATAATTGTGGGGGACCTTAACACGGCTTTGTCAACACTGGACAGGTCAAACAGACTGAAACCCAACAAGAATATACTAGACCTGAGGAGAGAAATGGAAGAAAGAGGCCTAGTGGATATATATAGGACACTCCACCCCCAGAAACCTGGATACACATTCTTCTCCAATGTACATGGGACATTCTCCAGGATAGACTACATGCTGGCACATAAAACATACCTCCATAAGATCAAGAGGATAGAAATTTTGCAGACTACCTTCGCTGACCACAAGGCTCTGAAATTATTTGTGAACTCCAAAGGGACTCAGAAGAAACACTTTAACACCTGGAAGTTAAACAGCCTCATGCTCAATAACCAGTGGGTCCGAGATGAAATCAAGGAGGACATAAAAAGGTTCCTGGAAACAAATGACAATAAAGACACAAACTCTCAGAACTTATGGGACACAGCAAAAGCAGTACTGAGAGGAAAATTTATAGCTTTGCAAGCACACATCAGGAAGGAAGAAGGAGCTTACCTGAGTAGCTTAATGACACAGCTAATAGAACTAGAAAATGCTCAACAAAAGGACCCAAGAATAGGAAGACAGAAGGAAATAACAAAGCTGAGAGCAGAAATCAACGAAGTGGAAACTCAAAAAACAATCCGAAAGATCAACGAAAGCAGAAGTTGGTTCTTTGAAAAAAATAAACAAGATTGATAGACCACTGGCAAACCTAACAAAGAAAGAGAGAGAGAGAAACTTGATAACTCGTATCAGGAATGAAAAAGGAGAGATCACTACTGATATGACAGAGATTCAAAGGGTAATCAGAAACTACTTTGAAAAACTCTACGCCACTAAAAATGAGAACCTGGAAGAAATGGATAAATTCTTGGACTCTTATAATCTTCCACGGTTGAAGGAAGAGGATGTAGCATATCTAAACACCCCCATCACCATTGATGAAATTAAAACAGTAATCAAATGTCTGCCGAAAAACAAAAGCCCAGGTCCAGATGGATTCACTAATGAATTCTATCAAACTTTCCAAGAGGAACTACTGCCAATCTTGGCAAGACTCTTTCATGAAATTGAACAAACAGAAACACTTCCAAATAGCTTTTATGAAGCCAACATCACCTTGATACCTAAACCAGACAGAGACGCTACCAAAAAAGAAAATTACAGACCAATATCACTGATGAATGCAGATGCAAAGATCCTCAACAAAATCCTGGCAAATAGGATTCGATGCCTCGTTAAGAAGATCATCCACTACGATCAAGTAGGTTTCATCCCAGGAATGCAAGGCTGGTTTAACATCCGTAAATCTATCAACATAATACACAACATCAATAACAAGAAAAATAAAAACCACATGATCATATCAATAGATGCAGAGAAAGCATTTGATAAGGTCCAACACCCATTCTTGATCAAAACTCTCAGCAAGATGGGAATGGAGGGAACCTTTCTCAATATAGTGAAGGCCATCTACCACAAGCCAGTGGCAAATATTATCCTCAATGGAGAAAAACTGAAAGCCTTCCCTCTAAATTCTGGCACAAGACAAGGCTGTCCTCTCTCACCACTCCTATTCAACATAGCACTGGAAGTACTTGCTATAGCGATTAGGCAAGAAAAGGATATCAAGGGAATCCAGATAGGAAAGGAAGAAGTCAAGCTCTCACTGTTTGCAGATGACATGATACTCTACTTAGAAAACCCTAAAGACTCTATCAAAAAGCTTCTAGAAACAATAGACTCATATAGCAAGGTGGCAGGCTACAAAATTAACACACAAAAATCAATGGCCTTTCTATATACCAATAGTAATAAGGATGAAATGGACATTAAGAAAACAACCCCATTCACAATAGTACCACACAAACTCAAATATCTTGGAATCAACTTGACTAAATATGTGAAGGACCTATACAAAGAAAACTATAAAACTCTGCTCCAAGAAATAAGAGAGGACACACGGAAATGGAAACACATACCCTGCTCATGGATTGGCAGGATTAACATCATCAAAATGTCAATACTCCCCAAGGCATTATACAGATTTAACGCCATCCCTCTAAAGATATTCATGACATTCTTCAAAGAAGTGGATCAGACACTTTTGAAATTCATTTGGAACAATAAACACCCTCGAATAGCTAAAGCAATCATTGGGAAAAAGAATATGGGAGGAATTACTTTTCCCAACTTTAAACTGTACTACAAAGCAACAGTTATCAAAACAGCATGGTATTGGAATAAGGATAGGTCCTCAGATCAGTGGAATAGGCTTGAATACTCAGAAAATGTTCCCCAGAGATACAACCATCTAATTTTTGATAAAGGAGCAGGAAATCCTAAATGGAGCAGGGAAAGCCTCTTCAACAAGTGGTGTTGGCACAATTGGATAGCCACTTGCAAAAAATTAAACTTAGACCCCCAGCTAACATCATGTACAAAGGTAAAATCCAAATGGATTAAAGACCTCGATATCAGCCCCAAAACCATAAGATATATAGAACAGCACATAGGCAAAACACTACAGGACATTACAGGCATCTTCAAGGAGGAAACTGCACTCTCCAAGCAAGTGAAAGCAGAGATTAACAGATGGGAATATATTAAGCTGAGAAGCTTCTGCACCTCAAAGGAAATAGTGCCCAGGATACAAGAGCCACCCACTGAGTGGGAGAAACTATTCACCCAATACCCATCAG
Organism: Suncus etruscus; assembly: GCF_024139225.1. NCBI lineage: Eukaryota > Metazoa > Chordata > Mammalia > Eulipotyphla > Soricidae > Suncus > Suncus etruscus. The sequence goes on along the minus strand of NC_064854.1, from coordinate 115,166,860 downwards.
ATAAGGGGCTAATCTCCAAAATATACAAGGCACTGACAGAACTTTACAAGAAAAAAACATCTAACCCCATCAAAAAATGGGGAGAAGAAATGAACAGACACTTTGACAAAGAAGAAATACGCATGGCCAAAAGACACATGAAAAAATGTTCCACATCACTAATCATCAGGGAGATGCAAATCAAAACAACGATGAGATACCACCTCACACCCCAGAGAATGGCACACATCACAAAGAATGAGAATAAACAGTGTTGGCGGGGATGTGGAGAGAAAGGAACTCTTATCCACTGCTGGTGGGAATGCTGTCTAGTTCAACCTTTATGGAAAGCGATATGGAGATTCCTCCAAAAACTGGAAATCGAGCTCCCATACGATCCAGCTATACCACTCCTAGGAATATACCCTAGGAACACAAAAATACAAATCAAAAACCCCTTCCTTACACCTATATTCATTGCAGCTCTATTTACCATAGCAAGACTCTGGAAACAACCAAGATGCCCTTCAACAGACGAATGGCTAAAGAAACTGTGGTACATATACACAATGGAATATTATGCAGCTGTCAGGAGAGATGAAGTCATGAAATTTTCCTATACATGGATGTACATGGAATCTATTATGCTGAGTGAAATAAGTCAGAGAGAGAGAGAAAAACGCAGAATGGTCTCACTCATCTATGGGTTTTAAGAAAAATGAAAGACACCCTTGTAATAATAATTTTCAGACACAAAAGAGAAAAGAGCTGGAAGTTCCAGCTCACCTCAGGAAGCTCACCACAAAGAGTGATGAGTTTAGTTAGAGAAATAACTACATTTTGAACTGTCCTAATATTGAGAATGTATGAGGGAAATGTAGAGACTGTTTAGGGTACAGGCGGGGGTTGAGTGGGGAGGAGGGAGATTTGGGACTTGGGTGATGGGAATGTTGCACTGGTGATGGGTGGTGTTCCTTTTATGACTGAAACCCAAACACAATCATGTATGTAATCAAGGTGTTTAAATAAAAAAAAAAATTAAAAAAAAAAGAAAAAAAAAAAAGGAAAACTGATTGAAAGAAGTAAAAGGGAATGACTTTGAATGCTTGCTGTAAATGAAAGGTTAAAAAAGTGTTTTTAAACTTGCTTTGCATCACAGACCCTTTGTTTGAGCCAAATTTTACCAAGAACAAAAATATTGCTACTAACGAGCTATTTGCGTTTGAATATGTCAGAAACCTAAATGTAAGTAAATTCAGTGTATACATACTAATTTAGTCTTCATAACAATATTGGGAAGTACAAAGAGACAAAGGTAACTATTATTAAGAAGTAGTCTAAGTGCTGTCCTTCATTACATTGAGGACCCAATGATTTGTCTTTTCCTCTTTCCAAAAAAATTCCACTAAGAACCTGCTTATATTTTAAATGACAGAATGCTTGCTTCACAGGAAGAATATAAGCTTTGTATGTGTGCAGCCCTGTGTCAATCTTTAAAAAATATAATTGTAATAATTTGTTTTTTTTAAATGACAGAACAGTAAAAGAGCCCATTTACTGGGCTTGATTTGATTAAAGAGGATCATCCACTCTCTAGTTTTTAAAATTATTTTGACTTCCTTTTCTAATGATTTTTTTTAATTTTTTATCTGGCAGAGCTAATGATAATTGGTGCATTCTTTACTTTTTTTTCTTTTTTTTGGGGGGGGGGAAACATTGTTAATATATTGATAATTTAATCTAATTCATCAATTAAGTGTTCTTTAGAAAGTAAGGTTTACAATTTTTTCAATATTTCTTCAAAGACAAGCATCAATGATGCATATTTGAGGACTGAGTATTTTAGATTGATGAATTAATATCAAAGATAAAAGAAAGATAACTGTATTATTCCCCCATATTAATGTTTACCCTTTAATTCTCATCCTTACTATTCATCAAGAAAACCAGCATTTTATACAAAGAGAATAAAATAGCAAACTAGAGTTTATTGCTATTATTCACTAGTTATATTTTAATAGAATATTAAAGAAAGAAAAACAGAAGTTGGAAATCTAGGAGTATAAATGCATTGTACATATTTTATAATTACTTTTTATTGCATTCTATATATGGCTAGAGGTTTTTTAAGAAGGCAAATATGCTTCTAAATTAAATTATTATTATTAAATTCTGTAAGCCTCATATTAAATTTAGATTGTCACTAGAAATTTTTGATAAATTAAGTAATATGCAACACATATAAACCTAAGATGTAGTTTAATATATTTTAAATAGATTCCTTACAAGTTTGTAAGCAGAAACAAAGGTCTGAAATCATTTAAATATATTTCTTTTAGTAAAAGTGTTTTATTTTAAAGTCTTTAGACATATACTTAATGAAACCCACGGAAAAATAATATCCAAGAATAAAGAAAATTTCCAAGAGTTGCTTTTTTGATGCTTACTTCTCAAAATTATTTTGTTAATAAGAATAAATTGTGTGTGGGAACAACATACAGCAATGCTCATATATCTATAGCGTTATGAGTTATGAATAAATATATCTGGAGAATATGTAGTTCAAGCCTCATATCCTAGCAACATAAGTATCAGCATTCCTCTTTTTTTTTTATTTTTGATGTGTGGGACATGGCTGCACCCAGCTGTGTTCAGGGCTTACATCTAACTCTTAACTTAATGATCATTCCTGATAGGGCTCTGAGCATCATATGTGTTACTGGGATTGGACCCCAGTTAGCATGTTCAAGACATAAACCTACTATATTATAATTCTAGTCCCTAGAAATAACATTTTATTCACCATATCCCAATAGTCAATTTATAAAATTTGGTAAATTAATATCTAATAGGCAACTAATTTTTTAACAGTAAGAGAAATTTCATATAAAATAAGCCAACCCAAAGGGAATTAATAACACAGAGTCAAATGACAAAGGCCATGTTAGGGGAAGTTTAGTCGGTGTTGCCTTGCAAGGCAGATACTCACTGGAGCAGAGGGAACCAGAAAGATGATCAGCTTTATAGTATAGTCATACTATATTGAATGTACTTACATTATGGATTATATAACTGTTTTTGAAATGTTTCCAAACATCTGTAGTCATTAGCCATGAAAGGCAGATTTTTAGGGCTGTGGTGATAACACAGAGCCTTGGCAGGCTCCCAGCCATTCCCCTATTTCTCCCCTGGAATCTAGGCCTTGCCTGAGTGCCACCTCGGGTGGCCTGATGTGGGTTCCAGGTGGACTCTATTAGGAGTCCTCAGGCTTCTCCCCCTTCCTACTCAGGGGGGGAGGAGCAAGGGCAGGAGGCCGGGCAAATATGTGGCTTCTGGTTCCTTGATCCTGGGGGCTAGCTCTTCCCAGGTATGGAGTTAGGGGACACCCCATCCCCGAGGCCTACTCCCTAGCTTGGAGGGTGCTGGGAGGCTTGGCAGGCACCCAGCTGTTCCCCTATATCTCCCCTGGACTCCAGGACTTTCCTGATTGTTGGCCCAGGTGGATTCTTTAGTGGTCCTCAGGCTTTTCTCCTTCTCTCCCTACACTAATGGGGGGACACATGGGGAGGAGGGCAGGCCTATGCACCATTGCTGTATGTTGGGACATTCACTGGTAACTTTTTTCTCATGGGTTTCCATTTCAAAAACACATATGCATTTGCCTTGCATATGGCCAACCTAAGTTCCATCTAATATGGTCCCCCAGCCTGTCAGGTGTAATTTTTGAGTGCAAAGCCAGGAGTAACCCCTGAGTGCCTCTACTGTGACCCAAAAACAAAAAGGGTAGGTTTTAGATAAGTTTCACAAAGGGAAATAGAAGGCAAATCTATATAGTATAAGCACCTCAGATCACCCAAAACTTATAACATCAAATTTTCTGACAACCACATATGTCACATACATACATGCACACACACTTTCACACACAGAAACATACACCCCATGTTAGCAAACAACTATTGGTTATTTCTATGCTCTGAATAAATTCAGTCATCCTAATCAGATTTCTCTGCCTTTGACAAGAACTCGTGTAGTAAGACCATCTTAATGCTAGAATAAAACTTACTTTAGCACCATGACAAACATCCTTTGTTGAATGAAAATAAGAAGTATTTCATGATGAAACAATTTTTTAAGGTCAAAGGAACACCAACGTATTTCTCATTGGTCATCTCTTATTGACTGCAATGTTTGAAAAATAACTCTACTTTCCCGATTTAAATTTGATAGACTCTGGCACTGTTAAACATGTAAGTGAGATAAAAACAAGTGTCAGGAAATGCATGAAATACACACGGTCAACTCCTCAGACTGATGAATCACTAATCATTCCATACACATCTCAGCACCCTCTACTCATAACACTTCTCATTTTTTGCCCAGCTCTATTTTTCTTCCTAGAAGTGACTGCTTTGCAACACATCTGAACAAGTTAGATAAATATCTATTTTATATCTCATCTTTTTTATTACCTTCTTTATCTCCTACAAGATGTACTACATAAGGGATAGGGTTGGGGTTATCTTGGCTACTGTTCTGTCCCCAGAAGTGGAGTATGTATGATAGATACCCTCAGTATATAGTCTGGGGTCAGTCACCATTTTTACTTGTCAACTGAGAGATATTTCAAGCTTTACAAGCCATACAGTCTCTGTTGCAACTACTTGACATTGCTTTCAAAGGGCAGAAGTAGCCACAGACAAATATAAATGAATAGGCATGACTGTGTTCAATAAAAATGTTATTCACAAAAATATTTATAGGGTCAGTTGTGGCCAAGGACTGCAGTCTGTGAACCCTTGTGTAAACCATAATGCATTGCAAATGGAAAGTGCAGAATATTTAGGGGAATAAAATTAATGTAAACTACCAAATCAATTAGCTCAATATCATCCAGGATAAAAGCAGATTAGTTTCTTTTTTTTTTTTATTTTTGGCCATATCTAGTGCTCAGAGTTCATTCCTAGTTCTGTGCTTAGAATAAACTATTGGCAGACTAAAAGGACCAATAGGGTTTCATGAATCAAATCCACGTCAGCCACATGCAAAGCAAGAACCCTACATTTTCTACTATTGTTCTAGCTCCTAAAGATATTTTAAATGTATATTTTGCTTGAAAAAATTAAATAATATTAAAAGCAAGAATATGTCAGGAAAGTGTGCAGTTTTTTCTAAATGATTAGGGACAGAATCCATTGAGGGAAAACCAGCAATTTTGCTATTTGTCACTATTTGGTCTATGGTTTTCTGGAAGTTTTTTTTTTTTTTCAGCATCTGACAGATACTCATAGAGTAATTGGGACAAAAAACAATGTGTTTCTATTCTAGTATAGGAGCATATTTACTATTCAGAACAGAATCTCTTTTTCAGAGATGAAAGTGCCCTTAATACTAGAATCACCATGGAACTCTTTTAAAATGCAGATTCTTGAGAATATGGATATAATTGAAGGATTAGCTAGCCCAAGGATTAGAGTTCAAATTTTAGTATTCCCAAATTTGATACCCAGTAGATTTTCTTGACTTAATAATCAGAAAAAATTATCAGGGCTCCAGAAGATGCAAAATCTGCCTCAACTGGCCCAACCATAATGAAAGAATTAATAGAGGGCCAGACAAATGAACCAAAAAAGGAAATGGAGGCACATGGAGAATAAAAGCAGCATGTAACAAAAGGCTGGGGGTAACCTCAGAGCTCAATGAAAGCATGGATATTTGGATGGGTGATCCAGACAGCTAGTCATTTCCATCTCAAAACTATCAGGGAAGAAACAGGAAAGAGACCCTGAGAGCCCTAACTGCATGTTTTCCCAATTCTCAAATTTCTTGCCTGATACACTGTCAATCCTCAATCCAAATCTGTGAAGGAATTTGGTTAATGTGGCCCATAGAAAATAGAGTATTATATGCTATGGTCTTTCTAGCAATAGTTCCCTACCATGATCACAGTCTCCAAACACTAAAACCAGCAGTATTCCCAGAGTCAGCAATAAATGAAAACAGGTCTTTTCATTTAAAATTATAAAGTAACACCTTGATGAATAACCATGGCATGATTAGTCAATTCAGGACCTCAATGCACAATAGAAGTATCCATCCATTATCTGGTCAACATAATTCTTTCATCCAGGCAACTTTAAAAACAACCAAAGAAAATTACTGTTCCTTAGTGAAGCCTTTTGAATTTCATATGCATTTAATTAGGTAACTGCCAGCTCAAGTACGAGAACCATGACAAATAGATGTTCTTTTCAAATTAGAAGAATAGACGGCTCAATGAGCAATATTGATGTTTCCTGCACCTACTTATACAGGAGTCTTCTCTTTCCTTTTTATTTTAAGTTTTGCTAATTGTTTTAACATTTAAGGAAGCTTTTTTGTAACCACTGTTCTCTAGCTGAGATTGTTAGACATTTTATTTTTAAAGTAGGAAAGAACAGCCTTGCTGTGTGCAAAATACATTTCTGGCAGAGATCTTTAGGGATCTGTGCTGCTAGTAGAGGATTTCAGGACTTAAAGATTATCGTTGTGAGCCAAGCAAATAGAGAATAGGGATCACTGGGCAAGCCTTCTCTTAAACATGAGTGTTCTACCTTAAGCGACAGTAAGGATCCAAGCCCAGTAATTCGGGATTAACTCATCTCATTTACTCTAAAGAGAGGGTGGGCAAAAGTGAGTTGGGCCACATCCACCAGTACTCTGGGCTTACTCTGACTCTGTGCTCAGTGATAACCGCTGACAGGACTTGGTAGACTAAAATGGGTATTGGGGGTCCAACTAGGGTCAATCTAATTCAGGTCAAGTGGCTTAAGTACTGTATTATTTGTCTGGCCCAGAAGATTTCATTTCTTTTACAATTAGGAAAAACTGAAGAACAAAAAAAGAGGATTAATTAATTAATTAAAAAGAGGTTATAATGCATAATGAGTAGCAAAAGGTACAGAACTCTAAATCTATATAGGTATTCTATCTGCATTTATATCTTTCTTAACTAGGCAGATAGGACAATAAGAAAAAGATCAGATAATTCCAGTTTTTCACAATTCCCTCCTGCTGTACTTTATTTAATTGACTCAGAAGCCCTCTACAACACAAACACATGTGGAAACGCAGATCATTACCCAGTTTGTACCTATTAGTAAATAGGTTATATATATTTACATCTCCTTAGAACCCTAAAAACGTTTACATCATATATAGCAAATCAAATTGCCTGCTGTAAAATGAGGATACTAGGTAAAGCCTTAGGACAAAGATTTCAGTTAGTCTGACCAAAATAAGCAATACTTTATATCTAAATGTGCTAAGTAAATATATTAGATGTGGACTCTGATGATTTTGTCAATATATTTAACAAATGCGGCTGTGAAGGGTGTTGATGAAATATTTCTGATCTCTAGGTCTTCTGGACCTGTTTACTCTGTTTTACAAACAACCAGGCTCCCAGTTTCCAGGGGATTCTAAGCACATCGTTCAGACTGACAGTGCAAGTATTCCAGACAATTGGTTCCCTGAGGGTCAAGACAGTGATGCTCTATCAGGATTCAAACGGGTCATAAACCCTTCATGGATCTCTCTCAAGTGGGTGTGATGTCTCCCTAGGGCCACTCATCATTTGCTGCTACAGTCAAGCACTTGTCATTATATACAAACACCCCGTCAGTCTTAGGTACTCATCCAATCAAGTCTTACTGCAACCAACGAAGAGAAGCAGCAATACAAAGAAGTCCTAGGAGAAAAATTAGGCATGTGTGTCTAGCCAGGCATGACTGCTCACTGCACACCTCATTTCTAATATCTGCACTTTCAGCACCACCTCACAACAAGTAGCCTGTTTATCTACCATGATTGCAGACATCCAAACTATGCTGGGACCAGATCTATCAAAAGCCCTAAAACATCAGGCCTATTTCTAGAAATTTATCTTGGGAAATAATTGGACGGCTACCTGAAAGATGCATGTACGGGGCTGTTTGCTGCGGTGTTCCTTACAGAAGCGAAGTTTAGAAACCTATCAATCTTAGTTTCATTGTCCACTGGCTAGATTGCAAAATGTTATTTACACCTGTTACAATTGCTTCTTGTGCTCCAATGCCAGAAGCAGACTACTTATGACTTTTAGCTAACTCTGGGCACCTTGAGAAACTGAAAGTTCATATTGTGTTTATTTCCAGTGAGAAGCTCCAGCCCCTAATCTCACTCACTTGCCTTAGTTCTTTGAAAATAGCCAAATCTGTTTTATTGTAGGAATTGAATGTATATAAAATATATACTATACAAAAGATATATTATACAAAATAATATTGAATGTCATAAATAATATATAGGAAACTATATACTACAATAATATTGTATAATATATACAACCTTCCCTAATCAAAACTCTTCCAAGGTTTCATATTGTCAGTGTCTCAGAATTCCTTAGCATGGAACTGAAGACACTGAATGATATGACTTTCTTCCCTTCCCCTTACAAACACTATACCAGGGGTCCTCAAACTTTTTAAACAGGGGGCCAGTTCACTGTCCCTCAGACCATTGGAGGGTCTGACTATAGTAAAAACAAAACTTATGAATGAATTCTTATGTACACTGCATATATCTTATTTTGCAATAAAGAAACAAAACAGATACAAATACAATATGTGGTCTGCGGACCATAGTTTGAGGACCACTGCATACCAACCACTTTTCATTTTGCAAAGTATTTCTATTTTTAGGCCTCGACACAGGTTATTCTGTCATAGTTCTTTGGAAATGTCCTTCCTTACACACTAATTTAAGTGAGCTTCTACATTACCTGTTCTCAGGGGCCTAACCTTATTTATCTTATTCTTTCTTTGCGGGGGGATTAAAGGTTCTTTTTTTCAATGTGATCCTAGCTTCATTTAGGCTTGATCCTTTATTGTTATTGACTGTTGAACATTGTAGAGTCAGGGGTCACTGGATACCTTTTAGACAGATGGATAAACTCTAGGGCAATCTTCATCTTCTGTTCCAACCTCTACTGGATAAATAGACCTGAAAAGTGTATTTCTCTGCCCCAATTCCTTATGATGAAAATATGCACCGCTAAATTTTTCAAAAAAAAGTATGCTATAAGAATAGTCACTTATGATTCTACCATATTCATACGCCTTATTATCCATATGCCTATAGTGCATTATTGACATTACTTGCCACTCCTTTCAATTTAGTATATTATGTAAGAGGTGTATTCCACAAAGGAAATGAAAGGTAGAACAAATGTATTTTTATTACTTAATGTAATATTACATCCTAATATCTTGTATTTGAAAGAGAAAAGAGAGATTGTCTATTATATGACAGATGTCGCACTAAGCACTTTCCTTATATTAGTACTTGTAGTTGTATTCATGATGAGCTTAAATGGTTTGTCAGATTATGTCCAGATTTTAGAAATAAAAGTTAAAACTGCCTTTTTATAAAAACTAAAATCAAAAAATTATTAAGTGGTAAATTCATCATTAGAATTTAGATAGACTGACCTCCCTCATCCCTCTTTACCTTTCCATTGTCCCCAAAATATCCGTACCTCTGGGAAATGGAGGAGGGTTAGATTAACATTCTGAAAAATGTAAGGAATTCGAAAACACCATCAAAAAAACTGTCTACAAATAAAAACACAAGCAAAGTGTTGAAGTAAAACATTATAGCATAAACTGTTAAAAAAATATGGGGGGCGATCTAACATCTGCAACATACTCTTTTACTAAGATGCTGTACAAACTGAAAAGGGTCTTGATATAATCAACTTATACCCAAATCTCAGAGAAGAGGGCAATGTCAGTAGGTAAACCCCAGAGGGACTAGAATGATGATAGCTCTTACAAGTAACTTTCTTCTTAGTGCTATTTTTCTAAATAAATTAAGAATGTAAGTGGCAACTATTTGGGCAAGAATTATTCTTTAATAATTCTAGGCTCTATATATACATTTCTACTACTTTTCTTTCATCCTTAACTTTTTTCATTTCAAATAGAACCAGGAATATGCTCTCCAGAAAAACAAAACAAAACAAACAAACAAAAAAAGATAACAGACAAGGAAATAAAAGACATAGACAGAGCTGTTATCCAATCAATTTAGGAACATTTTTACTCGTTTATCTCAAAACCAGGCTTGGCTGACGTTCTGTCTGCTCCTAGACATCACTTACCAAAGGCTAAAAAAAATTAGGAACAATTTATTTAAAGAAAATTCTATATCCAGAACACAATGACAACATTCTAAGGTAATAAAATATAAATGATAATAAAGCAAGAGCTAATAAACTAAATTGAAGGCTGCATTTCAATAACAAGGTTTGGGAGGCATTTACCAGCCACGTATATCTCACGCTTATGAGTTATAACATCAGCTGAATTACTTAACAGGAATGAAAGCTCATATTGCTTCTTTTATCTGATGCAGATGCTTTTTGTAGCCGAACAATGTGGCATTTACTTTAGAGCACTTGTCTCTGATCAATATGTAATGCTAAATATGATTTAAAATCAATTTAATTGTACTCTTGCTGTCCCATGAGTCAAGGGAGAAACAAAGGTAACATTTGAGATCTGAAACCATTTAGCTTTTCCAAGAAAAGCTGGCTTCCAGTAGATTCTGAGAGATAGATGTACAATTGTACTGAAACTTATCTAAGGTATTGTGCCTACAAGGTGCATTTTAAGTTTGAGTTCTTTAATTTCAAACCTTGTGATTTAAAAGCTCCTTAACTTGTTATAAAAATTATTCAAGTGAGGGAAAATTTTAAAATATATGCAGGTTAAACAGATACTTAATTTTTCCAATTCAATATATTTAGATATAGTTATCATAAACACATATATATTACTACATAAAACATTTAGTATCATTCATTTTTCTATATAAAAATTTGTAGCAATGGAGAAAACTTTTGAGTGTTTATAGTGATCTGGACTCAGGCTACTATTAGCATCAATTTATTTTATTAATGGTATTTGTACTATTACACTGGACACTAACACTTAAGAAAATTAGGCTCATAGAAATTTTAAAAGCAAAAAACCCAGGTCTGAAATATCTGAAAATATAATAATCTATATAAGGAGTCTATGCATTTCACAAAAAGTTTGACTTGGTTATCTTTTCAAATTGTGCAAACTTCACTTTTTACCTAAACAGAAGATGCCTTAGAATGTTTGTGCATATCTCAAGTATTTCCCTTATAAAATATAAATTATTAAAGTCTATTAAATGTATGTGGTTCCTATATATAGCATGTTATTAATATTTACTAAATTCTCCCATCTTCATTCAAGTAATTCATTTAGTACAGTACGTAAACATTTTTAAATGCCTTATCTAACGGCAATTTCAAAAAGCTATATACTCATATATCCACATAAAATCTGCATTTTAAAAAGACTTCCATTTAATTTATAAATTGTAGAAGTAAAACACATTTAGAATATCAAGTAAATTACGAATTGAAGTAAGTTGGAATAGAAATACTTTATTTTATAAGAGCAAAATGAAAGCTTGAGAAGCCTACAAGTTAATATCTGATTTGGAAAATTTAAAAAAGTGGTTGTGAAGAAAATTGTCAATTTTCTGGCTTACGTGTTGGAAAAGAGACAAAATGACAAAACCTCCAGAAACTTAGAATTTAAAATGTCTTCAGAAGTTGTCACAATCTCAGCAAGAACATTTTTAAAAAGGTAGCTGAAGAAATTTTAAGATCTAACGATATTTTTATAAATGGTCCTGTAGTCTTGTATCTATGTTCCTATCTGATCATTTTAATCTAAGCTGGATTCACAACAAGAAATGTAGTAGATGAACTGGTGATCTTTGCTGGATATTTGATAATTCCTCATGCGTTTTGACAAATTACAACTCACAAGGTCAAACATGGTTCACTGGACCCTGAGTAAGGATTTAACACCATTGTGTCCAATAAACAGCCACCTGCCATATGTCATTACTGAGCACTAGAGAACCAGCTAGTTCATTTCATGCAATAAACTTAAAATACAAACTAAATTTCAGACTTATTACAGAACAAAAGTAGAAAATAACTCATCAACTTTATTTAATTACATATTTAAACTTTCTCAATATAATAAGGACCCAAAAATAGTATCAACCAATGTACTTATTTCTACTTTTTGAATGTGATCACAAGAAAATTTAAAAATTCCAGGAATCTTTTGCATTTTGTATGTGTGTGACAAAAATGGTATAGGGGAGAAAAAATTAAACAGCTCCTATTACTGTCTAAGAACATTTTTTGTGGGAAGGAGTTGAATCACAACCATAATCAGGGTGTACTTCATGATTAGTTGGATAACAGCCATGATGCCTGGTGGGAAATACTCAAAGTTATGTGATTAGGGGTTGCTCCTGGCAGTGGCAGGGGAATTATGCTGTGTTGGGAATCAAATCTGAGCTTTTCATATGCATGATATGTGCAATAACTTTTATTTAATATCCTAAATTACCAATTACTTTTTTTTTTCAGATAAAGCAGGGTCTTTTTAATACAGAACAAATTCTGACAGAAAACATGAAAAACGTGTGCTTTCTATCATAATGATTATTTTTCAGATAACAACAGCTGTTTGCCTGTGCAAGCAACACACTGTTTTTCCACATACCACTGAATACTAACATTCAATCATGAAAGAAAACTAATTCTCCATGGGCTTACCCCACATGCTTTACATTAGCAGCAAGCTGTGCTTTCATATGAACTCTGCAAATCTAAACCAAGTTAAGGTCGCTTCCTGGCTATCGACTATGCTTCTTTCTTCTTAATATGGCAAATACAAAGTGTTCGTGTTGGACTGATTCAGAAACAAGTAAATCATTCAAGGTTTATATAAAATCTGGCCAGAAAGAAACCAAGAGAGATGAATACCATTTCTGCTCTTTAGTCCCAAAGAGGATTAGCTGATAATAGTCTACTGAAAGTTTCTGGGGGAAAAAAAATCAAGAATACGTGTTTTATAACATTTGAGTATAGTGTGAAATCTCACCAACTTCAAGATCCTTTTTATCATATGCTGTAATCAGGCATACCTAAGCCTGTCAAAACCTAATTATTTCTACATTACTCCCAATGGTTGCCACCAATCAGTCACAAGTGGGCATTTAAATTTCAATGAACTGAGATTAGAAATTCAATTCTTCAGTCTCAATAACCAAATCTGAAGCACACAATAAACATATGTGGCCACTGGCTACGACTCAGAACAGTGTAGAATATTTCTAGCACTACAAAGTATTTGTGAACAGTAATAAGCCAGGTAATAATATGGCACATATTAGCAATCCAGAAGCTTTGAAAAATAGAGAAGTGAGTAGGCAAATGAAAAGTTTTTAAATGGGATCCTGGGGATTACTTTAAAACAAAACAAAACAAATTTTATCACTGCAAATACATTAAGTCAAACCAAACTGAGGGAAGTGTTCATCAGTACCTTGGAGAGCATATACTTAGAAATGTAGATAATATAAAAGTAGTAGTCAGAGATTTCATTGGTTGATCTTTGTCATGGCAATGCTCAGAATCAAAGAAAAAAATTCAGACACTGAGAAATTACAGCTTTGCTTTTCTACAAGATGAAACGAGGCACAGTGACATTTTTCTTGGGTTCCACTCACAAAAGAGAATGATTCTCTCTTTCATGTGATAAACGGTGGTATTATAAACTGGAGAATACATTTAAATAATAGAAATAAATCACCCTACATTTATTTTCAACTGCTTTATACCCATGATAAAGGGGTGTTAAAGTAGCCAAAGAAATGGCTAAGACTTTCTTGGTGATACAAAAGACTAGTATATGTGGATTCAGGCATCTCTCCTTTGCCTCAATTTCTTCTGAAACATTTAAGTGAGAGTATGCCTGAATTATTGGTCGTATTCCAATTTCTGTCTAAAGAAATGTTTAACTATTATGATAGTTATTCTTCAGCTGCTATATATTCAGTTAAAGAGGCACAGAAGAATTTGCTGTAGTAAACACAAATAAGAATAGCCTAAATGACAATACTATAAAAATAGTACATGTTATTCAAATCTTCCAAAGACTTCTTTCATAACATTTTCCCACTTCTTTCCTCTCCCTCAAATCACTCAATTTCTTTACCAACTAATTTTATATTTCATTTGAATACAAGGTAATGGCTTGTGAGAAATGTGACCCCAGATGGCTTGAGAAAGCTCTGGCTGGAAGCAGTGAATCCCTTTTATAATCTATTACATCTGACACAAGTACAGACCCTTAGTATTTTTAAGAAGCCTTACAAGAAAAGATAGCTTACCTACTTGAGACTCTTTACAACCCATTCTATACAGACTTGGGAACAATTCCCTTTACTTGAAATAATTAGACTTAAATACTCTTGATTCAAAAACTTACAAATAGGCTATATATTCATCACAGGTACATGAGTTCCTTTGTACTATTGCCTTACTTACACAAATCCTTCGAAAACATTTCCTTCTTATCTTGCATAGTTGAGAGACTTTACAATGTATCCTCAAGTAATTCAGTATTAGCAATTACTCTCTATATTTTGCATGATTTTACAAACAAAAATGTTTGGTAAAATTCTCAGTTCAAATGTTGTGGGCCTCATGGTCTAGCAGTGGTCGGCAACCTGCGGCTCGCGAGCCATATGTGGCTCTTTACACTTAATTTGGCTCTTCTGTGTGCCGGGCGGCTACTCCAGGAGTCAGGATTCTGCTCCTAGTCTCTGCCCGTGCGCGCCCTGTGTGGCTCTCAAAATAAATTTCAATCATGGTTTTGGCGAGATTTGGCTCAGTTGAAAAAAAAGGTTGCCGATCACTGGTAGGCATTTCAACTTAGTGGCCCAATTGTTTCAAACAGTGGCTGATACTGCCCTGCCAATAAAAATATCCAAACTTATTTTTAGACAACATATCAAGATCATGACCCATATCAGCTTTAGAGCATGTTATAAACTAAAAGTTTATATAAATTTGAGAAAACACAGCAATAAATAACTCTTGCTAGGTTAAATGTTTCAGAAACTACATTAAGACCACTAGGCAGTTCAACATAATATAAAAGACACCTACCAAGAAGCCAGACATAGTCCCTTCCTCTCTTCCATATGGGATGATCATATCTGCACTGTCTTCCTTCCAGTTCTGGAACCTTCTTTCAATCTTTGATTTACTAGTAGCCAATTTACTTCTATTTAACTTTGGCTCAGCCAAAGTTGAAACAACTTACTACTAGAACTTAGCTCTTTTGGGCTACAACATTTTCATGTTAAATTAATGATTGTGCTTCGTATTAAAGGTGAGGTAAAGAAACATTACAAAACATTCGAGCACTTAAAAAGATTTTTAGCTTTTCAGAGGATGGTGCCTATTTCTCTACTCAGCGGGAAATAGAGGTGCAGGATCCTACAAGACTAATTCCTTTGACTAAGAAGTATAGTTTCTCAACAGGGAATGAGTTCAGTGTTCAGAGAGTGAACAGTTCAGTTCAGAGAATTACATCCTATGTACAGTATACTGGAAGGACCTCATCTCCTCTCATCATTTTTTTTTTTTTGCATTTTGAGTCATACCCTGTAATGCTCAGGGGTTACTCCTGGCTATGTGCTCAAAAATCACTCCTGGCTTGGGGGACCATATTGTACACTAGGGGATTCAACCAAGATCCATCCTATATCAGCCTCATGTCAAGCAAAAGCCCTACCATTGTGCTATTACTCCTCTTCCCCCTCTCATCTTTAACCAGTAAATAAACTCCAACATTTGTGAAAAATATATACCATAAAATGAGCTCCACAAAACAAGCCAAAATAAATGAGCACCCATTGATAGAGAGGTCCTGCACAGCTGCCAGACACCAATTGTCCAAAAGAAATCACAGAGAACAGTGCGATTTGCTCCAGAGAGAAAAGATCTACTTACAGAATATCACAGACTCCCCACGTGTCTTTCATAAACCTTTTTTTTACTTATTATCACCATCCTTCAGGGAGTCAACAGAATATAACTCTGTCTACAAGCTAAATCCCTATACTCCAACACAAGTATTGCCCCCCTCCAAAAAAGAAAACCTTGGGGAAAAAAATCTTATAAATGTTTTTCTTTATATCCAAAAGCCTGCATTCAGCGATATATAGACAGAGCATGGGCCATGCACCCATCTCTGATCTGTTGCTAGTGTTGTTATTGCATTTGCCCACTACAGGCACTAAGTACAGTGTTCTCTTCCACCAGGTGAAGACACTGAGTCAATAAATCTATAATGACAGTAAAAGAGAGATGTGACAAAATAATGGTAGATGGGAGAGACCTGAGGAAGAATCACTAACTATAGTGTCACTAAAAGAAAATATTTTAGATATCACTCATGATTTTCTGTCCCAGGTGACCTTCACTATGCCTAAATATTATCCCAACAAAGCCCTCCTATAAAGGAAAGAACTGGTCATAGTCATCAAGAAATATTGCACAGAACCTGGTTTCTTCAACAATACTGTTGGCTAGACACATATACAATAGACCAAATTGCTCTTTGGTTTTTGGATTCAGAGAGAATATAGAAATGAGAAAGATGGTCTAAGAGCTTCCCTAGGTGACCACAGTATAACCTGGAATTACTCGTATTTCCTTAAAGTATAGAGATAGAGGAGCATTAGAACAGGAAGAGAGCAGGAGGGATTGTAATACATTCCTGGTGACCTCATATAATCAAACTCAGGGATCTCTCTGTAAGAATACTAAAGTGTAGCCTGAGGAGAGAGTAATTATGCATTATTGTTAAGCCTGAGCATGGCTAGCAATTTGAAAACTCAAGTACCCAAGTTGATATAAAACACACACACACACACACACACACACACACACACACACACACACTCACTTTTTTTTATTAAAGTGTAGAGAGCCCAGGAGAAATCCTAGACCGAAGAAGCAGAAGACAAGAATGGATTTTCTAGAGATCCTTCCTCAAAAAGAAGCCCATATATATGCTTTGCATTGAAAAACTAATAATAGGAAATTTGCCAATATTCTGCCACATTCCATTTGAAGTCTATAGCTTTTTTTCAAAAAGCAATTCCTCCCTGAAGATTCATATTTTAGGAGTATTGGATTAGCTACATATGCTTAATTGTCCACTCTGTACCTTAAAAAAAGTATTAAAAAATGTTTTATTTACTTTTTTATTTATTTGGTTTTGGAACCACAGCCAGCTTTCTCCTTGCTCTGCACTCAGAAATCGCTCCTGGCAGGCTTAGAGGACCATATGGGATGGCAGAAAACAAACCGGGGTCTGTCCCAGATAAGATTCTTGCAAGGCAAATGCCCTACCGCTGTGCTATTGCTCCAGCCCCTACAAAAAATAATTCTACTATCTCTATAAATGTTCAACATGTTTTTTTAAAATATGGAATGCTTCACGAATTTGTGTGTTATCTTTGTACAGGAGCCATGCTAATCTTCTCTGTATCATGTTTTTAATTAAATCTAACCATGTAACATTAAAGGTATATATAGAAAGTGATATCTTTTACCTGAGAATTGATAAAAAAAAAGTCTTTGTTAAACTGTCTTTGAAAGATGACTTCAGTTACTAAATTTGCTTAATAGTATTCAAGAAAGTTAGGATACATTATTTTTTGCATGATAGGACATATCTGAAGAGCTTCATTGACTATAGAAACTATGGAATAATGGTGACGCAATCATGTGGATTGGGTAATCTATTTAATAATTCGAGCATATCAATTATTAACAGGTTTGCCAAGCACCAACTGCAAAGTCAGCCTTCCCTAAGAAGAAGAGATGGTCTAGGGGGCCGGAAAAAGAACATGATATGATGAATCAGATGGGCTTAACTCAAACCTTGGCACACATGTTAAAAGTTTTTGTGACCTCAATATCCTTAGCTTTCAAGCAGAGATAATAATGACTCCTTTTTGTATTTTGTGTGGGAAGTAAAGTATGGGATCAAGAAAAGAACAGAAGACACCATCTGTTATATACCTTATAAAGAAATATATTAAAAAAGAAGAGTGGGCTTTGCTCTACTCTGTGTCTGTGGTAGATAGCACTGATCTCCAGTTTCTATCTGCATGTCTTCTTAAGAGACAAAATATAATTTAGTATCTCTGACAACATATTATTTATTGCAAATGTGTATGCTTATATAATCAGCATTTATAAATCTAAATTATGAATATATATGATTGTCTTCATATAGAAATATAAATAGAACATCTTATATTCTCTTTATTTATCTTTCGTTTTGCCTTTTTTGGGGGGGGTTGGGGGCCACACCTGGTGACACTCAGAAATTGATCCTGACTTGGGGGATCATATAGAATGCTGGGATGGAACCCAGGTCCATCCTGGGTCAGCTGCGTGCCAGGCAAATGCAGTACCGCTGTACTATTGTTCCAACCCTGTTTTATCATTTTTAGAGGTTTTTAAGTTTGGAGTCACTTAAACTAGTTCCATCAAGTTTTGTCAGTGTTTTCAATGTTTTACCCTGATTACAATACTTCATATCCATATCCAAAATCATTTGATGCTGTAGGAAAGTCATACTTTTTTTTTCCAATTTTCACATAATATACTCACAGCAGGAAAGGGGGGATAAGAAAACTAACTTCTCAGAACCAATGATTTCTAGGAATTTAATCTCATAGCAACTCAGCACAGATATTTTATCTATTGACAACCAGCTCTCAAGATTTCAAGTACATGTCAGAGGGTTTCAGTCCATCAGAGTTCATACAAATTCTTTCCTTATTCTCATTTACCCTCTTGAATTTTATTTCCTCCCTCAGAAAGAAGAACACCATCTGCTAGAAGGAAATATTTGTAGCAATATGACAAAAGTGGAATTCCTACTTTATAACAGCTGTGTATCCAAACAGGAGTGACTTAAATTAACTACATGCAGTTCTGCAGCAGATGTGTGCCCAGAAACTGACTGGAGGACTTTTGTTTCCAGGCATGTTGTAAATCATTTAGAGAAAACAAGGTGAACCATGTTCACTTCATTGGAACTCATGTTCATTCTTAAAGTTCCTCTGGAAACATTACAGACTCTGTAATAGAGATTTCAAGTTCCCCCCCTTTTCTTTTCCAAAAGAGGAGATTTTGAAAGTTGCCAATCACTCACAAGAAGCCCCGACTAAACAGATGGGTTTTGACACCTCTGGTTTGATTTCAAATGCAAACATGTCAATTTATGCACTGGCACAGGTTCTTCTGTCTCAAAATCTTTTTTTAGGGTGTTATTTTTTCTTTCTTTTTTTTTTTTTTAGGATTGTTCTCTGAACGAAGTTTTCCTACAATAGCAATTAAAGCACTAGAGATCTTATTACAGAAACAATTATATAATTGTTAAATTTTAATCCAATAGTCTTAAGAAATTTTAAAGCATTGCTAAAACAATCTAAATTCCAAATGAGAAGATACACCTGCAATTGAAATTGCACAGTTTGATGACTAGCAAGATAAAAAATAATAGGGATTTCTTTCTTGGTTACTGATTCCATAATCAATAAATATGTATTGCATTCCTAGAGTCATAAAAATCTTCAACTTCTACCAAAGCTAGAGGCACAGTGTGTCTGATCTTGGTTCTTGTGACTGTGACTGACATTAGTAATTCATCATAACATATTTGCCAAACTTGTTCTTCAAATGAAAAAAAGACTATTAGAAGCTCTTCGGAGAGATAGACCAATGACGGGCATTGATGTAAAATAGCTATGTATATATTTAGAAAGATGAAATACACACAAATAAAATGTCTAGAGACTACTTTAAGCAAAATGTTAAAATATTCAAGATGGCTGAATAATGCAGAATAATTATTTAATTATTGAAGAACGTATTTGTATTAATATACCAAGGTGTTGTGATGTTCTCAGGTTAAGTCTATGCTGCATAATTTCAAAATTATTAGGAATTCTGGACACATTGTGCTCATAATAATAATAAAATCCAAAGGCAGAGACAGAATATTGAAAGCAGCAGGATCCAAAAAGGAACGTAGACACAAAGATTCATAAGATTTACAGCAGATTTATCAAATGAGTTCAACAAGACAGAAAAGATGGAGGGATATAGTTTAAAAGCTCAATAAAATAAATACGTAATCAAGAATATTCTATCCAGCTAAATTTATCATTTAGATGTGAAAAAAATAAAAAGAAGTGAGGGGCAGGTAATAGTTCATGGAATTTTCATAGCCTTAAAAGCAGTCCTGCAAGCAGCATAAAAGAATATTCTTTTAAAGGTAAAACAAACTCTTCAAAACTTGGTATTCATTGGCAATTGTGACATTCATGGCACTTATGTTTGTCCTCTACTGCATTTAATTTGACACCTGCCTGTTTGGGGATATCCTACATTTATAATAACAAAAAATATTTCATATATATAGAATGTTTTATATCTAATAAGACTTTTTAATCCATAATATTTTCATATAATATTTTCCTCATTTATGCAGAGAATTAAGCAGTGTCAATAATATAATATTTTAAGCATCAAATCAAGATTTTCTTTCATGAGATAAAATGCAATATTTCTTCAATATTAGTCAGATACTCCCTTAATTTTCAAACTCTTTTAACTGTTCCTAATTTCACATTTGCAGATTTATCTCTTCAATGTAAATCTTAAACTTTATTAGCACAGAATTATTATACCATAATGCTTAAGCTTCATAATTATCAAATAATAGTTCAACTTATAAAAAAAAAGACATAGTTTTTTGAGAAAGGTGTTTTACTTGATCAATCTCTCCTTATTTAATTGTT
Source organism: Suncus etruscus (assembly GCF_024139225.1). Taxonomy (NCBI): domain Eukaryota; kingdom Metazoa; phylum Chordata; class Mammalia; order Eulipotyphla; family Soricidae; genus Suncus; species Suncus etruscus. The sequence goes on along the minus strand of NC_064854.1, from coordinate 115,146,058 downwards.
TTGGAATTCCAGGAAATCAGCACTATTTATCTCTGTGTCTAGGTATTACAACCTCCACAATAAAAGAGAGACAGAGACCTATTCTTAATACAAGCTAAAAAAAAAAATATATATATATAGTAAGGGAACAAGAAGTGGTCAGAGTCATCAGAACTAAAGTTTTTTTTATTGTAAGAATTTATTCAAGAGACAAGATTGATTAACATATTGAGGTAAACTAACATAACATAATATAGTAACATAACATAACATATAATATAATTAATATAATATAATAATACATGTAAGTCAAAGAACATTTCTGATTAAAACACAATTTTTCTATCATAATGGCTTACATATCTTTCACATAGTATTTTAGGTACATATTAACATTGAATCAGGGGAATACCCATACCAAATATGTCCTGCCCCCATCCCAATTCCCTTTCTGCAACCCATATACCCCACCATCACACCCGGGCTGCTAGAGTAGGTGGTCCCCTATATATCTGTTTGGTCCTGGTACCCTCCCTTGTTTCCCCCTTTATTTAAGAGGCGGAGCTAGATAAATCGAGTTATGTGGTTTTGTTTGAAGGAAAGAAAAGCAATAGACTGGGGTACAAAATAAGAGAAAAAAAAAGAAGTCAAATACCTGAAAATGGGTGGAGTCTTTTTAGAGGCTTTCAACCTCAGTTTGAGAGAGGATGTGAAAAAGGTAATTGAAATACCACAAAATAAGTAAGAAATATCAAATTAAATATCCAGTGAGCACTACAGCAATAAAGACAAGCACGACACAATAGTTTCGGTTCTGAAATCAAATCATCTGGAGTGCAAAAAGAAAGAGAAAGATAAGATAAAATAAAAGATTATTGGAGACATCAACTTCAATCTCTACACCAAAATAAAGACGTCAAAAAATCAATCAATCGATAAATAAATATGTGCAAAAAATGGTTGTTTTGTGCTTTTTATTTCTTTCCCCCCCTGCATAGGCACAGTAACTATTGGGGATATTGTAGAGGGAATTCCCTTGGCCTAGGAGTTATAGGGTTTTTCCACCCTTGAAGTATACTGTCATTGGATTAACTATAGACTCCTTGCATGATCATTTACTCGCCCCTTGGTGCTTTCATAGTGAATGGAAGACTTCTGCTTCCTCTTGAATGGTAAAATCAGACCTCTGTATCTAGAGATCTTGGTGACTGTGCAGCTCAAGGAATGAAGCCTATGATCAAGTCTTTCTTTGTGGTTCTAGCAGTTATGCTTCTTCAGTGTTGTTTTAATCCATCTTCTGTAGTTGGTGGTCTTGGTCCTGGTCATTATGTAGCTCCTAGGATGGAGCCTGGGATAAGGTCTTTTGTTATGTTTCTGGAATATCCATTCATTTGCTGTTGTCTCAGTCAGACATCTGGAATTGGAGATCTTGTTTGTTGAACAGATCATAGACCAAAAGCTAGGCTAGAGCTTTTTGTTGCTGTTGTTGTTGGTCCCTGGATGCATACTGTCCAGTCCTGGTTGTAACATGTTTGTAACCATGGTTACATGGTGCTTAAATACAGAAATTATTGTTAAAAATAAAAATAAATTTTTTTAAATATTAAAAATACATAATAAACAAATAAAACAAAAAAGTGTGTCTTGGATACAATTTCATACTTTTTGAAGTATCTTACTGGGACTGGCCATGGGACAAAGCTATCAGGTAGGCTTCTCTAATCACAAATGTACATAAAAATAATCACATTATGTAATAGTCAAGTATAACTACAGAAATGTCACCAATGCAACAAAAAGCAAGAATTATAAATATGTAGTTACAATTAAAGCTATCAACTTTATTATATAAGTACATTTATCATAAAATATATTTATGCTTTGTGGAAAAAAGTAAGTCATTAGACACTCTAAATGCCACCTCTTCATGCTTCTTTGAAAGTGACTATCACCCCAACTTTCCAATACATATTGTCGTGATACTCTGTTACTTTACACATAAAAAAATAATGAAAATGCAGTTACAGGTTGCAATTTAAAACTAGTGACGCAGGCATTATTATCTAGATTTAAATCTCTTTTCCCAGTCATATTCTAACTCAATGTAACTGAACTTTCCATAACCATAAGGACCAACCAAAACGAAAAATCTCTTGCTTAATACGTTTACTTCCATCCCACTTAAGAAAAATAAAAACTCAGATATTGCTAAGTTTTGACAGAAAAACTTCAAGGGGGTGTTCTTTACATGACTGAAACCCAACTACAATCATATTTTTAAACAAGGTGTTTAAATAAAGATAGTAATTTTAAAAAAACTTCAATCTTAACAATGGTAGACAACTAGAATTCAGTGAGCATGTGTTTAGTGATTGATGTTTATAAATCACACATTATTTTCTCTTGTGGCCTGCCATCAAATGTGACATAACTTAATGTGACAGCTTCAATTTTGAGTATGGCTTTTTGCACTTTTCGTTCATACTGTATAGTTGTAGTTATTCAACAGAAGCTGGCTGACCTGAATGGAGCAGACGGCCAATTGTTAACAGGTTGCCAACTTTAAACTAAGCTGAGTAGCTAAGCACATCTCTAGAATAATTCTTTTAAAAAATAATAAATATTTCAAAATGTTCCTCAGAAAAGTATATATTTTCTCTTTTTATTAGGAAGGAATATTATTGAAAACTACCTAGATTTATCTTTTCACAATACCAAATTCACATTTTTAAATTGTTTTCTACATAGGTATCTTTTCAAGACAACTGGCAAAATCTTAAGTGAGCAAACTGAATAAAATATAATAAAAACAAAATGAATAGCAATTGAGAGTGTAAACATGAAATATTTAATGCATAAAAGTATTTGCGTTTTACATCAATGTTCTTCCTAATTTAATGAAACATTGATATCTCAAATAAGAATGTGAAAAGCTAACTATGTAAGCATAAAAAGGAATGAATTCCATAAGTTTGGATCTTTGATCATAACTAGGAATACTAGAAACAATCTGGTTATGCACTCATTGAAGCCACAAAGGCAATACATATAAGAAAGTAGCAGGAAAACTACATAACTATCCAAGGTTTAGTTTTTAATGGTACTATATACATTTAAAACACATTATTTCATTGACTATTTCATAGAAATTAATAAAAAGTTTTATATTAAGTCTTTCAAATATTTCTAATTGAAAATAAGTCACATTAATATTTTATTCTAAGGCACATTTGATCTCAAATTATTATGCAAACTTTGCAAAGAATTTTATAACTAAAAGGTACAAAAGTGTGTGTGTAATATACATATATATAAAGAGAGAAAGAAAAGGAAGGAAGGAAGGAAGGAAGGAAGGAAGGAAGGAAGGAAGGAAGGAAGGAAGGAAGGAAGGAAGGAAGGAAGGAAGGAAGGAAGGAAGGAAGGAAGGAAGGAAGGAAGGAAGGAAGGAAGGAAGGAAGGAGGGGAGAACATGTTCAAATGAATTATTATCCCTATCTTATTACCATCTGATGTAATGCCTATTGAGTATCATAAAGTACACCAGAAGCCTCAAATAGATCACTAGTAGGTCATAGAAATGGCACAGCAAATAAGTCACTTGCATTGCATGCAGATTAGATCCCTTGCACCACTACCAAGAGTGATTCTTGAATACAGAGCAAGATACAAGCCCTAAACATTTCACTGTTTGTTAAAAGAAATATACACATGAACAAAAACTGAATCACTTTGAAATAGGAAAAGGACTATTAGCATTTCCTGGCATATTTTTTATTATCCTAACTTTCATGGACATCAATAAATATGAGTCTTGGCCTGTTTATTCTAAAAAATATCTACAATCATATAATTCTTAACACTAGAATGAAAATTGAATATGTCTGGTGGCATGTAAAGACAGAAGCACCATCTTCTTCACAAGCTCATTATAGAGAAGGAAGGGAAGCAATGGAGAAAACTAGTTTATAGGCTAATTAACTGTAGATTAGGGCAAATATCTAGAACACTGTAAACTACAAAATCATGCTTAAGACAAAATAAAATTAGCACCCCTTTTATCAAATTCGTTAAAGGTTGACCATTGTTAAAAGACAGATGTGCCCTCTTTAACATTCAGTACAAAATATTACAGGAGTCAATAAAATTCTAAAAATACAAGTAGAAAATTCCAATTGCATAATAAAACAAAATAAAATAACAACTAGTAAACTGAATCATAGACATTGATGTAAGATCTGTCATTATTTTAACAAGTCACGAAAATGTAACTTTTTAAAGAATATGACATGTTACTAATCAAGAGAGGGGCAGGATTTCAAAAATGTCACAATACATAAAATATTCAATTATTAAGGTGACATTTATTGAAGTTGCCAAAAAACACTTTACGGTGATTTTACAGTGCATAGTTTGATCTTTCTCCCCCCCTTTGATATTTAATTTCCACTCAATCAACCCAGAGCAATGGATTTTTTTTTAGGGCAAAGGATTTTTAACAAGAAAGTACTGGTCAGGACAGAGAAGCCTGTTCCATGCCAATGTTTGTCTCTGTTTCTGTACAAATCTTCACTGACTTCCTTGAAAAGGACCTAGAAGACGTTGAGTAGTAAAGAATCTTTTTCTTAGTTATTGGTAGCATTGGTAGCTCTGAAGAATGTAGAAATTCTGTGAGTTTAACAAGACCGTGCTATCGATAATAACACAGGAAAATAAATCTTTAGCAAAGCAATCACATTTTCTTGTTCAGAACAGTCAGAAGCCTCAAAATAACTGAAAAACAAATGTGAAAAGGCATTACTATTAACTCTTGTATTAGTAGTAGTAGGAGAAGAAGAAGAAGAAGAAGAAGAAGAAGAAGAAGAAGAAGAAGAAGAAGAAGAAGAAGAAGAAGAAGAAGAAGAAGAAGAAGAAGAAGAAGAGCAATAACAACAAGAATAAGAACAACAACAAGAACAAGAACAAGAAATGGTGGTGGTGGTGGTGGTGGTGGTGATGATGGTAGTGATAGTAGTAATCGCAGCAGCAATTACTAACTAATTATTGATGGGTAAATTCTTAAAATATTTTGTTATAAATAAATTATATTATATACATATATAAATTATATATAATATAAGTATATAAAATATATATAAATTATAAATAAATTCTTAAAATATTTGTTATAAAAAACAAAGAAATTTGATAATAATCAGACTCTACTAAAAAAGATGTACAAGATCATTTTGACACCTATATCTCTTTTTGATATGGCAGAAAATTGAAGTCCATAATAAGGTCAATTGAAAAGGACCAGGATTTAGTTGTTTTGGTGCTATCCATTGTATAGATGCTGCTTGCTTTCTTTGAAAAAAAAATAACTAAGTAAAAAGAAAAATAATTAAGCAAGTTATATTTCTTCCTTCTCTATTTACATGGATATATATACACATATATAGATATTTTCCTTTAATGGATCATAAGCATACTTTATGCTGTAAGTCAGATAATCTTGAAATATTTTGACTTTACTAGAAATATTATCTTATGATTTGGTAAAAAAATAGTTGGATTTGCAAATATGCTTTTATGATGTTCAAGTTTTTTTAAGTGCAAAGATTCCCAATCGGCCTACCAACTGAACTGTTTTGGTCATGAAACATTACCTTCTCAGCATGTGGCATGCCCATCAGCAGAAAAGTAGTAAAGAAGAACAGACTAACATTATTTATTACATTTGCATTGCCTACAAAGCCATTTACTTAATGGATGAGTCTCATTAGCAGTCCAACCACAATATAAAGAATACAATGATGTGTTTCATAGGTTCATTAAAATAATATTTCAAACCAGTCATTAGTAAAAAAGAAGCTAAAGATTCAACAGACAGTAAGTTGTCTGCAAATAAATGAGATGGAACCAACATGTTTTCAAGTAAGTTAAGAAACATGGTTACAAATATATTACAGCCATTAAAAAAGGAAGCATCAACTTAGCAAGTGCTGGGGGGACAATCATTCATGCAATTTACTAAAACAAAACTGTAAGACTTACACATCAACAGTTATTGTGGATGCAAACTGGAAGTAGGCATAAAAAATTATCGAAGGAAGAAAAGCCATTTTATAGCTCTGAACTAATCCTTTTGGTTGAAGCGAAATTTAAAACACTCAAGCCAAATTTCAAGTCATTATTAATTTTTGTGTACTTTTTGTTATTCCAAGTCCTTCTGCCTATCTTTTCATTTAGAAAAGGAAAATCATTAAATTAATACTCACGCAAAGACTTTTTGCCAAGAAAAATTCAACCTGTATAGATGCCTTGTATATACACCTTGTATATCTGCCTGTATCTATCCTTTTATTCAAAATACAATCTACTGAGCTTATTTTCTTTAACAACACCTAAGGGTTCACAAATATTTGTTTAACAATATCAATTATTTAATCAAGGGTATTTTAGGTTAATTACTATTGTGAAGTAAATTTTTTGGAACTCAGTAATATCTACCTTTAAGTAAAATAGTGTTTATATAGTGCTCACAATAATTTCAACTACATTTCTCATGTAGTATTATCAAATTTTTATTATTGTCAAATATTTATATTAAAACTAAAAATATCCACAAAGCGTACTTTTAGAATTATTTACATATATAATGACAAAACAGAAGATATTAAAAAGGTATTGCATTTGTTTACTAATTCATAGTTTTTGAAAGGTTAAAAAGCTCAGGTCTGGGGCCAGAGTGATAGCATGAGGTAAGGCATTTGCCTTGCATACAGAAAGACGGTGGTTCAAAACCCAGCATCCCATATGACCCCCCATGTCTGCCAGGAGTGATTTCTATGTATAGAGCCAGAAATAACCCCTGAGCGCTGCCGAGCGTAACCCAAAAAAATCAAAAAAAAAAAAAAAAAAAAAAAAAAAGCTCAGGTCTACAGACATATAAACCATGAGTGTCTAAAGACTAACATGTGATAGAACACAAGTATGATTCTTGCAATTTTATAGTGTCCTCACACTATCAATTATACATTAGCCTTACATATGAGGTTTAAACATAAGACTTAATTTCTCCAATAGAATATTAGTAACTATGGTTTAGAAATAGGCATAATAAAGATTTGTACGTATCTATCTATGATCACCACGTCTGGCATCCACATGAAAACATGCCTGGGCTAATTTGATGTATAACAGAAATATTTAAAGTAGATCTGAGCCACAGACAAACTTGATGACCCATCCCAGACAGTCAAACTGCAGACAAGTCAATGGTCACTCAAGGGACCCTAACGTACTACAGCTGTCTAACCAATAAAAATCATTACAACAGGACCCTGCACAACATTTAATGTTCATAAAAGAGTGTACTAAAATTTACTCTCCTAAGGGAGAAGCAAGGTTTCATGAATTCAAACTTTTCCCATGTTTTATTACAACTATGTAATCATTGATCAAATCAGCTACATATGTACTTTGTAGTACACTATGTAATACACATGTAGCGACCACATATGTACTAGGGATTCAAAGTAGAACAACAAGCCAAAATCTAAGCAAGTGCCTTGATTCTTCCATCTCTTTGGCCTCATATTTTCTACATTAAAAAAAATAAAATTAAGACGTGTACGTAAAGTTTTCATATTTAAATGTTAGAAGTTAATTTGACAAAACACAGCAATCACTGAATTATCACAGTAACTAATTGTCAATCTCTTTTCTTGGTACTAAACAGGCTCCATGATCTCAAATAGTTTACAGTTTTAATGGCACAGACAAGCAAAGTGTGTTTACATAAATTAAAACTGTCATATCTTAATGCTTACCATGTGGCCAAATAGAACAAACACAGATTTTTAAATGCCTTTTAGAATGTTTACCAAGAGGTAAAAGACAAATCATTCCTACAGTCAGGGTGATATATATCACTTAGGTATATTATATAATATATTACAGAATATATATTATGTATTTCATAAGCAATAATATTTAATGGATTCATTACATTTTTTAAATTTTTATATACTAAAATCATAAATTATAAGCCCTTTTTGATAAATATCATATTTATAAATTGAAGAATGAAGTACATATATTTTTAGAAAAATCAAAACACAATTCAAAGATAATTATTTGCTCTTAAACGTGATTGTAAAATGCATATTTTTTAAATAATATCACAATTGAAATGAAAAAGAAATGCAAATCCAATTGTTAATGCATAAGGTAATAATACTGGAAACCATGTGCTATTCTTTGTTCATGCCTAATGTTACATATTCCCTTGTAGACTGTCAGCTCCCTGAGGATAAGACTGTTATTTTTTACTTCGATTTTCTCAAGTACTTACAATGCTTTGATCTATTTTCTTCTTGTGACAACAGCCAAAAAAAAAAAAAAAAACTACAAAAAGGTAATGGAAACCATTATTCTGATAAAATGAGTTTTAAGTAATTGGCATAGTCCAGCATCTAGATGTGCCTAACAATGACTTATGTTCTATAGAAATAAAATGAATAGGTTAGTATGGTATATACTCATACACAATGCTGGGGTAAAATGATCAAAGACCTTGGAAAAAATAATAGCGTCAGTTGGGACTGCATAACCAATTGTCCTAGAAATGTCTATCTCTAATAACTGAAAAGTAGGTGAAGTATAGTAATAAAGAGGAGGCCATATTTCAAGATACTTGCAGACTTGGTTTTTGAGCAGTGAAAATAGTAATAAAAATAATTTATAAAAAGTAAGTTCTTGCATTAAAACCAAGCCATCTTTTGCGTGGAGGAAGATAGATCCCAAGCTACTATTGCTTACTACTTTAAAAAAATAAAAGCAGAAATAGAAATTTTACATATTACAGCAAACATTTTAAAATATGTCAAGATTTGGGGCCCGGAGTAAAGGCACAAGTGGTAAGGCATTTGCCTTGCACGTGCTAACCTAGGACAGACAGTAGTTCGATCCCCCACGTCCCAGATGGTCCCCCAAGCCAGGAGTGATTTCTGAGTGCCACAGGCAGGAGTAGCCCCTGGCCATCACTGGGTGTGACCCAAAATGCAAAAAAAAAAAAATTCAAGATTTATAAAAAGTAATTACAGATAACAAATAAAATTTGCATATAAGCATGAATACTATGAAAAGATAGCAGCACCTTTATTCCTTGACCAAAAAAAAAAGCTAAAAAGAAACAAGATGGGTCTCGTTTATTCCTCTTCCCTTCTTCCCTATAGTTTACCAACAGTGCTACTTCAGTATGTTCAAGAAATATTTTGTCCTCAACTTATTTATTGTTGTCCTCAGGACAGATAGACTTATGGTGGGCAGATGGCCATGTAATTTTCTCAATTTTTTTATGCTGATATTCATTCTGATACGCATTACTTGTACAAAGCCCTCCCTTGCGTGAGTGAAGCAATTGTGATTTGTTTCTAATATAACTACAGGTGACATGATGTTACATAGGTAATTATCTTATATTATATGAATCTCTTTCCACTAAAAATTCTCTTTAGTCCTTCTCCTTTGTTGACATTGAAGAGGCAAGTTGCACTAACTTCATTTCAATGAGAAATAAACTTTTTCAATGATCCCAGAGAGTCCTGAAGTGAATCTTTAGTCAGTGTAGCAACAGTTAGGCAGGACCCTAACTGAAATCTGAATGGAATCCTGGTGAGTCTCTGAAGCAGAAAATGTATCTAAGTTTTACTAAAATGCTGATCCACATAAGGGAAATAATAAGAGCTCGTTTTTATTTCAACTTCAATTTCTTAGGTTGATATAAGTTGTTATCCAGAAATTGTAAACTAACACAAGGAACTGGACTAGAATATACATTAGATATGTAACTTGAGAAGTTGTTCAGTTCAACGGAGATTTACCCTTTGTAATGTCCCTAAGAAACGAACAATGCATTGATGTCTCTGGATTTCTCTGGAAGCTCTTTATCTCATAGCTCACCAATGCCTTGTGTACATCTGTTCTAGTTCCTCTTCATGGAAAGACTGTCCATGCATAAAATGAGAGAAGTTACACTACAAAAAAATGACCTAGATTTTTCCCTAACTATATGTAAGACAGAGGCATGGAATTGCAGAGGCAGAGTAATAAGAAATATGGGGTAATTTTTACCATACATTAGAATAATTAGTTATTACTAGAGATAAAAAGCAATGTGTAAGAAAGACGCTAACCTAGGTGCCATCCTAGGTTCAGTGCAAAGACCAAGATCACCAACCACAGAAGATGGACTAAAACGACACTGAGGTAACAGAACCTCTAGAACCACAAAGACTGACTTCACCATAAGTCCTACCTCAGGATCTGTGCAGATACTGAGACCTCTAAACACAGAGCTCTGAGTGTATCACCCTGGACAGAACAGAAGTCTTCCACACACCAAAAAACACCACCAGGAGAATAAATGATCCTGAGCAAAGTCTGGAGCTGATCCCATGACAGTATACTCCAAGGACGGAGAAACCCCATATTTCTTAGGCCATGTGAATTCCTTTTCGAATGTCCCCAATATTTACTGTGCCAGGGCAGGAGGGGAAAAAACAAAAATACAAAAAGCACAAAAACTTGGTATTTTATATATATGTATATATATGTGTGTGTGTATATATATATATATATACATATATATCTTTTACCTTCATTTATTATTGTTATTATTATTTTTATTTACCTATCTATTTTGGTCGATTTCTCTGTTTGGGTGTGATTATTGAAATCGTCGTCCCCAATTATACTTATTTTTTTCTATTCTTTTCTTTTCCCTCGTTATGTGCTATGCCATGTTTCTTATTTCAAGACCATGGCGTGTTTTTGGTTTGTTTGTTTGTTTTTGTTCTGTTTTTTGTTTGTTTGTTTGTCTGTCTGTTTTGCTTTGTTTTTCGGCTGTTTTTTTTTTTTGTGGTGCTTATCGATATAGCTGGAGTCCTCACTGGATAATTGACACTTTTTTTGGTACTGGTGGAGTGTTTCACCTTCTTTCTCTCCTTCATCTCCCAAATCGATGATGAGAGCCTCTAGAAGGATTCCACCCATTTTGGGAGTATTAGACTCTTACCCCAGTTTATTTATCTTCTCCTTCTCAGGCAAAACCACGCAACTTGAACTAGCTAGTCCTGCCTACAGTTAGAGGGGGAGATAAGGGAGGCATCAAGACCAAACAGGTGCAAGACTACTAAGTAGTGGGTTGGATACAGAGGGGACCACATATTCTAGCCGCCCTGGGGGGTGAAGGAAGAGGAAATGGGAGGTAGGACAACAACGGAGGGGTAGGGAGGACAATTTGGGGATGGGAATCCCCCCTGATTTTATGTAAATATGTACCTAAAATGTTATTGTCAACAATATGTAAGACACTATGATCAAAATAAAAATTATATTAAAAAAAAAAGCAATGTGTGATCCCTGAACACAAAAACAGGAGTAAAGCCTGAGCAGCCCTGCAACCCATATCCCCTCAATAAAAAGGGAAATAGGGGCCCGGAGAGATAGCACAGCGGCGTTTGCCTTGCAAGCAGCCAATCTAGGACCAAAGGTGGTTGGTTCGAATCCTGGTGTCCCATATGGTCCCTCGTGCCTGCCAGGAGCTATTTCTGAGCAGACAGCCAGGAGTAACCCCTGAGCACCGCCGGGTGTGGCCCAAAAACCAAAAAAAAAAAAAAAAAAAAGTGAAATAGATATTGGAATTATAGTACAGAGGGCAGGACTCTTGCCTTTAATATAACAAAATGAGTTTTATCTTCTGCACCTCCTATGGCCCATAACCTCTACCAGGAGTGATCCTTGAGTTCAGAATCAGATGTCTTTCCAGAGTCCCATCAGAAATACAGCCCACCCCAAAAAGAAAAACGGAGCCAAATAATATTCTCTACATATTAAGGCAATAACATGAAGATGTGATGAGACTGTGAGCTTGAAATGTTTACAGAGATATTAAAGTAGAGATCTACTCTTCATGGCACATCTGAAAAATCTAGAAAATCTAACAGAATCCATGGATAGCAATGAAACTGTCACCTTCGGCCATTTCCTTCTAATAATTTCTAAAACAATGAGCAAACTATTTTCTTTGCTTCTCAGTCCTAGCCCTAAATCAACCCTAAGATCTCTAAAGATTTAAACAATCTATTCCTTGTTCCAGGAAGTCTTCCTTGAGCATTTATTTGCAATCATACACATGTAAAATAACTTTACTTTTTCCTTTCATCTTTTCTGAATTATTTAGCACAAGTACCCTTAATTACCCTCAACCCTGACCCTCAGGTGATCTATGTTAAATTCTAGCTAATCAAAGTGGCTAGGAAGCAGCAGTAAGGAAGTTTGGCTGTTTGAGTAATATCCAAAAAGCTGCTCAACACCCCTGGACACAAAATAGTCTCACTCATCTACAGCTTTTAAGAAAAATTAAAGACATTGTAATAATGCCCTGAGACAATAGATATGAGGGCGAGAAGAACCAGCTCACAATATGAAGCTCTCCACAAAGAGTGGTGAGTGCAGTTAGGGAAATAACAACACTAACAACTAACATGACAATCTTAATGAGTGGGAGAAGTTTGATTCCTATCCCACATGGTTTCCTGAACCTGCCAGGAGCGATTTATGAGCACAGAGCTAGTACTAACCCCTGAGCACTGCCGGGTGTGGCCCAAAAACAAAAAAATTACATATTCCATATTAAAATTACATATTATTTCTTTCCATGTCTGTTCTCTCTTTAACATGTAACTCTCTCCCTCACTCTGGAGAAGCCTTGATATCTTTTTTCTCTCCTATTACAATTTATTTCGATAAAAATGTTTACTTCATTAAATGTTTATAAATTATACTTTAGTAATGTAAATTTTGGAAATAAGATTGGTAACAGAAAAGGCAACAGAAAGCATAAAAGTATTTGAGTAACACCAAAATTTTTGTTTACTAATATTTTCTTTTTTTTTTGAAGTTCAAAAAATATACTTAATTTTTATAATTGTCAAGATTGTTGAAATCATGATTATAAATGTTCAAAGAATGTATCTGTACACTGATGGCAGATTTTATATCATGAAAAAGACTTATTTGTAAGTATGCAGCAAAATATTTGACACATTTATATATTTATATTGATTATTCTACTTCTTAAAACACTAAGGAAGCAAAATGAAATGTATGTGTCTTAACTTTTCTCTTATAGCAATAGAAATTTGAATGTCCAATAATGACGAACTGACTATATCTAGTACTATTCATCATACAAGAAAATACAACATTAGAAATATTTTTAAGGTATTTAAAACTGTTTAACACATTCATGTCAGTGATGCAATTTGTTATTTTTACACTCATGTGTCAGCCAATGGTAGTAGATACCAGAGTAAATGTCTTAATTCTATGTGACAATTTTACAACATATTAAATGAGAAACAATATTTACTAAACATAATTTAAAATGCAACTACAATTAATTTTTACAAAGATGCATGCAAAGGCAAGATTAAAATGCACATTAGAGAGTATTAATAATTATGTGTGAAAAGTAGATCAGTGATTTATTTCATCATTTGATCTTCAAAATTTCCTCTGCCCAGTAAGTATGGCATATAAGATCTCTAAAAGTCAGAATATATAACTTGGTAAAGATGCCATTTGTGTGTGTGTGGGTTTTTGTGGGGTAGGCTGGGAATGATCAGCAGTCCTGTTGGTATCCTGGGGAACAATGCTATGCCAAAGACTGAACCAAAGTCTCATGCAATGCATAGCCTGTTGAATTCTGCATATGTCCAAAAGGTCAGTTTTAATAACTCCTTACATTCTGACTTTTCCTTAAATTATTAAATCTTTAAATCATTAAAATTTTAAAATCATTATCCTTAAAGCTTTAAGTCAATACTATTACAATGTCATTTCAGTCTATAATATAATTTTGACCTGGATGAGAACAGAAAAAGAATAATTATTAGAAAAAAGAATTCAGTAGTCATTTTACAGAATTTAATCCTCAGTATATGATCATTGTAAAGAGTAAAGTTTAGTCACAGAATATTAATGAGGGATAGCTTATTAAAAGAACATTTTAAAAAACTATATTAAAACCAGCTAATTCAATTGGTCATTTAAATGCTATCAGATAAAAAATTCAATTTTCTCAATTTAACCAGGTTAAACAGCTTATACTTTATTTTAATTCTTCTAAATATATACCATTATTATAAGAGAATATCTATTTTATTCTCATTATACACTGGTACTATTCCTGATGGTTGCATTGGCAAGGTAGGAGCAGAAGGCTTATGTTCCTTTCAATCCTATGGGTGTATGATTGTTAATCCTTAAACATTTCTACTAAATTTATGGTTTTAGTTATAACTAGGTTAGTAGCTAAAGTATTGCAGGGCGTAATTCCATTTCATCTACTATTAATTAACTTTTCTACATCTGTTTAATAATTAAGACAAATAAAATAATGGTAAGTTGATCATACATGCATACAGAATAAATGATTTTTTTTTCTCAAAGGACCTGGTTATAATCTCATTTCTCTTGTCATAAAATTCTGAAGCAAATGGTTATACTAATTACTGAAAAAGCAAGTTTCACTCCTAGCTTTTGATGCTTCCATTTTATTCTATAAATTCTTAGCTGTCTTGAACTCAAAAAATTATTACTGTCATCAATAGGAATATTGTCTTAGTTGTGCAGATGGCTGTCCTTTTATAGGCCAGCTTAATGACTTGTTCTTATCTAATCTGTCATCTGTTATTTAGTTGCATCTGAACTTTTTGGGCTTCATATCCATCAATTTCCCATGTTTACTAAACAGATGGCTTTATTTTTAAAAAGCAGAGCAAGAAAATGACATTAAATAATCAAAAATTCAAAGGCTACATACATATTTTTATATTTCTAAATACAAATTTTAAATGTTTTTAAAAGCAGAAAATTTGAAGTCAAAGTTAAACTAAATGGACATGCAAAGAAACAACTAGAAGCAGCTGTCTAAATGAAGAGTGAATTACTTAAAAACAGGGACGAGGTTTCATTCCCATTTTCATCACAAAAACAAAACTAAAATCTATCAAAACAGAGATGATGGATGTCAGTTGATATAAAACTACGGATTCAGAAATTCTCTAGATTGAAATTTTTGGGTGTACCTCCTTTGTTGTTTATATTTTTTGAGAGGGTAGGTGATTAATTCTTTTTATTTAATGAAAATTGTCCTTTGTCATCTGACTTAATCACAAAATTAATCAATACCAAACTGAAGACACATAGCTGTCAATTTAATGGATTATGTCTGTAAGATCAGAAGTCAGAAAAGAGTCAATGGTGGTGTTCCATCCTAAGAGTACTATAGGTGGTTTACATTTAACTTGAGAAAGAGCTCGACAGTTAGAAGAAACTAATGCATTATGTGAAGTAATTGTATATTCCACTTATGGTAGTGTATTTAAGATAGCATACATATTCAGGAAAAATAATTCATAACAAATGTGTGGTTTGCTTCGACACTCCCTAATCATGCTCCAAGGGTTATTAAGCAGAGCTTTCTTTTATAAATACAAAAATATCTCAAAAAAATTTTCCCCCAGCATAATAATACTCGCATTTTCATTGCTGAGTGCTTTGAGTTCAATTCTGGTTATCACTTGCTCAACAGTTCCATACTAGCAACAAATTAAAAATAATGACAGTTGTGAAACTTTGGTTCTAGTAAGGAGATTATGAATGAGTCTGGTATAGGCATTGTGTTGTGAATTAAGTTCAGGGTCTCATGCAAGAAAGGTAATACTTTATGACTAAATTACATCCTTTACCCTGTAAAGTTTTAACTCTTTTTGTTCTTAATATAAGTAGAATCATTTAATATAGTAAACTGTTCATTTGTTTACTTTTAGATTTTTGTCCCACACATGGGAATAATCAAGAATCACTCCTACCTGGCAGAATATATGCTGTGTAAGGGACCAAATACATATCCTAGTCCCTCACTCAGAGCAAGGGTCTTAACCTCTACACAATCTCTCTGAGCCAAGAACTAAATTATTTTTAAAGTGGCTAATCCTCTATAATTTTTTATAAACAATGGAAAACAAAGCTAATGTATTATTATCATGTCTTTCCAAGGTGCTATGAGGCTTTGACAAGAAAATTTCATGAGCTATCACATCCAAGCAGAAGACTAGATACTTAAAATCACAAAACATTTTTTGCATTCCCTCTTATAAAAAAGAAAATTGGAAGAGACTATGGTGTATCAGAACACCATATCATTTTAATCAGAAGATTTGTGCCACATAAATCTTCTATTACAAATTTTAAATATGATACAGATTTTTCTTAGGTCTTCAGTTTAAAACTTTAAGGGAAAAAAGACTTGTTTGACTGCAAACGTGTTCCTGGAAAGGGGCTAGGTGATTTACAGATACTAAATTGATCCAAATTTGTGAAGGTGGTACAATTTCAGTGAAAAAGAAAAACTCTTTAATAAAAAGCAAAAAAGATGCATACTAACTTTGAGAAAACTTTACAACACAAACAACTCTGGTGAGGGTAATTTTCTCTTGTAGCCAAAGTGAATTACAAATCTTTCACAGTAACAGTAATATTTAAGGTACATGGTGACAATAAATCAGGGCCATTCCCATCACCACTGTTGTTCTCTCTCCACCCCCTATTTTAACAGTGGAGATATGATATGTTTTATCAAGAAACCCATTTGTTAACTAGATATTGATAAGATCTCTTAACTTTCTTTCATAGAAACAAGAAGGGATCCTTTTTATTCATTTTAGACAATATGGTTTGAACTATTGTTAATGAAAGGATATCACGCATATTACGTTTTCTCCTTCAGCACAGAGTTCGGGTCCAAAGTGACCATTTCCAACTGTCATTGTCATAGTGGTCTCTTCTCTGCTATAAGTGCATACCACTCCTCCACTCTTTGTGGCAAGCTTCCTACGAGGGACTGGTCCTCCTGGAACTCATCTCTATTGTCTCTGGATTTTATCACTATACTATTTTTAAAAATCCCCCAAAAATGTTCAAACCAGGCCAGCTCCATAGACTCACTCTTCTCTTAAACTAGACATAAACTGACACGTGAAAGATTATGGCTACACTGGCCCACACAACACAAACCTGCTAATCTTAGGAAGAGAGTTGATCCAAGCCCCAACCCTGTCAAAACTATGCCTTCTGGTTCCATTATCCCAAATCACTATTACCCTGATGTTCCATCTCATCACTGACCCTCTACGATTCCCTGCGGAATACATTGAGCTGACCACACTTCACGTAGGCCACCTGTTAGGCTGATACCACCAAGGTTTTTTTTTTTAAACTATATGTTGGCACCTTCCCCTGTATCTTTATTCTTCCAGGAAAGCCTGGCATCTGTAACCATGCCCACAAAACAGTCACCATGTTCAAAACTGGCTTTCTTCCAGGAAGCCCTGCAGCTGAGTAAATGCCCCTCTAGTTCACAGTATTGTAGCTTTGAATATGAACAACTTTATTTTTTTGATGCTGTCATCATTAAAGTAACTAAAGGAACACCCTGATTTAACAGGCTGGACATGTAGCGCAAAGAGCTTAGTAAAACTTTTGCCATTGTATTAATGACTTCATTGGTGATACCATAATTTTTACAAATGAGTTTGCTTCTGTGCTTTTAATTCCTTTCTTTTTTATTTTATTTTTCTCTTCTCTTCCATTTTATATTTTTTCATTTCCATTTTTACAATAACTTTTGCTTTCACTTATTAGAAATCAAATGTATTATGATCAACTATTTTATTTATTTAAATAAATAAAAAATACCCCACAAATGAGTGATATTATTCTATGTCTATCCCTCTCCCTATGTCTTATTTAGCTCAGCATAATACTCTCCAGATACATCTATGTATAATCAAGCAAATTTCATGACTTCATTTGTCAAAAAACTAAAAATTGAGTTTCCATATGATCCAGCAATTGCACTCCTAGGGTATATCCTAAGAAACCAAACACAAAATGCAGAAAATACCTCTGCATTCCTATGTTCATTGCAGCACTATTCACAATAGCCAGAATCTGAAAACAACCAAAGTACAAAAAAGGGATGAGTTAATAAAGGAACTAGTATATCTATACAACGAAATACTACACAGTTGCTAGAAAAAAAAATAAGACAATTAAACCAAAGGTATCATCCTATCAGTACATACTCAGCAGAGGATATATAGTAGATATACCATAATTGGTCAAATAAGACAGATTATAACATAGTACCCCAGAAGCTCATCTATGTGTTATGTGAAAACTGCTCAACAAATACTTGATCAATTTACCTAATGAGTACTGAGTAGAGTACTGAGATTTAGCTGTATGACTTAGAGGTGAATAAAGTCTATAAGGCCCATATTATCTTTGGTCTGGTTCTGGTAAATGATGAGACAGCATATGCACATCTTGTGTCTCTTTAGTGAATTGTTTCTTCAGTTCCATAATAGGTAATGGTTTGTGATTTTGTTTTAATGAGTCATGTTTGTCCATTTTGATGTCAGGGTAATACTGGTCTCATAGAAACTTTCCAGAATGTTTCCCATTTCTTTCATTCTTGAAAGTTTTTTTTTTTAAAAAGGGGGGGCTCTTAAAACATCTTGTAGAACACTATCATGAAGCCATCTAAATTTGTTTTTGTTCTTGGGAGAGAAGAGAAGGCAGATAATAAACAACATTAGTGGTGGAGATTCTTCAATATTTTCATGGTAGCAAAAATGCAGTAGCTTTGTGGACTAAAGGAATAAACACTATTTTAATCACATTACCTAAACTACAATAATTTTTTAATTTAAAATGAATCATAGTATTTCCCAATAAGTGTGTTGAGGGGTAAGTAGGGTAATATATAAAAATGACCATTTAATGATCATTACTAAAAATGATCATTTAGTACATTCCAGTGAAATCACAATGTAAATTATAGCTGTTGGCTGTGCTCATGGGTTGTTCCTGGTGGTGCTCAGGGGATGATCCACAATGCCAGAATTGAATCATGGCAGGCTAAAGGAAAGAAAATTGCCTTCACCTTTGCACTACATTTCTGATCCCAATAGATTAGCTGTTAAAATGAATTTAATCCTGCTCCAGATATGATTATAAATATAGCAATGGTCAAACTTTATTAAGTACTGCATGCTAGACTCTGCACTAAGCACTTTACATAAGTCTTACTTAATTTTTCACAATTCAAAGACATATAGATTTATCTTCACTTTATATATGAATAAATTGTAGGTGAAGAAAATTAAGTATTTTTTTCAAGCGACTGGGATCTGGAGTTTGATATTTCAACAGATAACAACTAGACAACATCTGGACTAAATAATTTCTTTCTCTTCCCTGCACCTTTCCTCTATCTTGTTCTATACCCCCAGGCTGGTCTCTATGATACAATTAAAATTTCTCTAGTTATCTTGACTTCAGTTTGAATTCAATTGACAAGGAGTCTCTGATGGGAAGAGAACATAAAACTTAATCTATTCATATGTTTCCCCATAATAAGTGATCTCTGTCTGGTTTTCACAAATGAGAATCACAGTTACTTTCAAGGCAAACGCCTTTCAACTCATTTTTCCAAAACTAGTAATAATTCTCTCATCTTGACCCTTTAGATCAAAGATTGATTACAGTACTATTACTGCTGCCAATTTTACAGCATGGGTTTTTTAAAAATTTTTGGTAATCCCTTACAACCATTCCACAGTTCTATAAATAATTCCATTTTATACAAACTCACTGTTAAGGTTCAGGGTGTGCCTCCTATTTTCTTTTGATCTTTGTCTAAACAAATATCCTTCTTGGAACATCATAATTTCTCAGTTCTCCAAAAATCCCATACTTTTCTACAACTCTAAGTTTATCCCATACTGCTTCTAGAAGAATGTCCTTCCCAATACTTCTGTTGAAAAATTACTTCTCATTGTCAGTGAATTCTCAAGGCAGTAATCATAAGCTTTCTCTGGCACCATCATGAGTGAATATGACTCTTGTCACATTCTATAGATATCCACAACTTGGCCATTCTTCATATGTACATGATATAATGAGGTGCCAATGTCTCAACATTTAACACTATACCTTGTACAAGTAAAAAAATAAATAACTAAAAATATTGCTTAAACATTGCCATTATGTACATGTTATATATATTCACTCATTTTTTTCACCCATCAGTCTTTTGCTGATTTTTTGGGGGGGCCACACCCAGTGACGCTCAGGATTTACTCTTGATTATAAGCTCAGAAGTCGCTCCTGGCTTGGGGGACCATATGGGATGCCGGGGGATCAAACCGCTGTCCGTCCTAGGCTAACGCTGGCAAGGC
This sequence comes from Suncus etruscus, assembly GCF_024139225.1. NCBI lineage: Eukaryota > Metazoa > Chordata > Mammalia > Eulipotyphla > Soricidae > Suncus > Suncus etruscus. Next base: position 115,125,722 of record NC_064854.1, on the reverse strand, counting down.
AGACACCTTACCTCTAGCACCGCCATGCCAGCCCCATTTTGTTGATTTTTAAAAATACTTTCCTTTTGTTTCTTATATAAATCTTTATTTAAACACCATGATTACAAGCATGTTAGTAGTTGGGTTTCAGTCATGAATAGAATACTCCCCCTTCACCAGTGCAACATTCCCACCACTAGTACCTTCTCGTCCCCCTGCCCCTGCTTGTATTGCAACAGGCATTCTACGTTTCTCATTCTTTAACATTGTCTTGCTAGAACTTAGTGTTGTTATTTCCCTAACAACGTTCACCATTTTTGTGGTGAGCTTGCTGATTTTTAAGTTAGTCAACACAGATTACTGTTAAAATCATAAAGTATGGAAGATATTGCAAGTATGAAAAGCTTCAAAGACAAAATTCATAATACAGTTAAAATTTCTTTCTTAAAGAAAGCACATAGGACCCCTTTTCTGCTGAGCCAGCCTAGAGACACCAAGGACTATAATCTCTCCAGAACCCACACCCAGTACCATGTCCCTGCCCAACGAAGGTGGGGCCAATTCTTGCGTGTGATTGGGAACCCATAGACTTATAAGGAACAGTGGCCATGCTCTCTGGCTCTTTTCTGCTGAGCCAGCCTACAGACACCAAGGACTATAATCTCTCCAAGACCCACACCAGAAAAGCGCGGCCACAGAGGGCTTATCTTGTAACCCCTGAATTCCATTTCTGCACATTGTAAGAAGCAATCTACAGCATTACCAATGGAGTAATTTTGCAGTACACCCCCATATTTACAGAAATCAAGATGGCTCCTCTAATAATCTAAAAAGTAGAAAACAGCTAGCTCTTGCCAGGTATAGGGTTTGGGGAGGCCCCATACCAGGGCCCTTATCCCTAGCCTGGGGAGTGCTGGGAGGCTTGGCAGGCCCCCAGCCGTCCCTGTCGTTTTCCCCTGACACCAGGCCTTCCCTGGGTGCCAGCTCAGATGGCCAGAGTGGGTTCAGGTGGACTCTTGGTGGTCCTCGGGCTTTCCCTCTGCCTCTGTACTCCAGTGGGGAGGTAAATGGGGAGGCTGGCGGGCAGACATCTGGCTTCCGGTTTCCTCTTTGATTCTGGAGACCAGCTCTTGCCAGGTATAGGGTCTGGAAGGCCCCATACCAGAGCCTTTCTCCCTAGCCTGGGGAGTGCTGGGAGGCTTGTCAAGCCCCCAGCCATCCTTGTCTTTTTCCCCTGACTCCAGGCCTTCCCTGGGTGCCAGCTCAGATGGCCAGAAGTGGGTTCAGGTGGACTCTTAGTGGTGCTCAGGCTTCCCCCATCCCTCCGTACTCCAGGGAAGAGGTGCATGGGGAGGAGGGTGGGCAGATATCTGGCTTCTGGTTTCCTCCTTGATTCTGGAGACCAGCTCTTGCCAGATATAGGGTTTTTCTCCCCTGGACTTCAGGCCTTCCCTGGGCGCCGGTCTAGGTGGACTCTATAGGGGTCAACAGGCTTTCCCCCTACCTCTCCCTACACTAATGGGAATGCACTCTGGGAGGAGGGCGGACTGTTCTAGCACTGGTTTATGTTGGGACAGTCAGTGGAAATTTTTTCTCCTTGTTTTCATACTGATAGTATTGTATGCATATATTCTATATATTCATAATATCCATCTTGTATTGTGAACTTGATACTGCCCTACAAAGCTCATTTCTAATATTTTACTGCCTCAGTCCCAACCCTTACTTCCCCCCATCTTCCTATGTACGTACAGCTAATGACATGAAGCTCACCACATAGAGTGATAAGTGCAGTTAGAGAAATAACTACACTGAAAACTACCATAACAATGTGAATAAATGAGGGAAAAAGAAAGCCTGTCTCTCGAGTACAGGTGTGGGTAGGGTGGGGAGTAGGTAGATCTGGGAAATTCGTAGTGGGAATCCTGCACTGGTGAAGGGGGTGTTCTTTACATGACTGTAATCATACAATTACAATTATATTTGTAATCACGGTGTTTAAATAAAGATAATTTTTTAAAAAAAGCACATAGGAAAGTAGAGGTTAGAAGAGGGGTTACAGCATTTTGGTGTTATGTGTAATTTATGGAATCATTTTATTTTTTAAAATAAATTTTTTAGTTAAGCACCATGGTTACAAACATGATTGTAGTTGGGTTTGTTATAAACAGAAAACCTCCCTTAACCATTGAAACATTCACACCACCAATGCCCCCCTCCCTCCTTCCCATCCCCTGCCAGTAATAGAGACAGGCATTTTACTACAGTTATTTTTTTTTAAGTTTAGTAAGCTGGATTTTTGTTCTTTTTTCCTTAAAAGATAAGTGTTAAAAATATACAATAAGTTATAATAGTGTGAGAGTAAGAATCGCCATTGTTTGCGTAGAACCAGCAAAATATGGGGAAAACGGGGAAAAAAAAACCTTGGCCTAAATACAAGGAGATCTCATCCTTGAAGTTTTCTGGCATAAGATCAACTCTGGGCTCCAGGCATACCAGGCTGCTCAAACCCTTAGTCATTTTTTGTGGTCCTGGTGAAACTTTTTCACACATTAGCTGTTGTTGGCGTCAGGTTCCTGTATTTAAAAATTCTGGATTCTGTGCATTTCCTTCTTCGAAATCAGGCTGATGTGGAACATCCTCTAGTTTCACCTCACCATTAGATGCAAGGAAACCTGCCTTGCAAGCAGGTTGTTGCTGTTGCTAAGTCATCTTGGTGTTAAGAGAGCACTGTTTGGGGCCCAGAGAGATAGCATAGTGGCAGTGTTTGCCTTGCAAGCAGCCGATCCAGGACCAAAGGTGGTTGGTTCGAATCCCGGTGTCCCATATGATTCCCTGAGCCTGCCAGGAGCTATTTCTGAGCAGACAGCCAGGAGTAACCCCTGAGCAATGCCGGGTGTGGCCCAAAAACCAAAAAAAAAAAAAAAAAAAAAAGAGAGAGAGAGAGAGAGAGAGCACTCTTTGGAGTAAATCAATGCCAGAGCAGCTGTAGGTTCTTCCCTAGTAGAGGTTTGCTTCCTGGTAATGTTATGAACAATTGTGGTTGTTTCTACAGATGTATCCATGGTTTAGGGGTATATGGGCAATGTCCATTCTTCTGAGGCCTGAGCCAAGTCATTATGCCAATGTTCAGGGTATATGGCCTAACTGCATTACAAAATTTGTATTCCTATCTCTATTAGATAGGAACTTAATTGCATATGTAATATTTTCCCATTTTAATGTGCCTATGCAAAGGGGAATAATGCCACATTTAATAATTAATAATAATTTATTAATCATTTAATAATAAGTTATTATTGATGCATCTGGGGGCCTATGGAACAAGTACAACATTCCCCATAAATTGGTTCTAACATGCATTCTAAACAGAGAGACTCTTCTACCAAAAATTCCTTATTGAACTGATCCCAAAGGAAAAATATAAAAAAGAGTGGGCAAAATTGTCACTATATAAAACAATGGCCCTCAAACTACGGCCTGCGGGCCACATATTGTATTTATTCCCATTTTGTTTCTTCACTTCTAAATAAGATATATGCAGTGTGCATAGAAATTTGTTCATACTTTTTGTTTTTACTATAATCTGACCCTCCAACAGTCTGAAGGACAGTGAACTGGCCCCCTGTTTCAAAAGTGTGAGGACCCCTGATGAGAGAATATTCGAAAAGAGTTATAGTTGTTAAGGGAATACATTTAAGATATACAAAGGAGACACACATGTCTTTTTTATGTCTTTAGAAATAGTCAGGGGGAGGGTGTTGATTCTGGGATACTACTTTGGTCTGTGATTTGGGTCTCTGGAGTCTGCAAAATGACTCCCAGCAGTCTTACATCAGGAAATGTCCTTGAGAGGGAGCTTCTCAGAAACTGAATATGGTTGTAAGCACAAGTACACAGTGAAGGAAGGTGGAGGATAGGAGGCTGCTGAGAGTAGATAAATAGAAACAGAGTATTGGTTTCTTCTCAGGCTGAGAATCTACTTTTTCACTTTGGGAGCTGGTTGGCAGCTGGCTTGAGTGAAGATAATGATCTGCTTCATGAGGAGCCAAGAACTGGGGGTAAAAATGGTTCAATGTGGGGTAATAGACAGTGGGGGTGAGAGTAAAGGACTATAAGGTGATGAGCCAATGGGAGAAGTAAAGTATACAACATAGACATTCTGTATATTTTAAACATAGATCAAACCCTATGATATCCTATTAAACTATCTATACTTTACTTTTGAGAATGGACACTGGTGGGAAGAAAAGTTGCCATCGACTTCCCCAAGACAGCCTCTCTTGTGCAGGGTGGAGGTTAGGGAAAGCCTGGGGTCCCGTTTACTTTTCCCTGGCACCCACCTGGCTGGCCCCCTGGGCAGGAGCCCAGAGATAGCACTGAAGAATGGATTCATTTTTAAATAGTTACAGAAAATACTATTGAACATGATATGAACTAATAATTCCTTGATAAAATATTTAAACCAATATACCATGAGAAATACTATTAAAATATACTTCAAAACTAAGCTTGCAGGTCACATGCTTAATAAATTGATTTACTGAGAAATATGCATAAGCTTTGAAAAATAAGTGGTATTTTCAATATTTTAGGATATAATTACTGAGTTTTAAATTCCAACACAATTTTATTCTTAAAAATAGATCTTAATACCATGCATATATAATACATTAAAATAATAACTGATTTAAACTCACCTAAATAGCCTAATGACTCATTAAAACAACTTTCATTTCTGTTAATAATATAGTTCTTCTCTCATACATAATTCATTTCTCATTTAGTCATTTCCAAAGAAGGCTGAATAACTGTCACAACCCTCTTCTGTACTAAGCTCTTAAGAGGTCATTCTCCTAGATCAAAATGTTGAATACTTAAATTGGGAGCTTCCAAAGATTTAATAGGTTCGTTCTGAATATCTATTGTTACAATATGGTTGCTCAGAAAATCAAATCATAGTCAGTACTTTTTATTAATTATTTGGGATTAGGATGTTCGGTAACTTTCCCTCTTAATCACTAGAACTATGGGTATTTTTCCTTTTTTCAGGAAGGAACTAAGCCTGATTAATAAATGCTTGGTCCACATGCCATGCAACGTTTATAGATGTTCATGTCTGTTTGAAAAATACTTAATAATTTTGCCTCTATTGACCAATACAATTGTGTTTTAAGTAAAATATGTATAATAGGGAAACTCTTATTTACCAATTAAACAATATTGTTTTAAATAATTTATTTCTATTTTAAAAATGAGTCCTCAAAAAATCCCACAAATCACTTTATTGCAGATAACTGAATAATTAAAAATATTTTGCTACCTTCACTTAATATGTCATATGCTAAGTACTTTCCATCCTAGTTTAGCCCCACTAAGACAAGGTAACAAAGTCTAAGATCACATTAATAAACCACTGAGTTTCCAAAACCTAGTCTCAATTATTTTTCCCATTGGATTAAGCTGCTTGACCAGGAGGATGAGTCCAAAGTAAAAACAGTTGCATGAGGGCCCGGAGAGATAGCACAGTGGTGTTTGCCTTGCAAGCAGCCAATCCAGGACCAAAGGTGGTTGGTTCGAATCCGGGTGTCCCATATGGTCCCCCGTGCCTGCCAGGAGCTATTTCTGAGCAGGCAGCCAGGAGTAACCCCTGAGCACCGCCGGGTGTGGCCCAAAAAACCAAAAACAAAAAATCAAAAATAAAAACAAAAACGAACAGTTGCATGAGAAGTTAATTTGTGATTTCTTTATCCCCACTGGATTCATTCTTTGAGACAAAGAGAATAGGTTTTATTTTAGTCTATTACAGCTGACCTTCATCACTGGAGAACTGTTCTATAAAATAAACTCATCCTTACTCTAACAATGCCAAATACTAGTAGACCTCGGACTTGCCCTTTTATTTTTATTCTCAGAGGATCAGTGTACTTAATGTTGTATCATCAGTTCTTTTCAATTAAGTCAAGTTCTATTTCTTCCTGGACACTCAGCAACCAGACAAATGGTTTCAATTATCCAGGATCTTTTGCTCAATCAGTAGCCAATTCCCTGAGATAAAACAGTTAACATTTTCAATGTCCCTCACAAGTATTTCAAAACAATCCAAAGAATGTGCCATTTTGTATTCCATTGTATAGAACCATGCTTTTAGCCACTAATCTGTTGTTACGCACCTGAGTTGTTTCAAGATTCTAGCTATTGTAAATAGTGCTGCAATGAAATAAGTCAGAGAGAGAGAGAAAGACACAGAATAGTCTCAATCATCTATGGGTTTTAAGAAAAATGAAAGACATTCTTGCAATAATAATTTTCAAACACAAAAGAGAGAAGGGCTGGAAGTTACAGCTCACCTCATGAAGCTCACCACAAACAGGGATGAGTTTAGTTAGAGAAATAACTACATTGTGAACTATCCTAATAATGAGAATGTATGAGGGAAATAGAAAGCCTGTCTAAAGTACAGGTGGGGTTTGGGTGGGGAGGAGGGAAATTTGGGACATTGGTGATGGGAATGTTGCACTGGTGATGGGTGGTGTTCTTTACATGACTTAAACCTAAACACAATCATGTATGTAATCAAGGTGTTTAAATAAAATATATATTTAAAAATAGTGCTGCAATGAACATAAAGATGCAGGGCATATTTTTGTATTGTGTTTTTGTGTTCCTAGGACTGGTATTGCTGGATCATATGGGAACTCAATTTCCAGTTTTTTGAGGAATATCCATATTGTTTTCCTGAATGGTTGTACTACATAACATTCTCACCAGCAGTAAATGAGAGTTCCTTTCTCCTGTATCCAACTCAGCATCAATTGTTATTGTTCCTTGTGATGTGTTTCAGTCTGTGTGTGAGATAATACCTCACAAAAATCTTATTTTCAGTGATGTGGAGCATTTTTCATGTGCCTTTGGCTATTTGTATTTCTTCTTTGAGGAAATGTCTGTTCATTTCTTCTCTTCATTTCATTCTCTTCATTTAATGATCGTGTTAGATTTTTTCTGGTTATGTCAGTATCTTGTATATCTTAGATATTAGTTCCTTGCAGATGGTACTGGATGAATGAAATTTGCCTATACATAGATGGACATGGAACTATTATGCTGAGTGAAATTACTCAGAGGGACAGGAACAGACATAGAAGAGTTTCACTCATCTTTGAGTTATAAGAAAAATAGAAGACTCTAATTACACTAACGTAATAATATCCAGAGACAATAGAGATGAGGGCCAGGAGGACCAGCCCATGATATGAAGCTTTCCATAAAAAGAAATGAATAAATTAGAGCATTTGCCACCTGACAACTACCATGACAATGAGAGAGAGAGAGAGAGAGAGAGAGAGAGAGAGAGAGAGAGAGAGAGAGAGAGAGAGAGAGAGAGAGATCCAGAATGTCTGTTCCAGAGACAGGCAAGGGTTGAGGGATGGAAATAGGGGAAATTAGGGGTGGTTATATTGCACCTGTCAGGGTATTGTACATTGTATGTCTGAAACCCAATTACAAACATTTCTATAATGACAATGCATAAATAAAAAATTATTTATAAATAAATAAATAGTATAATTAATACTAAAAAATAATATGCTATTTTGGCAACTTAGACAGGGATAAACTGTGTCTATTTAGAATTTTTATAGTGTTTCTTTCCAAAGTGCAAAATCTTTTTTTTTTTTTTTGGTTTTTGGGCCACACCCGGTGACGCTCAGGGGTTACTCCTGGCTATGTGCTCAGAAGTCGCTCCTGGCTTGGGGGACCATATGGGATGCCGGGGGATCGAACCATGGTCCCTCCAAGGCTAGCGCAGGTAAGGCAGGCACCTTACCTCTAGCGCCACTGCCCGGCCACCAAAGTGCAAAATCTAAATAAACTCTTACCCTAGAAAAGCCAAAGAATTGAAAAAAAAAATCAAATTAAAGCATAAAGCAACAAATAAAATCTCCCTGTATGTATTAGTAGAAAAGAATAAATTTGATATATTTGAAGCCCTTGATATGCTTGGAAACAAAATTACTTGATATAGTATGCAAAATCATAATTAGCAGTCTGAATATTATTTTCCTATTTGCTTGAAAAAGTATTTAATCTTCCTTAATAATTGAAGTAAAATTACAAACAATAAAATAGACATGTTTTATAATGGATGAGTTTTGACAATGTATATACACAGGAAACCAAGTCCAGATCAATTTATAGGACATTTCAATCACCCTAGAGAGATTTCTAATGTCTCCTTCTAGTCGAGCCCCTTCACATCCATAGACAATCAGCTGTTATCTGTCTCTAAAATTAATATAAGTATAACTGCACAATATAATTTTTTTGGTTTTTGGCCCACACCCAGTGACGCTCAGTGGTTACTCCTGGCTACGTGCTCAGAAATCACTCCTGGCTTAGGGGACCATATGGGATGCTAGGGATCAAACCATGGTCCATCCTAGGCTAGCGTGGGCAAGGTAGGCACCTTACCGTTTGCACCACCAATCTGGACTCTCAATATGTATGTCTGGGGCCGGCGGGGTGGTTCTAGAGGTAAGGTGTCTGCCTTGCCAGCGCTAGTCTAGGACAGATGGCGGTTCAATCCCCCGACGTTTCATATGGTCCCCCAAGCCAGGAACGACTTCTGAGTGCATAGCCAGGAGTAACCATGAGTGTCACCGGGTGTGGCCCAAAAAACATAAAAAGAAAATGTATGTTTTACATCAGATTACTTGGAACTTATTCCTGATTCTACACATATTTATAATTTTGAAAAATGTATTGCATTCTTTTGTTTGTCATTGTGAAAATTAACAGTTTTATGAGTGCATTTTTGATGGACTTATAAGTTATTTCCAGATTAGAGCTTTATGAATAAGATTGCTATATAGAATCTGTTTTAATAACAAAAACTGTTTTAATTTTTATTGAATACTAGGACAAATAACATAGCTAGGTAATAAGTTTTATGTTTAAATTTACAAGAAGTTGTAAAAACTTTTTAAACCTTTTCTAAAAAGTCATGCAGAAAAAAAATGATATATAGGGCCGAAGTGATAGCATTGACATTTGCATTTCATGCAGCTGACCATGAGCAATTTCTGCTAGGAGTAATCCCTGAGCGCTGCTGGGCATGGCCCGTGGTTGTTGTCTTTATTGTTCTGGTGCTTTTCAGGTTTTTTGTTTGTTTTTGTTTTGTTTTTGTTTGGGGGGGGGTGATTTTTTGTATTATTTTTGTTTTCAGTCCTTTTTCTCTTTCTTTTCTTAAACTAATTTTTATAGGCTCTAGAAGGACTCCTCCCATTTTTTGCTTGTTTGAATTTTTGCCCTCTCCCTTTTTTCTTTTTCTTTTTCTTTTTTTTTTTCTTACCTTCAAACAGAACCACATAACTTGAACCATCTTCTGCCTCACAAATTGAAGGGGAAATAATGAAGAGCACCAAGAGCAAATAGTCGTATGAACATTGAGTAGACATAAAAAATGATCAGACTTAAACACCAAATCCAAAGCCACTACAATAGAATCAATACCCAATCTACAACAAGCTAGACACAGACTGGACCACTTATACTAGCAGCCTAGGGGTCAAAGGAGGGGCGATATGGGACGCATGCTGGGAACAGGGGTGGTGGGAGGACAACATTGTTGGTGGGAATGCCCCTACTGATTCAATGTCACTATGTACCTAAAATACTACTGTGAATGTTTTGTAATCCACTTTGGTCAAAATCAAAAATATTAATAAAAATATATATAAATCTGTTATTCCATATTTTCATTTACGACAGACTTAATTGTGGATATGAAAGTGAATAAAGTATTAGTAATGTATTCACCATTATTCATAACATAAATCATTTCGTGTGTTATTAAATATACATTTAGATAATAGCTTTGAATAATTGTCCTCTGTAAAACAGAATGTTTATTATTCAAGTAGAGGAGTTTGTTGCTTTGTAAAAACAATGCATTTAAAATGTCTTCTGCTAGATATATTTATAAATACTTTCTTTCAGATAATAAATTACCTTTTAATTTTACTGACTATATGTGTGTGATGTGTCACACATGATTAGGGATCAAGTCCACAGACTTATACATTAAAGGTTTGTTCTCTAATACATGTCACATCCCTGTCTACCTTTTCAAAAAAAATTAATAAAACTATCTAACCATCTGAGACACAGAAGCTTCAAATTATAAGGAAGTAAATTTCTCAAAAATAAATTTAAAATTTCTTTACCCCAAAGTATCTATAAATATTTTACACATTTCCTAGAAAGTCAATACTTTCAGCTTTATATTCAAGGTTATGATATTTCTTAAAGCAATTTACATTTTTAGGCTGTTTTTATCAGTATCACTAAAATTTGAATATGGCATTAAATTCACTAATCTCATATCAGATAGAGTCCATATGACTAATTCCATTCATTATAATGTTTTTTAACTGTCACTGAACTTTTTTTTTTTTTTTTTTTGGTTTTTGGTTTTTGGGTCACACCCGGCGGTGCTCAGGGGTTACTCCTGGCTGTCTGCTCAGAAATAGCTCCTGGCAGGCACGGGGGACCATATGGGACAACGGGATTTGAACCAACCACCTTTGGTCCTGGATCGGCTGCTTGCAAGGCAAGCGCCGCTGTGCTATCTCTCCGGGCCTATCACTGAACTTTTCAATTCTGGTGTTTTTTTTTTTTTTATATATCCATTGCTTCAATTTACTTCTAACAATATTTATTATTAAAGTTTCCCAATCGTTTCCTGAATTAGGCACTACTTTTCCTTTAAATTCATGAACTTTATTATAATAATAATGATATTCAGATATTGTGGTAATATAGGCATCTAATTCCAAGTAATGCTTTTATTATTTTTTTTGGATAGTATATTGCATCTTCATGCTTCTTAATATGAATTGTAATTACACATAATAAACTGCAAGGTGGTTGGATTCTTATGTCTTCCCTTGGAAGACATGAAGGATTATACTAATTAGGCCTCAATAAATTGCTAACAGAGCCTTTTGTACCTGCCAGACTTGCTTTTATGCTTTGTCAGTGGATCTATAATGACACAACTTATTTTAAGTTGTGCTTCTACCTCCTATGGTTTGACTTTTTATATGTTCTCAACAAAATTTCTGAACCATGAAGCAAGATCTTTTCACTGTGGTAAGGCCTTCACTCCCAACATTTTCTGATATTTTTCAAAATTAAGCGTTTAGTTCTGCTAAAGCTACCTTTTCCTAAATTTCAGTGTTACACCTGTGAAATACACAAGAAAACCCATAGAGGCAACTTCAAATTCCAATTCTCCTTTTTATTCTGTATATGTTCTACCTCATCATCATCACCTAAAAATTTTAGCCTCTTCAGCAGATGTAATATTTCAACTAAGACAACTCAGGAAGACTACCCACTCTCTATCGCTGTGCCTCCCTTTCTTAAGATACTGTACATTTTTATGCTTTTTAAAATTCTCTCAAGATCATATTTAGTCTGAGTATTTCCAATGCCTTATATAAAGTTCTTTTTTTGTTTTATAGTTGTATACAATGGTATTTTATGTTCTACTCCTTATTCTACAATGGTTGAGTCAAAGTTGATTATCTATTTTTATCTATAGGCCATAGGTCATCTAAACATACTGATTTCAATGATAACCTTAGAAAGATTATAACTTAAGTAAAATCATAACAAAAGTAACTGAAGCATGTTATAATATAACCACAAGAATAAAACTGAACAAAGAAGTATTCTATGAAATCTTTAAGACTATAAAATAATTAAAAAAAATCATGTTGGTAATAATTTCTAAATGATCATAAAATGTATTTATGATATAATTATATCATATCATACTAGTAATGAAAAGTATCCCCTACAGTAGTGATTCACTAAATTGTAAGAATCTGGGAAACTTCATTCTTCATCTATAGTTTTATTTTCCCCACTATATGTAAGAAAAAGAACCATTAGAAACATGCCATAAGAATTAAATTTGCGAATCTATGCTTGAGTTAATATATTTGATCAGGATTCAAAGTGACTTCACAACTTCTGAGCTCAAAGAAATGAAGTTAGACATTGAGATCAAGTAAAAACCAAAAGCTGGCATAAAACAACAACAACAACAAAGCACTTCATCTCTAAATTCTTTCAAGTACTATTTTGTTTGGAATGCTCTTTCCCTTTAAACTTCATAAGATTTCCCCCATCACATTAACCCCTTTTGGGGCCTTCATCAACATCACTTAGTTAAAGATGCAAAATATTCCTTTCCAAGGACAAATATATTAAAAAAAAAAAAAAAAAAAAAGATAGGGGCTGGAGAGGTGGCGCTAGAGGTAAGGTGTCTGCCTTGCAAGCGCTAGCCAAGGAATGATAGCAGTTCCATCCCCCAGCGTCCCATATGGTCCCCAAGCCAGGGGCAATTTCTGAGCACTTAGCCAGGAGTAACCCCTGAGCATCAAACGGGTGTGGCCCCCCCAAAAAAACAAAAAAACAAACAAATAAAAAAGATAGTCACTGTAAGCTGTAGATTCCTAAAACAGATTTTTTTTCTCAAAGAAAACACCTATACCGTCTCTTAAATCTAGTTTACCCTGCACTTAGCAACTTTCAAGTAAATTGCTATGTCATTTCCTTTATGTCCATACTCTTCTAACTGTCCTGTGCTTCCAATCTACTAATCACATCTTCCAAATAATTCTCATAAAATAACTTAACCACATATTTTCATTTTGAAATATACCAAATACTTCAAACATTCTCCAAATAATATCTTTTAATATTTTTATCTCTTCTAATTCTCATGTTTTTTCCTTATAAATTTATGCTCTAGCTATACTAAGCCACTTTTTTGTTGTTTATTTGAGGGCTATACTCAGTAATTTTTAGATGTTAACTCCTAGCTTTGCACAGAGGGATTATTTCTCATGGTGTATCAAGGACCATATTGGATGCTAAATATATAACCTGGGTTGTCCTTGTGTCACTCCAGCCCTAATATAAAGCCACTTGAAGATGCTTAAGTAGTTCACAGAATTCTAGCATGTTAGTATTTTCCAAGGATTGCATTCTTTTTTTTTTTTTTTTTGGTTTTTTTGGGCCACACCCGTTTGATGCTCAGGGGTTACTCCTGGCTAAGCACTCAGAAATTGCCCCTGGCTTGGGGGAACCATATGGGACGCCGGGAGATCGAACCACAGCCCTTCCTTTGCTAGCACTTACAAGGCTGACACCTTACCTCTAGCACAGCCTCTCCGACCCCAAGGATTGCATTCTTTTTTTTATCCCTGGAATTCATATAAAATATTTTTTCCTACAAGCTCCTGAGGTCTAGAGTAGCTGGTTTGGCCCTTATGCATCTCTTTTACTATATATGAAATGATCTGAAGGTACTTGTTAGAGCATAAATACCTTATGGAGAAAAAATATAACACATGTACCTTTACTCACCCATGATTTAGCACAATTGTTCACCCAGCAGGAGACTACATAAAATGTTAAGGGAGAGATAAGAGAGTTATAGAAAAAACTATTTGCTTCCCTTAGAGAGGGAGCAATGCTGTTGTTATTAAATGCAGTTTTTATGATGGCTGTGACTGAAAGAGTTGAAATCAACATCAGTAAGACAACCTTAAATTACAGAAAAAAATCTATTTATTGTCGTGACTAGTGACTGTTTTCTTTCTTTAAAATATGGCAGGAGGCCAGAGAAATAGCATAGAGGTTAGGGTACATGCCTGGCATGTGATCATTGCTGGCTGACACTGGATAGATCCACTGAGGGTTACTCCTAAGCATAGAGCTCCCCAACATCCCCCAAACAAAATAAAAGTGAGGCTTGAATAGTTTTCAAATTTATGTAATATTTAACCTTGACTTATTCATATATTAGTATATATATTTATAAATGTATACCTGTGTATACAGACTATTTTCAAGTGAAGAGTATATACACATATATACACAAGTAAATGGATAAAATATTCCAGAGACATTTTTGATTTCCAGAGATATTTTTATATCAAAATAACTACTTTAAAGTATCAAAAATACTTTAAGAGTATAGTTCTGTCCAATGATATTTTTAGTAAATCTAGAATTTAAAGATAATTTTTAATTTTATATAAAGCTTCTCTCTTGGTTTTATAAACATTTTATAAAAGAAAAAATTGTGGAATGTATTGTTCTAGTAAGCATCGTAATCTAGTAAGCATCTAGTAATCATCGTTAGTATCAGATCAGATACTAGAACTCCACAGGAGTTTGGAGTGGATCTAGATCACTAGGACTTTTTCAAGAAATTGTTGAACAGAACCAGAGCAGTAGCGTAGCGGTAGAGTGCTTGCCTTGCATGAATCTGATCCAGGACAGATCTCGGTTCCACCCCTGGCATCCTATATTGTCCCCAGAGCCAGGAGAGATTTCTGAGCGCATAGCAAGGAGTAACCCCTGAGCATCACCAGGTGTGAACCTAACACCTCCCCCCCAAAAAAGAAATTGTTGAATGATTACCACTACTAATGTTTTCTAATTTATTTAAAAATAATATTTTATTCAGAACTTATGAGTTATAGTGTTTCAAATGCATTAATTCATTTAATTTCAGGAAATCCTATGATTCACATGTTACCTTTCAGTACAAAATGTTTTAATACCGTAAAATTCAAATCAAAATTATATTAGAATAATTTGTGAGGAAAAAAGAGGTTGTACTCTATAATAAATATTAAAAATGTATTTTTACATAGTAAAAATTTTTACCAAAATAATGAAGAGATTAAATCAAATCAGGTCAATACAACCAGAAGTACACAGACTATGTTCTTGTCAGTGGCCATTTTGAACTAAGAAAATGTAGCAGTGCTACAGGGCTCTGTTTTTGTTTCAGTATTATTGAAACAAATAGCAGTAATACTTATAATATTAAAGTACCATTATTTTATATGATTATGATGATAAAACAAAAATACACTCTTTCTAAACCTCACTGGGAAAAGTTCAGACAGATGAATCTCTACAACTGATTTGCCAGTCAATTGCAACGTTAGGAGTAGATTTCAGGAAATCGAGGAAAATAAAAGTTATTTGAGAATTTAATATTGATTTAGCACAGTTGCTAAAAATAAACTCAGTAATGTTTAAATAGGTAGGTGAATTAAAGGTGGGTTTCTATAGTAAAATTCTCATTTAAATTTTAATTCATTTTCACAATAGGGTCAGGATTAGGTAAAATTTGGCAAGGTCTTTTAATAATGACTCTTTGTGATACAAAGCTTTGAGTGTAAAAACAAGTTTCTAAATGGAGTTATCATAATTATATTAAGTGTGTTTTTGAAGATTTTTTTCTGGAATAACATGTTCTTATTCTACCCAAGTGAGTAGATAGGTTAATAAAAATGTTATTGCTGGAGGCCTAGTATGCTGCTTCTTAGATAGCAAGACTAGAAAATACCAAATATACTTATTCATGCTCTTCAAAACTTCAAAATGATGAGACCTATTAAATTTTCCTTAAATCAACCATCTAAATTTATATAAGCAGATTCGGAAGCTACCCAGCGAGCCAGTGAGTGAGTGAGAAATGGCTGCATGTGGGGGTTTCCAGGCAGAGTGCTGATTGCTCTACCTGCAGAGTCTCCACCCCGCTGTGCTTCTACTGAGGAAACTGAGCACCTGAAGGGAGCCCTGTCCTACACTTCTCTGTCTTTCCTGAACTCTGGAAGCTCTCCTCAGAGCCCTGGGAAGCGAACCCCAAAGAAACTACATTCGGAAGCTACCCAGCGAGCCAGTGAGTGAGTGAGAAATGGCTGGATGTGGGGGTTTCCAGGCAGAGAGCTGATTGCTCTACCTGCAGAGTCTCCACCCGGCTGTGCTTCTTCTGAGGAAACTGAGCCCTGTCCTACTCTTTGTCTTTCCTGAACTCTGGAAGCTCTCCTCAGAGCCCTGGGAAGCGAACCCCAAAGAAACTACATTCGGAAGCTACCCAGCGAGCCAGTGAGTGAGTGAGAAATGGCTGGATGTGGGGGTTTCCAGGCAGAGTGCTGATTGCTCTACCTGCAGAGTCTCCACCCGGCTGTGCTTCTTCTGAGGAAACTGAGCCCTGACCTACTCTTTGTCTTTCCTGAACTCTGGAAGCTCTCCTCAGAGCCCTGGGAAGCGAACCCCAAAAAAACTACATTCGGAAGCTACCCAGCGAGCCAGTGACTCTCCTCAGAGTCCTGGGAAGTGAACCCCAAAAATACAGCATTCTGAAGCTGCCCAGCGAGCGAGTGAAAACTACGCCTGACCAGTGGGGCCCGACTGTGAAAAACTGTGAGTGCTGCGTGTGTGTCTCTCTGCTATCCTGTTGCATGAACCTCCTGAGAGTGGGCTGAAAAGAGTCTCCAGAAGGCACTTAGCTCCACTTCGCTACGCAGCCGTGCACTCTTTCTAAAAAAAGAACACCATCACAAGAAGAAAAAAACCACACTAAGAACTGTGCTAGATCACAGAAGCAAGAATATCTCTCCAGACTGTCTACTCTGCTGCGTGCTCGGGCCTAAGATTTGATCCTGTGTGAGGCTTCATCCATGGAGGACTCCCCTACCTTGGAGGCAAGTCGGCCCATCCAGAAAGGGCGGAGCCAGAGAAGTGTGTTGCCTGCATCATATAACCAATGAATACCACCACAACACATAGAAAAACCCACAATACAAGTGTGACAATGGGGAAACAACGCAGGCCAACATCAGACATAGAGAATGAAGATGACAATTCTGATGACCAGTTAACGACCAACCAACTAATCAATCTCTCAGATAAGGATTTTGGACTAGCAATATGGAATATGCTCAAAAAACTCAAAGAAACCATGAATAGAGTAGAACAGAACACTAATAAGAATCAAGAAAATATGAAGACAGAAATCACAAAACTCCAAACTGAAATAACATGTCAACTAACAGGACTGAAAAAGTCAGTAAACGAAGTGAATGACAAAATGGATAAGCTCTGGGACAGGGTATCAGAAGCTGAGAATAGACTTGGTGCTGTGGAAGATGAGATACACAACAATTCCATACAACAGGAGAGATTGGAAAAAAAACTTAAAACAAATGAACAGACAATGGAAAAATTAGTCAAAGAATGGGAACAGATAAAAATAGAGGTCTATGATAAGATCAACAGAAACAACTTAAGAATCATTGGAGTCCCAGAGACCCAGGAAGAAAATTTCCAGGAAGAATCAATGGTCAAGAACATCATTAAAGAGAAACTCCCAGAGCTAAAGAATATATGTGATCAAATCCTGCATGCTCGAAGAGTACCAACCAAAAGAGACCCAAGAAAAACCACCCCAAGACACATCCTAGTCACAATGACAAATCCCACAGATAGAGACAGAATTCTGAAAACAGCAAGATCAAAAGGGGAAATTACATTCAAGCAAGCATCCTTGAGATTTACAGCAGACCTGTCACCAGAAACACTCAATGCCAGAAAGCAGTGGTGGGATATTGTGACAAGACTGAATGAAATGAATGCTTCACCTAGAATACTGTACCCAACAAAACTCACTTTCCGGTTTGACGGAAGAATACATGGTTTCACAGACAAAAAACAGCTCAGAAACTTTACAGACTCAAAACCAGTCTTAAGAGTAAAACTGAAAGACCTAATTTAAAACAAGACTAACCAAAAGACACACAAAATTTCGATATAAAGATGGCATTAAATCTCAGGACAATTCTTTCTCTCAACGTCAATGGACTAAATGCACCAGTCAAGAGACACTAGAGTGGCTAAATGGATAAAAAAACTCAATCCAACCTCCTGCTGCCTACAAGAAACGCACCTGAATAGTCAGAACAAACATAGACTCAAAATAAAAGGCTGGAGAAAAGTTATCCAAGCAAACAACACCCATAAAAAAGCTGGAGTGGCCATACTAATATCAGATAATGCAAACTTTATACTCAGGAAGGTTGTAAGGGACAAAGATGGACATTTTATATTAATCAAGGGGTATATAGAGCAGGAAGAAATAACTCTCCTAAACATATATGCACCGAATGAGGGGCCAGCAAAATATTTAAAACAACTGTTGACAAATCTGAAAAACAATATCAATAACAACACAATAATTGTGGGGACCTCAACACTGCTTTGTCAACACTGGATAGGTCAACCAGACTGAAACCCAACAAGAATATACTAGACCTGAGGAGAGAAATGGAAGAAAGAGGCCTAGTGGATATATATAGGACACTCCATCCCCAGAAAACTGGATATACATTCTACTACAACGTACATGGGACATTCTCCAGGATAGACTACATGCTGGCACATAAAACCTACCTCCATAAGATCAAGAGGACAGAAATTTTGCAGACTACCTTCGCTGACCACAAGGCTCTGAAATTATTTGTGAATTCCAAAGGGACTCAGAAGAAAAACTTTAACACCTGGAAGTTAAACAGCCTCATGCTCAATATCCAGTGGGTCCAAGATGAAATCAAGGAGGAAATAAAAAGGTTCCTGGAAACAAATGACAATAAAGACACAAACTATCAGAACTTATGGGACACAGCAAAAGCAGTACTGAGAGGAAAATTTATAGCTTTGCAAGCACACATCAGGAAGGAAGAAGGAGCTTACCTGAGTAGCTTAATGACACAGCTAATAGAACTAGAAAGTGCTCAACAAAAGGACCCAAAAATAGGAAGACAGAAGGAAATAACAAAGCTGAGAGCAGAAATCAACGAAGTGGAAACCCAAAAAACAATCCGAAAGATCAACGAAAACAGAAGTTGGTTCTTCGAAAAAATAAACAAGATTGATAGACCACTGGCAAACCTAACAAAGAAAGAGAGAGAGAGAAACTTGATAACTCGTATTAGGAATGAAAAAGGAGAGATCACTACTGATATGACAGAGATTCAAAGGATAATCAGAAACTACTTTGAAAAACTCTATGCCACTAAAAATGAGAACGTGGAAGAAATGGATAAATTCTTGAACTCTTATAATCTTCCACGGTTGAAGGAAGAGGATGTAGCATATCTAAACACCCCCATCACCATTGATGAAATAAAAATGGTAATCAAAAGTCTGCCCAAAAACAAAAGCCCAGGCCCAGATGGATTCACTAATGAATTCTTTCAAACTTTCCAAGAGGAACTACTACCAATCCTGGCAAGACTCTTTCATGAAATTGAACAAACTGAAACACTCCCAAACAGCTTTTATGAAGCCAACATCACCCTAATACCTAAACCAGACAGAGATGCTACGAAAAAAGAAAATTACAGACCAATATCGCTGATGAATGCAGATGCAAAGATCCTCAACAAAATCCTGGCAAATAGGATTCAATACCTCATTAAGAAGATCATCCACTACGATCAAGTAGGTTTCATTCCAGGAATGCAAGGATGGTTTAACATCCGTAAGTCTATCAACATAATACACATCATCAACAACAAGAAAAATAAAAACCACATGATTATATCAATAGATCCAGAGAAAGCATTTGACAAGGTCCAACACCCATTCTTGATCAAAACTCTCAGCAAGATGGGAATGGAAGGAACCTTTCTCAATATAGTTAAGGCCATCTACCACAAGCCAGTGGCAAATATTATCCTCAATGGAGAAAAACTAAAAGCCTTTCCTCTAAATTCTGGAACAAGACAAGGCTGTCCTCTCTCACCATTCCTATTCAACATAGCACTGGAAGTACTTGCTATAGCGATTAGGCAAGAAAAATATATCAAGGGAATCCAGATAGGAAAGGAAGAAGTCAAGCTCTCACTGTTTGCAGATGACATGATGCTCTACTTAGAAAACCCTAAAGACTACCAAAAAGCTTCTAGAAACAATAGACTCATATAGCAAGGTGGCAGGCTACAAAATTAACACACAAAAATCAATGGCCTTTCTATACACCAATAGTAATAAGGAAGAAATGGACATTAAGAAAACAACCCCATTCACAATAGTGCCACACAAACTGAAATATCTTGGAATCCACTTGACTAAAAAAGTGAAGGACCTATACAAAGAAAACTATAAAAGTGTGCTCCAAGAAATAAGAGAGGACACGCGGAAATGGAAACACATAACCTGCTCATGGATTGGCAGGATTAACATCATCAAAATGGCAATACTCCCCAAGGCATTATACAGATTCAACGCTATCCCTCTAAAGATACCTATAACATTCTTCAAAGAAGTGGATCAGGCACTTTTGAAATTTGTTTGGAACAATAAACACCCTTGAATAGCTAAAGCAATCATTGGGAAAAAGAATATGGGAGGAATTACTTTCCCCAACTTTAAACTTTACTACAAAGCAATAGTTATCAAAACAGCATGGTATTGGAATAAGGACAGACCCTCAGATCAGTGGAATAGGCTTGAATACTCAGAAAATGTTCCCCAGACATACAATCACCTAATTTTTGATAAAGGAGCAGGAAATCCTAAATGGAGCAAGGAAAGCCTCTTCAACAAGTGGTGTTGGCACAACTGGCTAGCCACTTGCAAAAAATTGAACTTAGACCCCCCGCTAACATCATGTACGAAGGTAATATCCAAATGGATTAAAGACCTCGATATCCAACCCCAAACCATAAGATATATAGAACAACACATAGGCAAAACTCTCCAGGACATTGAGACTACAGGCATCTTCAAGGAGGAAACTGCACTCTCCAAGCAAGTGAAAACAGAGATTAACAGATGGGAATATATTAAGTTGAGAAGCTTCTGCACCTCAAAGCAAATAGTGCCCAGGATACAAGAGCCACCCACTGAGTGGGAGAATCTATTCACCCAATACCCATCAGACAAGGGGCTAATCTCCAAAATGTACAAGGCACTGACAGAAATTTACAAGAAAAAAACATCTAATCCCATCAAAAAATGGGGAGAAGAAATGAACAGACACTTTGACAAAGAAGAAATACAAATGGCCAAAAGACACATGAAGAAATGCTCCACATCACTAATCATCAGGGAGATGCAAATCAAAACAACAATGAGATACCACCTCACACCACAGAGAATGGCACACATCACAAAGAATGAGAACAAACAGTGCTGGCGGGGATGTGGAGAGAAAGGAACCCTTATCCACTGCTGGTGGGAATGCCGTCTACTTCAACCTTTATGAAAAGCAATATGGAGATTCCTCCAAAAACTGGAAATCGAGCTCCCATACGACCCAGCTATACCACTCCTAGGAATATACCCTAAGAACACAAAAATACAATACAAAAATCCCTTCCTTACACCTATATTCACTGCAGCACTATTTACCATAGCAAGACTCTGGAAACAACCAAGATGCCCTTCAACAGACGAATGGCTAAAGAAACTGTGGTACATATACACAATGGAATATTATGCAGCTGTCAGGAGAGATGAAGTCATGAAATTTTCCTATACATGGATGTACACAGAATCTATTATGCTGAGTGAAATAAGTCAGAGAGAGAGAGAAAAACGCAGAATGGTCTCACTCATCTATGGGTTTTAAGAAAAATGAAAGACATTCTTGCAATAATAAATTTCAGACACAAAAGAGAAAAGAGCTGGAAGTTCCAGCTCACCTCAGGAAGCTCACTACAAAGAGTGATGAGTTTAGTTAGAGAAATAACTACATTTTGAACTGTCCTAATATTGAGAATGTATGAGGGAAATGTAGAGCCTGTTTAGAGTACAGGCGGGGGTTGGGTGGGGAGGAGGGAGATTTGGGACTTGGGTGATGGGAATGTTGCACTGGTGATCGGTGGTGTTCTTTACATGACTGAAACCCAAACACAATCATGTATGTAATCAAGGTGTTTAAAAAAAAAATTTATATAAGCAGTGCCTACCATATATTTCCTGCCATTTGTTGAAATATCTATTGAAACCTATAGAAAAATGACACATTCATAATTTTGCTAGTAGAATATAATATTAAGGAATAAATACAAATTTAAAATTTTTTATCTCCATTTCATTTTTCTCTTTTATTTTCTTCAACTACAATTCATGACTATACTTTGATACTAAATTATTGGCTCAAGAATAAAATAACCAGAAGTAAAATTCCATGTCCATTAAATTCAATGGATAGTGCTGCAAGGAGTCTTGCGTCTCACCATTTCTAGTAGGAAATAAATCCTTCATGAGAGGAAAACAGGTAACAGGAGCGGCCAAACATGAAATAATGAAACCACACAGAGTCTGTGGGGTCAACACATCTTCTGGCAGGAGTGTGACAAATTAAATCTTTAAGCAGGGGGGTCTAAAAGGGGAAAAAAACAATCATAGGTATAGAGAAGAATGTTTACAATCACAAAGCAAAGTTTAACAGTGAACAATACTTGGGCTAAGGGTATGAGCCATAAGGATTCTGAATTACAAAGGAAAAGGTTATAACTCAAGGCAGCTCTTTGCAAGTTCACTTCAAATGCAAAATAAAAGACTATTAGGAAGTAGAAAAAAATCTAAGAACATGATCTTCACTGAGCTGGGTGGGTTCCATTGTTTTAGAGGTCAAGTAAACCAAGGAACCAAATCCCCTAAAGTGTGGTTCCCTTTTTCGGAGAAGAGTCAATAGCTTAGGATCTGTATTCTGGCTTTGCCCTTGATTACCAGAAACTGAAGCTGCAAGGACTTATTTGAAAAAGTGTCAAAATATTGTCTTTGCTTTTAGGTGCTAAATATTATCCAGAAAAAGGGTTATCTTAGTAATCTGTGGTGCTGAAATTTCTGAGCCAGATAATTTGATAGAGGTCATAATTTTGCCTGAGATTTTACAAAGGAGAGACAACCAAATAATGACAGAAAATGGAATACCAAGTATAGATTTTACTCTTCGGGAATTCTTCAACTATCCATACAAGGGGGAAAAGGCATCCACAGCGGGCCTTTTGAGGAAACTCGTGGGGGTTATTTCAGTTCTCCACACCAGGAAAATTTGGTGATACATCTGGTGGGCTGAGATCCCCTAAAAGTTCATGCATGCTGTGGCAGGATAGCCCAAAGCTCTTGACTTCCAGGTTATAAAATTATATGAAATTAATGACATCTACTTCATTCTGATTTAATTTCTTAGGAACAAGCCTTCTCTTTTATCTCCAGCTTTCAATAGGCTTTAGCATATCCTTTATAATTTCTTTATCCGTAACTCTTACTTTCCCATAGACTTAAAACATGTTTAGTGAATGATTTGACTAGCGTACTTCCTCTGATATAAAATTTTCCTTTAATATTGAGTTTAGTACATTTAAATGCTAAATCAAACACGTTAAGTGGTTGCAAAGGCTTAAGTCAATAGAGAAAAATAATCTACTGGTGTTGGGTTTCATTGTTAACTATGGAGAAGACTGTTTCCACTATCAAATCTATGAAATCAAAATTTTAGTATCTTCCTCATCATATTACGTTTGCTTACTTAACATTTATAGTATGATCCCAGATAATGCCCTAAATAACCAGTCATAGTTTGTGTTCTGGCAATAATGCTAAGAAGTCTGTCTAGGCCTTGCCCATACCTTTCAGAGCTTCTAGTACCTTAGATACTAATATCATACATAGGTTGGTACTTATCTGATTACAATTGTGATAATATGAGATTTAGGAGCTGATTTATCCCCACCAATCTGTGGGTAGATAGAGTGGGTGAGAATGAATACAAGAAAATATTTTGAGAAAGAGCATTTGCTTTAGTTTTTGAAGTAAAATGATTTCACTCAAAGGAATTTACTTAGAGAAATAGAGAAAGAAATCACAAGTTTCTCTGGAGAGATGAAAAGCCAAGAGAAATACACATTTCAGGTCTGATGACAGTCAACCTCCACTAGAGAGAGTGTGCATAGTTTTACAGTGGTTAGATAGATATTTCAAGGAGTTAAGATGTTGGAACATGGCTTACACATTCTGATACCCAGTACTGCATACGTTTTGTTGAATAACAACAGGAATGGATTCCTTCAATACAGAGCCAGAACTAATCCCTCAGCAATACCAGGTGTGGTTCCCAAAAAAATAAACAAAGTTTGTTTTAAGCAAATATTTACCTGGATAAGAGGTGGTTGCTAGGACACTGCCAATGGAAAAGGCTTCTGAGAAAGCAGCATTTAAAATAAGCTATTATGAGAAGTACTCAGTAAGCATCCAGACAGAAAGAAATGACACGGGAAGGAGTCTGCTACATTTGGAGAGAAAAGAACTATTGCAATTCAAGTACAGTGAGGAAAAGTGATGTCATATTATTAGAAAGTAAGCATCCTAAACATTGAAAGAAAGACCAGTGTGTTAATTTAATATGTCAACAAAAATATGAGGAAGCCAAACAAATGTTTTTTAAAAAAATTAGAAATATCAGTTTGAGTGTTTTAATAAATCCTCCTAGTTCAATAGAGATTCCCTCTCTACTTATAGTAAAAGAATATCTCTCTTAATTACTTTGGTGGATCTTAAAGACTAAGTAATCTAAGAAAAGCATGGTAACAGAGATAGTACAGGGTTTAAATTTGCCTTGCCCATGACCAACCCCATTTCCATACCTAATACTACATCATCCCCTAAGCAATGGTTGAAATGGCTGGAGGAAGTGCTGGGAGTAATAGCCCCTTAACAACATTATGAGTGGGTTGACTCTACCAAGAACCCCCTCCCATACAAAATATAATCAGTGAGTTCCCAGCTTCCAATTTGTCGCCCAATTTCACTTCTTGTTTTGTTTTGTTTTTTTTGTTTTTGGGCCACACCCGGTGATGCTCCGGAGTTACTCCTGGCTATGCGCTCAGAAGTTGCTCCTGGCTTAGGGGACCATATGGGATGCCGGGGGATCGAACCGCGGTCCGTCCTAGGCTAGTGCAGGCAAGGCAGGCACCTTACCTCTAGCGCCACCGCCCGGCCCCCCAATTTCACTTCTGTATCTCTGTTTCAAACTTGTGATACCCTGAAAGTCATGTGAGAATAAATGCCAGACAGAAAGGATGGAAACTGGTAGTTAAGAGGTCATACATTACCTAGGCAAGGTTATGAATCAATGATATCAATGATACTATTGACTCAAAGCAAGAAAAAGACAAAAGCATATAGAAAGTGGAAACCATATCATAGTGAATTTTCTTATCATTAAAGGTAGTTAAATATGAATGGCTTTGGTAACTCTTGAAATATATGTGATATTGGAATACACTCAAAAATGTAGGGGAAAGGGGTCTGGGAATGGATCAAACCAAGGACCTCATACAAACATGCAAATTATATGCCTTACCACTAGCTCACAACTCATGCCCCAATTATTTTTCATGGATAAAACAAATATAAAACTTGAACCTATATGATACTCAAACAGAATAATTCAGCAAATGTATATTTTAATTAATCTCAATGCTATGGAAATATAACACAGTAACAACACATAGTTTGCTTAAAAACAATTACTCTCTGGAGACCTATTAAGAATGTATGCCATGAAGCAGCTGATAATTTTTACATTTTGCAAATAATATATGAAGTTCCCATTTCTTTCTCAATAGTTAATCATTTCAGCTTCTACTGATTCAAAATGAATTTTACTCCACATTAACCTAATTCTTTTATGGTAATACTCAACCTTATGGTACATAAATAAATTAGACTCAAATAATTACATTTAGGGATAATACATCTTTTACATAAATAATTGTATGAATTACAAGCATACACCTGGGAATATATAATCATGAGATTATTTAATATAATATAATGATATAATCATGAGAAATATAATAATATACAATATGATCATGAAATCTTTGTTCCGGCTTTATAAACTTGAATATCCACAAATAAGTATACATTTTATACACTTACACCACAATTTGTTATGAACAGCACAGTCAATATTATGAAAGGAATTAAACATTATAATTAAATGCGCACATTGAAGTAACAACTTGAGACTAAAACCTAGAGGCTAAAACAAAATCAAGATTAAATGGCAGAACCAGTTTTTCCATAAATATTTGAAATATTTACATAATATGGAAGTGTCGTCATAGATGTGTGATCGCATATTTCTTTTTTTAATATAATTTTTATTTTGATTATAGTGGCTTACATATTGTTGACAATAATATGTTAGGTCATATTTACATAAAATCAGGGGGGATTCCCATCACCAATTCGTCCTCCCTACACCTCCATTTTCGTCCTACCTCCCATATCCTCTTCCCTCACCTCCGGGGCTGCTAGAATATGTGGTCCCCTCTGCACCTAGCTTACTACTTAGTAGTCTTGCACCTGTTTGGTCTTGGTGCCTCCCTTATTTCCCCCTCTAACTGGGAGGCAGGACTAGCTAGTTCAAGCTGCGTGGTTTTGTTTGAAGAAGAGAAAAGTAATAAACTGGGGTAAAAGTCTAATACGCCAAAAATGAGCAGAATCCTTCTAGAGGCTCTCATCATCCGTTTGAGAGACGAAGGAGAAAAAGGTGAAACACTCCACCAGTACAAAAAGAAGTGTCAAATATCCAGTGAGGACTCCAACAATAACGATAAGCACCACACACACACACACACAACACACACACACACACACACACACACACACACACACACACACAAAGCCATGGTCTTGAGATAAGAAACATGGCAGAGGGGCCGGCGAGGCGGCGCTAGAGGTAAGGTGTCTGCCTTGCAAGCGCTAGCCAAGGAAAGATCGCGTCTGCGGTTCGATCCCCCAGCGTCCCATACGGTCCCCCCAAGCCAGGGGCAATTTCTGAGCGCTTAGCCAGGAGTAACCCCTGAGCATCAAACGGGTGTGGCCTGAAAAACCAAAAAAAAAAGAAAAAAAGAAAAAAAAAGGAACATGGCAGATCACATAAAGAAAGAAAAGAAGAGAAAAAAATAAGTATAAATGGGGATAACAACTTCAATAACCACACCAAAACAAAGAAATAGACCAAAAATAGATAGGTAAATAAATAAATAATAATAATAAATGAAGATAAAAATAATATATAAAAAATAAAAAATGCTTTTTGTTTTTTTTTCCCCTCCTGCCCTGGCACAGTAAATATTGGGGTCCTTCAAAAAGGAATTCACTTGGCCTAAGAGATATGGGGTTTCTCACCACTTGGGGTATATTGTCACGGGATTAACTATAGACTCCGGTCAGGATCATTACCGGTGGTGCTTTCGTGGTATTTGGAAGACTTCTGCTCTGTTCTGAGTGATAAAATCAGGTCTGATGAAATCACCCAGGACGGAGCAGAAGTCTTCCAAACACCACGAAAGCAGTTAGGGGGGAAATAAGGGAGGCACCAAGACCAAGACTACTAAGTAGATCCTCTTCCATTTCTTTCTGCAGTGTTTTGAAGTTTCCCTGGTATAGGTCTTTCACTTCCCTTGTAAGGTTGATTCCTAGGTACCTGATATTTTTTGATACTATTTTAAATGAAATTGTATTTTTAATCTTTCTCTCCTCGACTTCGTTGTTTGTATATAGAAACACTACTGTCTTTTGTGTATTGACTTTGTATCCAGCCACTTTGCTGTATTGGTTAATTTTTTCTAGGAGTTTTACTGTGGACTCTTTGGGGTTTTCGATGTATATCATCATATTGTCTGCAAATAGAGATAGTTTAGTTTGTGTTCCTCTTTCCCAATTTGGATTCTTTGATTCCCTTTTCTTGTTGGATTGCTATTGCTAGGACTTCTAAGGTTATATTCAATAAGAGTGGAGAAAGTGGACAGCCTTGCCTAGTTCCTGACCTTAGTGGGAATGCTTCTAGTTTCTTGCCATTAAGTATAATGTTGGCTGTAGGCTTTTCATAGATAGCTGTAACTATCTTGAGGAAAGTTCCTTCTAACCCTATTTTGCTGATTGTCTTTAACATGAAAGGGTGTTGGATTTTGTCAAACGCCTTCTCTGCATCGATTGATATGATCATGTGGTTTTTGTCTTTCTTGTTGTTGAAGTGATGGATAATGTTGATTGATTTGCGTATGTTGAACCAACCTTGCATTCCTGGAATAAATCCAACTTGGTCATGATGTATGATCTTTTTGATGAAGTGCTGGATTCGGTTTGCTAAGATTTTGTTGAGTATCTTTGCATCTATGTTCATTAGTGAGATTGGTCTGTAGTCTTCTTTCTTGGTGGTGTCTTTGCCATCTTTGGGAATGAGTGTGATATTAGCCTCATAAAAGGAGTTGGGGAGGATTCCTGTTTTTTTCTATGGTTTGGAAGAGCCTATGGAAAAGTGGTAGTAAGTCTTCTTGGAATGTTTGATAGAATTCACCTGTAAATCCATCTGGGCCTGGGCTTTTGTTCTTAGGGAGTTTTTTAATTACATCTTCAATTTCCTCTGAGGTCATTGGTCTGTTTAGGCTTTCTAGATCTTCCTTTTCCAGTCTTGGAAGAGGGTGTTTTTCCAAGAATCTGTCGATTTCTACTGAGTTCTCTAGTCTAGCAGAGTATTGTTGTTCATAGTATGATCTCATGATATGTTGTATTTCTTGGGGTTCTGTTGTAATCTCTCCCCTTTCATTTGTGATCCTACTGATTTGGGTGTTGTCCCTCTTTGTGTGTGTGTGTGTGTGTGTGTGTGTGTGTGTGTGTGTGTGTGTGTGTGTGTGTGTGAGTTTTGCCAGTGGTTTGTCTATCTTGTTTATTTTTTCGAAAAACCAACTACTGGTCTCATTGATTTTTTTGTATTGTTTTCTTACTTTCTATGTGGCAGGCCCAAGCTCACCCAGTCTATTGCTCGCAGCCTGTCCCAGCAGTGCAGAGTGGGTCTGGCGCAGGCGACTCTGACCGGCTACGTGCCAGGGAACTGCACTCCCCTGTCTAAGCTCGGGTAGGTTGGGGTGATCTCTGGGGACAGGAGAGTGAGGCGGCGGATAAGGGGGTCTCTGCACACCCATGTGGAGCGGCCCCAGTGGAATGGACTCACCCTGAGTACCAGCACGTGGGGTCGCGGAATGATCACATATTTCTTAAGGAATGTCCACTATTTGCTAATTCAGTCCTTATAGTTGGTTTTTACTGTCCAGACAATAGGATATCAAAAAATAAATAAATAAATAAATAAAGGGGTATTGGGAATGATAAACAGGACAAGTCAATGTAGTTAATGAATACAACGAAGTGAAAAGTTAGGAGCCAGGGAGATAGAGATGTATCTGGTCCCGCACATTATATATCAGAAGTTTGATCTGACAATTCATATGCCCCAGAGTACTCCCTGAAGTGATCCCACCAGGCACAGAGCTGGGTATCTACCCTGAGCAACAGATAAAGCTTTCCCGCAAAAGAAAAACTCAGAATGAAATAAATAGTTGAGCCAAACAAGGCTTGCAGACATTTTAGACAGCACAAAAAAGAGAGAAACTTTCAAAGTAGTAGTACTTTAGTGAAGAATGTCAGAGATTGCCAGTCATTTTACTTGATGTTATGAAAGAATTCTTAGTTCTTTTTCACACACAAGATTTTTTTATGAAAATGTTTTTTAATTATTTTGGGTGCCAGATTTACACTGCTTATAATGCAATTTCTTTATGCAGAAGTCTAATAAGATTGATTTCAAATGGTTATATTAATTCATTTACTATATATGTGCTACTAAACCATCTAAAAGCAAGGAAGAAGTAGTACTGTTTCAGATACATTTCAAGTATATTTCATAAACTACTATATGTTAGTTCTTTCCTGTGAAAGGGTTATTCTTCCTTCCCAAATATACTTTGAGTTGGCAGTTACACAATTATCAAGACAAAGTTCTGAATGTTTTGTAGAGATATTATGATTTTGCTACCAAAATCTCTAGTAGCAAACATTTTAAATGTAAGGAATATTCTAGGTTTATGCTAACCAAAACATATCAATCATTAGCTACATGTGGCATTCAAGAACTTAAAATATGGTAAAATAAGTTGACAATATATATTGAGCATATGATTCTGGAAATGTTAATATGATTATAAGGTTTTAAGAAAATGGAGGGTCAGGGCAATAGTGCAGTGGATAGGTTGCTTGTCTTGTACTCACCTAACATGGTTTGAATTACTGGTATCACCTATGATTTCTGAGTCTCATCAGGAATGATCTCTGAACACTGCACAGTATGGCCCCATTCAGCAAAAAAAAAAAAAAAAAAAAAGAAAGAAAAAGGAAAAGAAAAGAAAAATGAAGAAAGAAAAAGAAAACTGGACAGTATTACCTAAATAAAAATGCTTAATTTAAACTAGTAAGAGGTAGCTCTTTGTGTCAACATATTCATAACATGCTGGCTAACTCGTAAATTTATTTTTCATTGGTATATTTTTCTTTCAGAGGTGTGTCTTTATTTTTACAGCCTGAATGAACTTTAGTGTAGATTAAAAAGACTTTTCTGTTGTGTGTGCATAGTAATAAAAAAAATTATTAGGAAACATTTTCCCACAGATTTTGATAATTTTTGATACATTTCTGGTCTTGCCAAAAAAAGTTATATTTTATTATAATATTCAGTCTTTGATAATAATTTTAACAAGTGTTTAATATTCAGATTAATAGTTTTTTTTGTTTTGTTTTACAAACTTTTTTATTTTTATTTTTTATTTTTAATTATGAGAACAAGGATGCAAAGAAAGAGGACAAGGTAAAGTTACAGTGGAAGGACAATCACCCATAACATAATTCTCAGAAGTCCCCTTGCTGATATCTTAACTTTGAAATTTCAGCCAAAGAACATTAAGATAAATAAAACAGAATCCATGTACAATTACTTTGTCCCTCAAGTCCCCAGATTGTAACATATTATAATATTTCTTAACAGCACACAAGGCAATCTAAAGCCATAAAACTTATGTAACTCCTTAAACATTACAGGCATAGTATATTTTTACATTTCCATATACATGCATATTAGCTTAAGTTAACCTCAAATTTTAACTGGGTTCTTTTTAAGGATTACAGTCAAAGGAGCACAGTAAAAATGGTGTTAAAGTGGCAATTGTTGTTTGCATAGGCCCACCAAAATATGAGGGACATGGAAAGAAATAACCTTGGCCTAAATACAAAGAGACCCGACCCCTGAAGGTTCCTGGCACAAGACCAAGATTAATAGTTTTATAATTTTCATTTCATAATTAAAATAGTAAAATTTTTATTTATAATATTTATTTAGTTAAGGTTTGGGCATCATTTGTCAGGCATAGACTATCATTGTAGGACCGAAACAATCTTGCTTATTTGATGGTAAATATATTTATCAAAAATAATTGCACACACTATATTACTGTAAAAGTGCATGTGCTATAGGCAGATATATAACACTAATTAAATACACAGACAGGATTTTTGTTGCTCCAATTTTGTATGATAAACACTAACCCTGTGACAGTTTAAATTTATTTTTTATTTAATTGCATTTATTATTGTCAAATTGTATGTGTATTAGTAAATACAGTATAAAGTTGAGATACAATACTCACATTTGGACAACGATTGGCAAGTATGAAAATTTTAATTCCAGAGAAGAGCTATTGTTACAGTTCTCTGGAAATACAACTTAATCATTATTTTGTTTGTCTACCCACTTTTATATATATATATATATATATACATACATATATTTATGTCCATCCTTCATAGTTACATGTATTTTTCTATCATAGAATACTAAGTCTTTTGCAGAAAAAGAAAAAGTAAACAAGCAAAAAAATACAAAGTTCTTTGTAAAAAAAACATCCAAAAGAGTTGAAGTGAATATATTTAGAGAAATTCAAAGTATTTATATTGTGAATTTTAACGAAATGCCAGTGAGAACTTTTACTTTTAATAATGAAATGTATGTGATTATGATTTGATAAAAAATGCTTGAGACAGAGAAATACTTAGAAATTGATAAATGTGGAATCAGAGTGATAATACAGCATGTAGTGTGCTTGTCTGAATGCATTCTACCCAGACCTGATCTCCAGCACCCTTATGATCACCAAAGCCTCCAGGGTGATCACTAAGTACAAAGCCATGAGTAAATCTTGAGAGCACCAGGTATGCCCCCTCAAAAACAAAAATTGAAAAATGCATGTATATTATAACAACTCATTTATTTTCAGAAAGAAAAATAGAGAACTACCTAAGTCTAGGAGGATAGATCAATGTACCCACAATTTAATACAAAGGGAACAATGTAAGGATGGGTTATTATAAAAACCAATGTAATCCAAAAGGAGTTGATTGTGAAGAAAGACCTAAAATCTATAAAGTTAAAACTTTCATCTGAATTTTCTTCTGATGCTATGTACAAATCTTCTGTGTGGTCAAGCCAAAAAGAAAATATTAAAAACCAACAGTAAAGGAGAAAGAGACAGTAAATTGGGTAGGGTCCTTGCCTTGTACATATCTTGTCCAAGTTTGATCCCCAGAGCTACCTAAAGTCCTTGGAACACGCTGAGTCCTACCGGAAGTGATTCTTAGAGTCAAGTACAGATCCTTAGAGTTGGAAGTGACCCCCCCCACACCTACCCAACAACCATATGTATATCACTTTGGGGAGGGAGGTTTGGGCCACATCCAATGACGCTGCACATCGTGGCTCTGCACTCAGAAATTGTTCCTGGCTTGGGGAACATAAGGCACTCTGGGGATCGAAGCACTGTCTGTCCTAGGTCAGCCGCGTGCAAGGCAAAGGCCTTACTTCTGTGCCACCTCTCTGGCCCTGTATAACACTTTTATATCTCTTTTCATAATAGACCATGAGGCATTTAAATTAATAATTTGAAGTTGAAGGCTGAAATATGATTTTTTATCCAAGTTCTGTTTTTACTCAAAATTAATTTAAACAAGGAGTATTTACCAAAAGTATGAAATGACCTTACAGATTACACAACTTATGCATATCAAACTAATTTGATAAAAAAAACTATTTTACTATTAAGGTAATTTCTAATAGGTAAGGTATTTTTCTTTTTCCTCCTTGAAAACAAAAAATATGCTTTTTATTACTGTAGCTCTTTTCTAACACACGGGCTATGCCAGTAGTAGAGAAATCATGAAGGTTATTACATGAATCTAGACTACAAGGTTTGGGAGTTTATTATCACCGCATAAGCTGAAGAGAGATTCAACAGGATTTACAAAATAAAAAGCACTACTAGAAAGAAGAATATAACCTACAGAAAGTATTACAAATCAAGTCAGTGGTATATATCCGCAATCTTTGGAAAAACGATCATATGCCCGGGCTAAAACTGATTTTGCAAAATTTAACTTTTGTCTCCCATTCTACAATGATATAGAATCCTTTCAATCCCACAGCTGTGAAAATAAGAGCATGTTGCAGCTAAGGGGTGAGTTGTTCAAGGTTAATTGAGTTTTATATATTTATTCCTAATTGTTCAAGATGTTTAGCCTAATAACTGTTTCTCTATTAATGTACAGCTTCCTGGGGCCATAAAAACATATTTTATCTTAAATTTAATTGTCTTTTCTATACAAAAAAATATTTCCTCCATATAATTCTCATGTTCAAATAAAAACTATTAATGCTAATATTTATCAGGACTTGTCCTCCTAGCATTCCTCTCTATTGTCTCTGGATATTAATATTTTTAACATATTAAAAAGTTGATAAATCATATATTGTTTGTGTTAGACATAAATCACTTTACCTAAATATTCTTCCCTTATTGCTGAATAGAGCAGAAACTTGAAACTATGATTGAGAGGTCTGTAATAAGGGACTTGGCCTGCTCAAAAAATCTTGAGGGACTCTGACCCCAGGTAGAAAAAATAACTTAGAGCAATAAAACCCAATGTATCATACTCAATAGCTATAAGTAGATATTCATTTTTAAAATTTTAATTAATAATTAAACAACTAATCTTCAGTTACACTAGCCATATTTCAAATGGTCAAATCTTGCATAATAGCTTTGTAGCAGAGAGCCCAAAAATTGTTCTAATAGATAGTTCTTGCTTATTGTACTATTTCTTAACTTGTAATTTTAAACAGGATTAAAATCAATACCAGCCAATGGGTTTGTACTCAAATGCCAACAGTAGCCAACTTAAATTGGCTTCCTAGAGTGGACAAAAAATAAAATACCTTGGAACAATGATGGTTCTCAAAGACGCAAAAATGGAAATTATTATTAAGTATAAATATGAAAAATTAGGCTCCAGACCTTCTATTAGTACCATCAGATTTCTAAATTGTTAGTACAATTCAGAAAATTAACAAACTTTCCATGAAGCAATTCAAAATAAGCCTCAAAAATATTTTTATCTCAGGCACTAAGAGTTCAAGTTCCAGTATCATTCTTAATTATGACCCTTGTGTTTCCCATGTTAGGTCAGAAAATAATTCTACAAGTCAATAAAAAATATAGTACAAAAAAAAAAAAAGAAAAAAGATTTTAATGGTTGTTAGCCTACCTGAAAACTATCTCTGAACATTATTCCTTTCTGTTAAGAAAACAACAATGCCACTGTTAGTAGTGCCAATCAAGAGTTTATATTCTTTCTTGATGGAACTCAATCTAATCAGACCTCTGCATCACCATTTAGAAATAATTTTTGGATACTCTTATGCCAAGCATCCTTTTACAAATCAAATACCACAGTATACAAGGTAATAAATGCAGCATTTATCTAGTTTAAATTTCTAAATGACAGGCAAGTCAAGCACAATATGCGTTTGGAATTGGGCAAAGAATAATAATAATAAAAAAAAAAAGCCAGGTCTCTGTATCATTAACAATCATCTTGCATAGAAGCTGACTTCACTCACTGCTCTATAACCTTTACCTAACAGACCTCTTGCTGGTGTCATGATTAGCTTGTCAAATCAAATACAGCACTCTACAAGAAGTAATTGTGGCATTTCTCTTTTTGCGTTTTCATTCTCTAGGAGGGGAGAGGGGAATGAACTCTACTGAGTAGGTAGACAATCCATTATCTTCAGTAATTGTAAACCATTTGTGCTGCATTACTAGAATGAATTGGCATTGAAAAGAAGGTGATAGGAATGCATATTGTGAGAAAAGTAAGTAGGGACTTAGGGTCTCTCATTTGTGCTTTCTCAAGAATTTCTAGAGTTTGACAAGACTAAAAGGATGCAATTGATTTCAGCTCTGTATTCTAGGGGACATTTCCTATTATAATGGCCTTGTTGATTTGCTGTTCACAGTTGTGATTGGTAATTTAAAAAAAATGTTGCATTGAAAATTTGAAACAATTTCCTATTATAGGTATATAATTTGATAAGGTCTACAATAGTTGGTTTTCATAGTTACAATAGAAAATCTTACTAGCACCTAGTGTGTACATCATATATGCAAATAAATACCCTAAAATGCACAAAACGATTTCATTTTTCTTAAACAAAAAATAATTGTATAGTCGTGGGACTGGAGCAATAATATAGCAGGAAGAGCACTTGCCTTATACACAGCTGACTTGGGTTTAATCCTCTGAATCCTCTAAATCCTGCTAGGGATGTCCCGGAGCAGCACTGCCCCATCAATACCAAGAAAACTTACATAATCCAACGTATCAGTAAGACAAATTTGATGTTCATTCTAATGCTAAGATTATGTATGATGATCTTCCCCTACTTGATTATTTGAAGATATACAGTTTGCATTTACATGAGTTAAAAACTAATCAAAACATATTCCTTCTTAACATTCAGATTTCTAGCCTAAACTGTCACTTTAACATTTATAAGGTAAGCTGTATATATATACATATATATATATGTACATATACATATATGTATATATATGTATATATATATACACATATGTAAAGGTATTTTCCACATAGCTCTATTTTATGTTTTTGTTTTGTTTTTTACTTTTTTGGGCCCCACCTGTTGAAGCTCAGGGGTTATTCCTGACTATGCACTTCAGAAATCGCTCCTGGCTTGGGGGACCATATGGGATGCTGGGAGATCGAACCATGGTTTGTCCTAGGCTAGCGCTTGCAAGGCAGACAGACGCCTTACCTCTAGCGCCACCGCTCTGGCCCCATATTCTTTATTTTAATATGTTTATTAGTCTTCCTAATGAATGATGTAACCTCATTTTAGCCGACCAGCAGCACTGCTGTACATTAAATCATTCTCACTGACAACATTTTATTTATCATTAATAAGAAATAGGAAAATCTTTGAAATATTAAATAATTTTTGAAAACTTTATGCTAAAAGTGCCTTATAATTTTGGATAGTTTTCCAAAAATTCTATTGGTACTACTATAAATAAGAAACTATAATTCTGAAAGACAAAATTTATGATTGAAGTGGTGGCATATGGTAATATTGGTAGTATTAAGGTAGTGCTGTTAAAGTGTTTCTCATCTTTGAAATAATTCAATTATCATTTTATGAATAGTATTTATCTACCTATGCAAAATTATGATAATGAATTTTTCACATATAAGTCATGAAAGGAAAAGCAAACACAAAATAACCTCTAATAAGTTTGTCATTCTTATATTTCACTCTATTACCATCTGCTGCTCAGTTATGAGCAAAAGTATAATAGGATAGAAATCAATATTTCTATGCATATTTTACCTTTAACAATACATTTTAAAAATCTAGCAAAGTGAGTTATCACATTACATTTAATATTTCTACTAATATTACCGATAAAATTACCAATTACTAATAAAAGGCAATGCCAAATGTTAGAATTTGCTGTAGTAGAAGAAAATGCTCATATTTTGGGTAGACTTTCCACAATTTTATAACAATTGAACAAACTAAAATTATTACATTTGTAATTAGTGAAAAAAATGAAAGCAAGCAGATCTTGCCATTTCTAACAACCTGCTAGACCTCCTAATGTTCATGTCTGCTATTTTTTTTAAAAATACCAGTCTTCCACAAAAGAGAAAAGAGCTGGAAGTTCCAGCTCACCTCAGGAAGCTCACCACAAAGAGTGATGAGTTTAGTTAGAGAAATAACTACATTTTGAACTGTCCTAATAATGAGAATGTATGAGGGAAATGGAGAGCCTGTTTAGAGTACAGGCGGGGGTCGGGTGGGGAGGAGGGAGACTTGGGACATTGGTGATGGGAATGTTGCACTGGTGATGGGGGGTGTTCTTTACATGACTGAAACCCAAACACAATCATGTATGTAATCAAGGTGTTTAAATAAAAAAATAATAAATAAATAAATACCAGTCTTCACTGAGTATATATAAACTGTCCCTACCCTTTTAGTAACAATATTAAAAAACAGTGTTTAAAAGGAAAACAAAAATAAAAGAAAGACAGAGAGTGGGGGCAGGGACAGAGAGAGAGAGAAACAGAAATAGAGAGAAGAAAAATGTCATAGAAGCAGGGCAAGGAAGAGGGCAGGAAGGAGAGTCAGATGGAATCGTGAATTTGATACTTGGGACATTGGTGGCAGGAAATGTGCACCAGTGAAGGCAAGAGTATTGGACATTGTGCCTAAAATTCAATCGTAAGCAACTTTATCTGTAACAGTAACATGATGATTCGACTAAAAAATATTTTAAAGAACAATCAATATATGATTCATAAGTTGTAGGGTGTGTATAAAAATCACATGTTAAAAAATAGGCTTTATATGTTTCAGAAGGAATCTTGAGATATTTTAAGAATGGCTATCAATTTATGCGGGGGTTCTGATAGACTGGAAATTGAAAAGCAAGCAAAGATAAAGCAGATATTTACTCAAAAATAAAATGCCGAGGGCTAACCTACCCCATTGTGAATCACTATAGCACATAATTACAAAATCAAGATAACCTCCCAAACCGACCAACATTACTTTGAACTATGGCAATCCATTAGTACATTTAGAAGATACACTGTTTTCTTTTTTAAACATGCTATTCATTCCCTAAATACATGCAACACTTTAGAAGAAATACTATGTGCAAGATGAAGAGTTAAGAGGTATTTATATACTGGGAAAAATATCCAGAAATCGTTTAATTGAAAACCTATTGTCAGAAGTCTAATTTTATATTTAATGCCTTTCCCCTCCTATTCTATGCCGGTTTTTAATGTGTTCATATTTCTCTAATTGCGCAATAATGGACATAGCTTTCTAAGAAAGTTTTTTCTAAGAAAAAACCTATTATTACAACAAAGAAAAATAAAAGGACAAATTGCTAACATAAGACTCATTGTGCAATTAAGATGAAAAAAATACATGAAAAAAATAATACTTTCTATATACTGCTTACCTTGTCTAACCCTTGTATCCTATATTAATCATTATTTCACTTTACAACTTAAGATGCACGTATAAATATGTACTCCAAGACACTAAAAAATACATAGCAATTGGGCCCTGAGAGATAGCACAGAGGTGCTTACCTTGCAAACAGCCGATTCAGAACCTAAGGTGGTTGGTTCGAATCCCAGTGTCCCATATGATCCCCCGTGCCTGCCAGGAGCTATTTCTGAGCAGACAGCCAGGAGTAACCCCTGAGCACCGCCGGGTATGACCCAAAAACCAAATAAAATAAAATACATAGCAATTGCAAGATTTGCGATCACCAGCAAGCCACCGAGTGAAGAAGTTTCTTTTCACTGTTGATGAAGTTTTCAGTAACAATGTCTTAAATCATTCACAAAATACAGAATAGGTAACTTTGAGCACACAGTTCTCAAGACTGATAAAGTTTTGCATTCAGGTAGAGTAAATAAAAAGTAACCATGTTGAAATTTTAATGTTGTATCACTACAAGTTAGAGACAGAAGAGAAGAACAATAAAACAACTATAACTTATGAAATTATTATTCAAGGTCAGTGGAAGTTGACTATCTCAAAGCAGAAAGAATAGAAATTTTATGAGTTTAAAAAAATCTATAATTTGATTTTACAGTACTACTCTAAGAGGTTAATATTTCATCTGTGCTTAGGGACTATGTAAAAAAATTGGGCCTATTTCCACAATAAAATAATAGAAATAATAATGCTTTGTTATTTGCATGTGTTACTTTGACTGCCGCATATACATTGTCAATATTTTATAAATGAGGAAAGTGGGACATGGAACAAGCTTGCTTAGCCAGAGGACCAGTGTCCTAAGAAATCTTGTGCAGAGTCAAAATTCAAGATCAAGCAGTGTGTTTCAGGATCATGCTTGCTGGTTTATTTTGCCATAAAATATCATTTTCTTTTTTTCTGGCCTTCCTTCACTCCCCACCTTCCCAATAATCATGGTTTGAATGAAACCTCAGATGCAAAACCATCATGTGACAGTAGCAATTTCTTTTTGTTTTTGTTTTGTTTTCTGGGCCACACCCAGTGATGCTCAGAGATTACTCCTGGCTGTGCGCTCAGAAATTGCCCCTGGCTTTGGGGGACCATATGGGATACCAGGATCCAACCAAGATCTTTCCTGGGTCAACTGTGTGCAAGGCAAACACCCTACAGCTGTGCTATTTGCTCTGTCCCAGTAGCAAATTTTTTGAGGAAATGTCTTTGGCAGCTGAACTAAGAAATACAAGGACTTATAGAACAATGAAACATTTCAGCAATAATGACAAAACAGCAATTACTTAGATACCACCTCACCTTGGAGTGTCTGTAGTAACAGACATAATTATCAAAGTATTCCCCTGTTGCTCTTTCTACATCCTGTCCTTAGACTGACAGAAATTTCTGAGTGCCTGCAGATCCTCTCATGTACTCACACTCATAGAACAAGATTCACATCTGGTAAACAGAAATCTTTCTTCAAGTTGGCATGACAACAACAAAACCAGTTCTGTCCCCTAAAGTATCAAAATTATATAGTAGCATTTTCTTTGCCTTCCTCTGCCTAAGGACTTTTTCCCCTTCAATTTATATCCCATGCCTTTCAGGGACAGTGAATGTGCTTTATAACTCTCTATTTCTATTATATTTATTAAATACCTTCTAAAAACTTAATAATCAAAATATGAGTATCCAAAATTATGGAATATATTGAAGCAAGAAGATTAGGATTATTAGAGACAATTATAATTAATCTGAAAGCATTTTAATATAACTGATTTAATACCCACTCATCTTTTATATTTGTCTCCAATTTCACTCTTTATCTTTATCTCACAAACTCCATATGTTTTGTCCTCTCTCCATTTATGTCCCTTCTTTCATCTTTCTCACATACCACCTGTGTCTTCTCCAGCCCCTGCAGCTGCTGCATCTATTAATATACAATACATATGGCTAAATATCTCATGCAAAATATCCTTCACCACATTTGAGATAAAACACTAAATTCATATTTTAATTGAATTGATAAGATCAAGCACTCGCATCAACTCTACCTAGGTTAGCTTTCTAGTCATACTATTTGAATACTCATAAAATGCTCCTGTTGGCATCCTTAAACTCAATAGTACATTATTATAAAAAAGAGTCTTTGAAAGTGATTAGGTTATGAGGGTGAAATTCTAATGATAAAGGACTGGTGTTCTTATAAAATATATCCTCCAGGATCTGCCTCCTTCCATCAAATACATATGAAGTTTGCAAAACAGAATAGAACATGGAGTCAAACATGGTACCACTTTGACTTACAACTTCAAGCTTTCATACTCTGAGAAATAACTTGCTGTAGTCTCCACTATTGCCTGTGATAGCTATTATAGAACCCCCCCCCCCAAAAAAAAGATGCGTTTATGTATGCATATAAAAGAACGTAGAGGAGTTGAAGAGGCAGAGGGGAAGGCACTTGTCATGCAAGGTTCTACTCCCAGCATCCTATATGATTTTTTAATGCAGTGCCAGGAGTAAACAACCCTGGGTATAATTCCAAAACAAAAGCAAAATAAAAGCACTTAGAATCACTTTTGCTTGACATATGAGAGATGCCTCTGTGTAATATGTATTTCTCCAAATTCTAGCTTTCATTCTGAAAGTTTCATTCTCTCCTGAAGCCATCCTTAACATAGTAAATTCCAGGAACTACTGCCACCTTTATTTGATAGGTAGGGAGGCTGAGGCACAGGGGAGACTGAGGTAAGAGTAATAATTTGCCTAAAGTTAGAAATTGGAAGGTATTTATTTCTAAAACCCACATCCTCTAAGCATGAACCAGCACCTATATAGCTGCTTTTAACCTGTCCGGTTCAGTCTGGGTGCTGGTAGTAAGATCCAAACAGTAATTTGTGCTCCCTTAACTTCTATTGCGTTTGCAATCGAATGGCTTCTTTATTTTCTTCCTTTCCTTTCCTTCTCTTTTCTTTTCTTTCTTTCATTTACTTCCCAACCTGTCCTTTATGTTGCCTTTCTTTCTTTCCTTCACCT
Source organism: Suncus etruscus (assembly GCF_024139225.1). Lineage (NCBI taxonomy): Eukaryota > Metazoa > Chordata > Mammalia > Eulipotyphla > Soricidae > Suncus > Suncus etruscus. Next base: position 115,084,504 of record NC_064854.1, on the reverse strand, counting down.
TCTTCCTTTTTTTGTTTTTCCCTTCCTTTATTCCATTTCTTTCCTTATTTCCTACCTTCCTTTTTCTTCCTCCTTCCTTTCTTTCTTCCTTCCTTCCTTTCTTCCTTCCTTCCTTCCTTCCTTCCTTCCTTCCTTCCTTCCTCTTCTTTCCTTCCTTCCTTCCTTCCTTCCTTCCTTCCTTCCTTCCTTCCTCTTCCTTCCTTCCTTCCTTCCTTCCTTCCTTCCTTCCTTCCTTCCTTTCTTCCTTTCTTTAATTCTTTCTTTCTTTTCTTTCTTTCTCTTTTTTCTTTCTTTTCTTTCTTTCTATTTATTTAGTGGGCTTTAATAAGGAATCCGAAGACACACTTACAGCACTATTCTAACAATTTCAACATGTTAACATCAGTGGACTAAATAATCTATATTTTCTGCCATATAATCATTGGCATTGTTTCTTCTTTTTAAATTTGTACTCAAATGTTTGGTAAATGACCACAAAAACTACAAAGCAGCTTCTTCTGTTTGAAGCAGTCACTTTACTACTTAATCTGCATTCACTAACTAACAGGTCTTCTATTTAAGTATTTGGCTCCATGTGGTCCCTTGATGAGCAGTATCAGCACATGTTAGCACTCATTAGAAAGCATGTTAGAATTGCACAATTTCAGGCCTTATTACATACCTGTTATATATCACCAATTCTAGGAGTAAAAGCCCAGCAGACTGGGGTTTTGTAATCCTTCCAATGAATTAAAATCCATATCAAAACTTCAGAATTACTACCATATTTCATATTTACTGTTTTTGTAATGTCTTATTTGAAATTTTACCTTGAGAAAATGAAAGATGAAAAAATTCATAGTATTTTATTAATATGTCGTGGTCCTTCTCACTGCAATTTTTTACACTGTCATCAATCTTCATAAGCTCTGCTGATAATTAATAAACTACAACTGCCTAACAGCTTCTAACATCATTGTCATCCTTGGTTTGTTTTGCTTTGTTTGGTTTGGGGCTCTTGGCTCCAGGCTCACAGGTCACTATTGTGATGATTGAATGACTATGCAGCATTCCAAGGAACAACTCCCAAGCATGCTCTACTTTGCGAAGCATGCACTTCAACCTATTAAGCTACCTCTTTAGCCATGGATTGGCATGTTATAGGTGACAGAATTACCCTTTTTCTACATGGACTAGTCCCAGGGCAAAGAAGACAGGAAGGATACAAGTGGTTCAGTTTTCATTTCTGAGAGTAAATTAAATACCCATCAATATAAGTATCATATTAATGTGCCAAGTATGGTCTATAATGAGATCTTTACCATGCAACTATATTTCAACCAATTGTTCACTTAAGTAAACATATTTTAATTACTGTCATTTCTTTCATTACTTATTCTCTAGTCTGTAATACACCTGTCAGAAGAAACTTCCGGTTTGACTGATGATCCACTCTTGGATTTAATTTTTGCTTGTCCACAATTCCCAACTAACTAAAACCAATCACTATATAAGTTCAGAGGAAACTACAGGGAAATTGATGCCTAGCCACCCCTAACTGGTTGACAGAGCTTTTCTTCTGCTCCTCTGAGAACACTTTTCCTGAGTTTTCTTGGCATAACTCTCCACTAAAATTCACATATAGCAAAGTTGTTAACAAAGTATTGCTCTAAGTGTTGTCATTTGGTAAATACACCCCCTCAGTAACAAATCAATATAATCACAGGGCATCAATCTCAAAATGTATTCACTTGGTTCTAACTGTCAAGTGATCATATTAATTTACCTGAGTAGCAAAATATCTTTGTTTGGCTTTGTTTTTTGGGTCACACCCAGTAGCGCTCAGGGGTTACTTATGGCTTTACACTCAGAAATCGCTCCTGTCAGGTTCAAAGGACCATATGGGATGCCTGGATTCAAACCACCATTCTTCTGCATGCAAGGCAAATGCCCTACCTCCATACTATCTCTCCGGCCCCGCAAAAAAAGCTTTTAAAAAGTTTTAATTTAAAATATAAATTTCTGGTATTAAAATAAGATATTTGCTCAGTTTTGTCCAGTTAGAAAATTATAACTATTCATGCAACATATGAAATTGATGTACTGTCTAAAGTCACTAAAATAAGAACAGATTTCAAGTAAAAGATTTATTAACTTGTTGGATGTTGCCTTTCCTGAATATTGTTATTTTCAATATTCTATTCACTCTTTGGGACAGAAGGTGGCACTCAAACAAGGTATCATGTATGACCAATTCAATATAAAAATACTTGGATGATTTAACATTTGTTAAAATAAATTTTCTTCATTATCATGTAAAGATCATTCATGAAAATATTACAAAAAAGAGGACAGTAGATAAATATAAAAAATAGAGAAAAATGGAAAGGGTTATATAAAGTGTTTATATAATAGGGCTATTGAAAATACAAAGTTTCTAAAGTGAAGAAGAGTGAGGTGGTGATATAAGATGAATAAAACAGTGATGGAATGGTCTGAATAGGTCAGTAGTAATATAGGAATGATGATATTGTGAAAAAACGTTTAACAAAAACTTGAATGCAAACTCAAAAAAATTGTGGGATGTTATATAAGCTACAACTCTTAGTTTTCTTTCTAGAAACAAATCAACCCACTTTATACATATAAATAGTCAAACTTATATGCCTACTTATACTTTAGAGATATGTCCTTCTTAATCCTCTCAGTCAAGAAATATTGCCTAATACTACAATAATATGGCAACAGTGCGCGCAAAACTCAATAGGACTGACCCTGGAAACAGGATTTTAACAAGAAATACGCAGAATACCTGGAGATTCAATGGAGATTCACAGGTACCTAAGTCATACTGGTCAAGTCTAGGTTCCAATGACAGTGTTGTAAGAGATAGCGTTATCCAAACAGTATACATTATATAGTAATCATGTCATTATATTAATTAATTATATATATTATATTATATCCAAATGTTATCATTTCTACATATCAGTTAATATTCCTGAACCTTGGTTTTTCATTTCTGACGGAAAAAACATCTACATATGATGATTGTAAAAAATTAATGTGACGGGGGCTCTGAGCTTCTGGTCTCCCAGCTTCTTGAAGGATCTCTCCTTCCTGGGAGCCGGGAGTCTAGCAGGAGGAGGTTTGGCAGGCCCCCGCCATGCCGGAGGCCTGCTTGGCCAGGCCTGGGGGGGTGCGGGACTTGGGTAACCCCAGCACCCCTCTGCCGCCTTGCTCCAGATCTCCAGGGCTTCCCCGGGCCACACGCCTGGGCAAGCCGGTGAGTTGGGTCCCTTGGTGGAGCTTGAAGGTACCCTAGGCCTTCCCCCACCATCCATGCGGCTCCTTAGGGAGGGTCCGGGTGGCGCTCTGAGCTTCTGGTCTCCCAGCTTCTTGAAGGATCTCTCCTTCCTGGGAGCCGGGAGTCTAGCAGGAGGAGGTTTGGCAGGCCCCCGCCATGCCGGAGGCCTGCTTGGCCAGGCCTAGGGGGGGTGCGGGACTTGGGTAACCCCAGCACCCCTCTGCCGCCTTGCTCCAGATCTCCAGGGCTTCCCCGGGCCACACGCCTGTGCAAGCCGGTGAGTTGGGTCCCTTGGTGGAGCTTGAAGGTACCCTAGGCCTTCCCCCACCATCCATGCGGCTCCTTAGGGAGGGTCCGGGTGGGGCTCTGAGCTTCTGGTCTCCCAGCTTCTTGAAGGATCTCTCCTTCCTGGGAGCCGGGAGTCTAGCAGGAGGAGGTTTGGCAGGCCCCCGCCATGCCGGAGGCCTGCTTGGCCAGGCCTAGGGGGGGTGCGGGACTTGGGTAACCCCAGCACCCCTCTGCCGCCTTGCTCCAGATCTCCAGGGCTTCCCCGGGCCACACGCCTGGGCAAGCCGGTGAGTTGGGTCCCTTGGTGGAGCTTGAAGGTACCCTAGGCCTTCCCCCACCATCCATGCGGCTCCTTAGGGAGGGTCCGGGTGGGGCTCTGAGCTTCTGGACTCCCAGCTTCTTGAAGGATCTCTCCTTCCTGGGAGCCGGGAGTCTAGCAGGAGGAGGTTTGGCAGGCCCCCGCCATGCCGGAGGCCTGCTTGGCCAGGCCTAGGGGGGGTGCGGGACTTGGGTAACCCCAGCACCCCTCTGCCGCCTTGCTCCAGATCTCCAGGGCTTCCCCGGGCCACACGCCTGGGCAAGCCGGTGAGTTGGGTCCCTTGGTGGAGCTTGAAGGTACCCTAGGCCTTCCCCCACCATCCATGCGGCTCCTTAGGGAGGGTCCGGGTGGGGCTCTGAGCTTCTGGTCTCCCAGCTTCTTGAAGGATCTCTCCTTCCTGGGAGCCGGGAGTCTAGCAGGAGGAGGTTTGGCAGGCCCCCGCCATGCCGGAGGCCTGCTTGGCCAGGCCTAGGGGGGGTGCGGGACTTGGGTAACCCCAGCACCCCTCTGCCGCCTTGCTCCAGATCTCCAGGGCTTCCCCGGGCCACACGCCTGTGCAAGCCGGTGAGTTGGGTCCCTTGGTGGAGCTTGAAGGTACCCTAGGCCTTCCCCCACCATCCATGCGGCTCCTTAGGGAGGGTCCGGGTGGGGCTCTGAGCTTCTGGTCTCCCAGCTTCTTGAAGGATCTCTCCTTCCTGGGAGCCGGGAGTCTAGCAGGAGGAGGTTTGGCTGGCACTGGTAATCTCTGTCCAGTCTACATTTTCAAAATGAACATTTTGTGTTTCATATTAATGAAACACAAATTAATAAACATATTAATGTTTCAAAAAGAAACATTAATAGTACTCTCACAAGAAACATTAATAGTACTCTCACAAGAAACATTAATAGTACTCTCACAAGAAACATTAATAGTACTCTCACAAGAAACTGTAATAGTACTCTCACAAGAAACTTTAATAGTACTCTCACAAGAAACTTTAATAGTACTCACTATCATTGAATTATGTTTTTATGTATGCAGAATGTCTATTTTTTACTCTGCCCTTTTGCATACCCCTTCATAAGTTCATATTTCTCTTTAACTTCTTTAACTCCTATCATCATTACTCCTTTTATACCCTTTCTAACTTAAGTACTGTTGAGTCCTAAGTCACAGACCAAAGTGGTGCCCTAGAGTTAACACCCACCCAACTATTTTAAAAGGCATAAAAAGGACACATATCTTTTCAACATTTTATGGGTGTTTTCTTTGACGGCTATAACTTTTGCTAAATACTTTCTTATACAGTGATGATCCCCCCCCGCCCCATGTTTTGTATCTTCTCTTTGTGAACTGCTCAATATGGAATTTGGTGTGAAAGAATCCCTCAGTTTAATACTTATGTTTGAACCAAGTCATGGGTCTTGTTGGAAATGTTCTTATGCCCCCATATATCTGATAGCACCACGTGGCTTTATATCTTGTTTGCGTAGGCACACTAACATGGAAAAATACTATACATACCAATAAGTTCTTATCTAATAAAAATCTTGTAGTGCAATGAGACCTTACACCCTGAACATTGACATAAAGACCTGGCACAGGCCTCAGAAGAATGGGCATTCTCCATTCACCCCTTGATCTACAGAAGACATTTACAAAACATCCAAGGTTGTATATAACATCACCTGGTGGCATTCCTGTACCAGGAAAGACCCTACAGCTGCTCTGACATCTACTCAAAAGAAACACCCCTTAACACTGAGAAGACAACAAGAACAAAGACCTGCTTACTGGACAGGGCTTGCTGTATTGCCCCTTAATTGTGAGGTTTGTCTATAACATCACCTGGAAGCAATCCTCTACCACGGAAGACCCTACCACTGCTCAGACATCGTCCTGCTCAAAAGAGACTTCCCTTAACACTGAGAAGACTTAACAACAACAACCTGCTTACAGGAAAGGGCTTCCTGCATTGCCCTTTCATGGTGAGGTGAAACGAGAAGGCACTCCACATCATGACTTCAATGTAGGACATGCAGATTCCAGAATCTTTAATACAGAAACATGAGACCAACAACAGAGACTGTGTGAAAAGTGTGTTGGCAGTACAGACAAAGTCTTGGATCGAACGATAACTTTCCTGAGGCCTAGAGCTGGTCTTATGCCAGGAAACTTCAGGGGTAGGATCTCTTTGTATTTAGGCCAAGGTTATTCCTTTCCATGCCTCTCATATTTTGGTGGGCCTATGCAAACAACAATTGCCACTCTAACACCGTTTTTACTGTGCTCCTTTGACTCTAATCCTTAAAACGCATCCACTTAAAATTTGAGGTTAACTTAAGCTAATATGCATGTACATGGAAATGTAAAAAATACTATGCCTCTAATGTTTAAGGAGTTACGTAAGTTTGATGGCTTTAGATTGCCTTGTGTGCTGTTAAGAAATATTATAATGTGCTACAATCTGGAGACTTGAGGGACAAAGTAATTGCACATGGATTCTGTTTTATTTATCTTAACTTTCTTTGGTGAAAGTTCAAAGTTAAGATATCAGCAAGGGGACTTCTTCTGATAATTATGTTATGGGTGATTGTCCTTCCACTGTAACTTTACCTTATCCTCTTTCTTTGCATCTTTTGTTCTCATAATTCAAAATAAAAAAATTATTAAAAAAAAATTAATGTGACAATCCTGAAAGGTGCAACTGCTTTATTTTTTCTGAGGTCCACAGAAGTGAAATGAAGTAGACAGATGGCAAAGCAGCTGTAAAATAATATTTATGAGTCAGTTAGTTTAGAGTGGGAAAGAAATAACTACTAAGAAATAAATGGAGATCACTGCATGAACCTGAAACTGGGTAATATACTACAATATGAAAATAATGAAGAGATTCAAGTAGCATATCCTCTTTTTTAAGAATCTAAACATACACATTTATGGTGGTAAGAAGCCACTGACTGGAGCTATTTCAGAAAACAGTTGGGAAAGAAAGTCAAATTCAATAAAAAGGAATAAACTTGCAAGACACAGATACAACTTGTAATAGCTTGTAGTGCTAATTTCTACAAGATATAGGGAGTGTGAATATAAATAAATATCATAATTATGATAAGAAATATTTACTAGTAAACAGAAACTGTATTGAGTATTTTACACAGTATATTTCTGTAGGTCCTTATCACTGCTACCTCCTCATTTTACAGATAAATACACTGAGGAATAAAAACGTTAAAAGTTTTTTCTTAATGAAACCCAGCTTTTAAGGCTGTAAAGATTAGAAATATAATACAGAACTCTCCCATTTAACCATATGTTACCTTTATTGTCATCAAAGAAACTATTGTGTCCCCCATAAACAAAAAGCGAGATAAATAATGTCACAAGACAAAAGTGAATCAGTCGTGACTTCAACCTCTTCCTCAGAAACACGACTGATTCACTTTTGTGAACGTTTTTATTCTGATGGCAAAGAGCCATCAGAAAGGTTAATTTTATTCTGAATGAATAGAGAGGCACTTTAAAAAAAAGAGAGAGAGAGGGAGAGCTATGATGCAGTACATAGAAGAAAAGATCTACAAAAGTTGAATATCAGGTAAGAAAGAAATTCATCTGAAACAAATGAAATCCTGTTGAAGAACTAGATACTTCATGTTAATTATTTTATCCCTTTTCCCATCTTAGGCAGCATTATATTTTTCTGGGAAAGTTACTATCAGTACTTAAAATTTATCTTTCACGTGTGCGCATGCACGCGCACACACACACACACAAATACGCACACACATACACACATACACTGGCTTCATGATTAAATTTCCTACAGTAAAAAAATAATGTCATTGTCATAATAACTACTGCAATCACCCACACACAGCACACCACAGTCTATGGTACCACAGACCAAATGACAACTAACTTACAGTACAGAGCAGTCCACAGCATTCACTACCCATGCCACATCACATTATCTAGAACTAATTCTGAATTTTTATTTAATATTTAGAAACACCCCGGTGTTTCTAAAGTATAAAGTGTAAAGGTGAGGCTCACCTTTAGCCATATTTACAAGGTATCATTTTGTTCTTCAGTCTATACTTCCTAACAGGTCAAATCATGCTTCAAAATCAGGTTACCTCTGCTATCCACAGTATGATTTTATCTTTGGTATCTAAGTATCTTGACATGTGAGAAATATTTTATAAAATTAAGAACGAAAAATATAAACTATCTAAAAACAAAATACAAAATGGCATCTAAGACCCATATATCCATAATAACTCTGAATATAAATGAATGCCTCAGTAGAGTATGGACACTATGATCTATCTAACTGTATATCTATACTATACATACAAGAAAAAAATTTTAAATACATGCATAATAAAACAGTGATTCATAGTAATATATGGCCAAAAGAGTAAAAATTAAGGTTGTTTTTTTGTTTTGTTTTGTTTTGGGGTCACACCCGGCAGTGCTCAGGGGTTACTCCTGGCTCTGCACTCAGAAGTCATCCCTGGCAGGCTCTGGGGACCATATGGGATGCCAGGATTCAAAACACCATCCTTCTGGGTGCAAGGCAAAAGCCCTACCGCTGTGCTATTTCTCCGGCCCCCAGGATATTTTATAAATAAAATAAAGATAAAGAATTTATGATCCAGTTCACTATAAAAAGAAGCTAAGCCTTTTGATCTAATATGGGTGCAAAAAGAGTATAATGCTAAGCAAAGAGATCACATTTAAAACAGTCACTATATGATTTCACTCATGAATGAAATATAAGCAACCAAAGAAAATGAACGCAAGGGGCCAGAGCAGTTGCACAGCAGTACAGCGTTTGCCTTGCATGGGCTGACCAAGAAAGGACCACGGACCATGATTCAATCCCCTAGCGTCCCATACGGTCCCCCAAGACAGGAGCGATTTCTGAGTGCATAGCCAGGAGTAACCCCTGTGTGTCACCGGGTGAGGCTCACCCCCTCTCAAAAAAAAGAAAGAAAAGAAAAAGAAAAGAAAATGAACTTGAAAAACATAATAAACATATGTCCCCAAAGTAGGTAAAAAGCATGATAACTACCAAAGGAAAAGAGAAAGAGAAAGAAAATAGGTAGAGGGTTTTATTTTGATAATCTGATAGCAATGGACTTTTGTGGAGTTATCAGGCCTACAAAAGTGTGAAACTGGACTTGTATAATCTTGTAGCAGTGTAAGCCTATGGTAAATTAGTAATATTAGATTTCAAACCAAAAGTAAATTGATTTTGTTCTGGTAGCCATGACTGCACTTCATAGAAGTTATAGTCCATTCTGTGCATGTTCACTATGCCGCTCATAGCTAGAGAAAGTAGCACTCTGATATAGAAGGAGAAAAACTAAGTCCTGTGCTTCCTACAAAGCTTGAAAGGGAGTAACAATTAAAAAGAGAAAAAAGCCTGAATATTTTCCATTTGACCAAAAAAAAATAATAATAATAAAAGCATTGGGAGGAAAAAAACTCACAGGTGTACAAAGTGAAATGATCATTCTTCCTAAGAAAATTTTTAAGAATCAAAGAAAAAATTAAACTATAGGTGTTGGTGGAAGAAATCAAACATAAAATGACATATTGAGTGATTCCACTTAAATAAAAATCCATATTAGATATATGCATAGATATAGAACAAAGATTTTCTGTGACTAGTCATTATGGTGCAAGAAAATATAATATGAGACTGCTAAATAGATAAAGGGTTTTACTCTATAATGGGAGAAAACGTTGAAATGAAATAGGGGCAGACAGTATAACATTCACTATAAAAAATACATCTAAATTGTTCACTTTCTTTTTTTTTTTTTGTTTTTGTTTTTGTTTTTGTTTTTGTTTTGGGGCTACACCAGACAGAACTTGGGTCTTCTTCTTTGTTCTGCAGTCAGGAATCACTTCAGGAGGAGCTCAGAAGGATATTTTTGGTGAAATAGATCTTAACAGTCGGCTGAGTGCAAGGTAAATAGGTCAATGCTATACTTTTGCTCTACCTCCTAGAATTGCTCACTTTTAAAATTTTGAAAATTTTGCAAAGAAATAAAGATTTTTGGTCATTTAAACATATGAGAAACAGGGTCACTGACTTACTTAAGTGTAAATAACACTCTCTCTCAATGGGTAATTACATAATCTCTTAGAGTAACATGAGCATTTTATAACATATCTAGTCAGTTTTGCATTATTATAACTTTCGCCTGAAATCTAGAAAGTAGGTTTAGAGTTCATTAATTTAAAGATATTAAGGTTAATGGGTTAAAAACTAAATTACAGAGAAGAACTAAAGTACCTGAATACAACTTAGTTTCACCAAAACAAAATAAAAGCATCCAAAATAAACCATAGAAACAAATAGAATCTAGGAGAAATACAATAAAACCCAGATTTTTTTTCCAAGAAAAGTCTTTTAAAACATAACACAAATATATACGAGCACATACAATCAAATTTTATACTTTAATTTTAAAATAAGGAGAATTAAAAGAGGCAGTAATAAAAGTACAAAATTTGGTCACATTTTGAGAAGTAAATAAAATGCCTCGAGATTTTCTGAAAGCTAATGATTGATAATGTATTTATTGAAGGTCAGATAATCAGTCTCTCTTAAAATGAAATGTATTTTCTATCAATGGTTTGGTCCTTATAGCAGCAACTTGCTAAATTGGGAATCAAATAACTTGTCTCAGAGTTTAGCTATTTCTTAATGTGCTTTTATTAAATTATACAACAAAAAAGTTATCCCTCACTGTAGCACTTGGTTGCTTAGCTTCGAAGGTTTACTTTTTAATTTTTTTTTTGAGTTGTCTGTTTTTAAATAAAAGACAATTCCCCCAATTTAAGAGTGAATATAATTTCCACCCATTTTTTTTTTAACTCTTAGGATGAACGAAGTAGTATTTTTCAAGACTTGAGTGAAAAAAGTAGAGATATGAATTACTTCAATTTCCCTGGTGCTTCAGTTTGAGTAATGGCAGTGAAAGGGAGAAGACAAGAAAAGACTGACTGCATGTCTTCCTTCTGTTTGATATGTTCCTATCCTGATTGACTGTGCCTGGGATTTAGAAAGCAGAAACACCTCCTTCGTGGGGCGTCCTCACAGAACCATTCACAATGGAGCAATCAAAAAGGTGAGCAGTAAATACAACCTTTTAGAGGATAAATAACTCTTTCCTGGAAATGATTATTGGCTGTCAATGAAGTGGTAATTTACTTCCCTCTAGCCTATACTAAACAAATAGTCAAAAAAAAGGTCAGCTATTTGCAGCAGTTCTGTGAGTGATTATAAACACCTTATCGCCTTGAAACTAGAATCTATCTCATCAGCGATGATACATCTACATAAATATTTCTTTATATTTTTAATGTCCTCTACAAAATATGTAAGATATTTAAGGACTGGAGATATAGTACATTAGGCAGAACATACGCTTGGCATGCAGCTAACCAGTTCCCTGAGCACCATCAGGAGTAAACACTGAGAAGAATCAATGTGAAATTAGCTCAAAAGAGTAAGCATATGCCATGCATGCAGGAGGCCAGATTTGATTCCTGAAAGTACTTGGTCTCCTGAGCAAAACAATTATAAACAATCCCAGAGGGCAAGAACAATAGCACAGCCATAGGGCATTTGCCTTGCATGCTGCTGATCCAGGACAGTGTCTGGAATGCCAGCAACCCATATGGTCCCTGGAACCTGCCAGGAGCTATTTCTGAGGGCAGAGCCAGGAGTAATTCCTGAGCACTGCTGGGTGTGGCCCCAAAACCAAAACAACCAAAGAAATAAAAAAAAAAAAAAATCCCAGAGCACCAAGCTTGGAATAGATCCAGAGAACCAGCAGATGGAGGAGGAAAAGGAAGAGGAGGAAGAAGAGGAGGAAGAGGAAAGGAGGAAGAAGAGAGGAGAAAGAGAGGAGAGGAAGAGGGGGGGGAAGAGGAGAAGGGGAGGAGAAGGGGAAGAGGAAGAGGAGGATGAGAAGGGGAGGAGGAGGTAGAGAGAAGATGGAGGAGGAGGAGGAGGAGGAGGAGGAGGAGGAGGAGGAGGAGGGGAGAAAGAGGAGGAGGGGAGGAAAGACAAAGATGGAAGAAAGTAAGAGGAACAAAACAAATTTGTTAATTGGATTTTTTTGTAATTAGGTAGAGACCAAGTGAAATGTCAGGTTTAAGACTTCTGGTGCTACCAAACAACTATTCTTTTTAGTGAGAGCAAGTTCATAACTAGGGTTAAATAAAGATCTAGCATTCTTTATTCCTCATTTCTATGGTCTATCTACCTCTTAAGGTACTAGTCTGCAATGCTGAAAACACAGAATTTGAAAAAAATGTCCTTGATGAAAACATTTTCTACACTTTCGCAATAATTATTTTGCCTTGATCATCATAATTTTGCAGTTTATTTGTAATGAGCCCCTTGGTTCTATAGTAGGAGGTGAAATGCAAATTAACCTACTGATATAATTGCAATCACTACTTTAGTTTGACTTTAAAGAAAGGCAATTGCACTAGTTATTCTTGGGTTGCTCTGGATCCATTCTGTACCTTCTCTCCCGGAAATAAATTTTTGCCACACCCATCACACTCATTTACCTACTGACTTCCGGTTTGCTTTGACCAAGAAGAATTATCAGTAGCCAGTAAGGAGCCAGTAAATCCTTCCATTTCCATCCTGGTTTATAATCCCACTGGATAGTATTATCACTTATGTAGCTTTCAAACACATATGCCCTCAAGACTTAGAGATAGTACAAGTGTCTTTCAATTGTCAGTCCCTAATGCTTATTTTGTTCCTTTTATTCCCAAACTGCACCTATACCACATAAATAGTCCATTCACTAAAATCCCTCCCATTAAATCTTCAGCACCATCTGTCTCCTGCCATTTGTTGACAGTTCAAATCTGAACACTGCAAATCTTACTACAAAAATGGTTGGAAAGAAAAGCCAGAGGAGGTAAAGTAGAAGTGTAAATTTCAAATGTATGCATTTCAATTACTTAGCACCATTAAGTGTTCTGTGTCATTTCTTTTCTAAAATCTTTCATTTTGAGCATAATTAGAAATCCGCCAGTCTATACTAATAGTAGTCTTGAAAATGGTTGGTTTGGGCCAAAATGTTAGGGCATTTGCCTGGTATGTGGCTGAACCAGGTTAGATCCCCAGCATCTTTTAGGGTTTCCTGAGCCTGCCAGGAGTAATTTCTGAGCACAGAGTAAGGAGTTAATTCTTAGAGCCACTGGGTATGCCCCACCCCAAATAAAAACCCAAAAGGTCAGTTTATCATTATCTCACTCCTAATTCCAGGGACATAAGCTATCTGATTACCAGAAAATTTAATAAGAGGCTATTATTTCCCAGTTGGTGCCAGCTCTTTATATATCCTGATTTTTATAATTTTGTTATCTACTTTTTTTTTTTTTTTTGGTTTTTGGGCCACACCCGGCGGTGCTCAGGGGTCACTCCTGGCTGTCTGCTCAGAAATAGCTCCTGGCAGGCACGGGGGACCATAAGGGACACCGGGATTCGAACCAACCACCTTTGGTCCTGGATCGGCTGCTTGCAAGGCAAACGCCGCTGTGCTATCTCTCCGGGCCCAATTTTGTTATCTACTTTAAAAAAAAGCTTAAAAATATATTTTAAAAACTCCACATCAGACTGTATTTAAAAAAGGAAGTAAATAAAGTGCAATCTCTCTTGTCACTTGCAGGTTGTTTGCCTGCTAAACTGAAGAATAACCTGTAGTCAGCTATATAGCAAGGAAGACATTTACCAAAGATTATGTGGGTGGCAAAAATTAGTCGTTATGAAATTTTTAATAAAATAATCTAACAACAAGAGTATGGTTATTGGAGCCAGCAAGGTGGTGCTAGAGGTAAGGTGTCTGCCTTGCAAGCGCTAGCCAAGGAAGGACCGCATTTCGATCCCCCGGCATCCCATATGAAACCCCCAAGCCAGGGGCAATTTCTGAGCACTTAGACAGGAGTAACTCCTGAGCATCAAATGGGTGTGGTCCGAAAATCCAAAAGAAAAAGAAAAAAAGAAAAAAAAAAAAGAGTATGTTTAGATATGTTGTCCTGTTCTATATGACCTTCCCAACCTTTCCATCAGATCACTCTGAAATTTGAGCATAGATATTATCTTTTTTTTTTTTTTGCAAAACTAATTATATCTTGCAATGGTGTCTTTAAAAAGGAAACTAAATCTAAAAACTGCTAAAATTCTCTATTGCTTAATAATGAGAGAAAATTACTGCATTTTTACAAGATTACTTTGATTCTTTTTTGGGGGGAGGCCACATATAGATGAATTCAGGGCTTACTCCTAATTCTCTGTTCAGAGATCACCCCATGCGGGATTTGGGAACCATATGAGGTTCTGGGGATAGTCAATTACTTGCAAAGTAAGTTCTCTGCTTGCTGGACTAAATCTCTGACTCCACTTTTATTCTTTCAAACATATTACTATAATATATCAGTAATACACCTAATAGTAAATTTAGGATGTTTTAAACTTATTTTCAAAATTTTATTTATTTTATTTTATTAAATATTATTATAACATTGATTTACCAAGTTGTTCATAATAGTCATTTCTCAAAAAGAATTTTCAAACACCAATTTCACTTCCAGGTGTCCCCAATTTCCCACCCACCATACAGCCTGCCATCATTCAGGCACAAATAAATTTACTTCATATCCTTTGTTAAAACAAAAAGGCATGGGGCCAGAGAGGTGGCACTAAAGGTAAGGTGTCTGCCTTGCAAGCGCTAGCCAAGGAAGGACCTCGGCTCAATCCCCCGGCGTCCCATATGGTCCCCCAAAGCCAGGGGCAATTTCTGAGCGCTTAGCCAGGAGTAACCCCTGAGCATCAAACGGGTGTGGCCCGAAAAACAAAAACAAAAAAAAAGCATGTGAAATTATCAAAATTTAATTGATAGACACCTATTTTCAAAGTTCTAGAAAAGAAGCATGATGCTGGATTTGAAACTACAAAATTTGACTTTATAAAGTAGCATAACAAAGTCACGAATGAGCCCAAAAACCAAACAAAAAAATTTTATTCTGTGAAGATTGATAACATTAAGTCACATTATCTTCATTGATAAATATAATGCCTGGCACATAGTAGATGCTCATTCATTGTTGATTAAATGAAATGAGTGCCAAGGGCCTTGGCCAAATTCACTCTTTGGAACAACTATCTTCTCTCAATGACCACCATTTTTAATGGTCCTTGTTACTCATAGCCAGAATATATCATTTTTACAGAAATATCTACAGTACTATGCAAAAGTTTTGATTGTTTATATGACAGCACAAACATCCAGGGAGGATAATGGGTGTCAACTGTCGCAGTGTTCCTTAAGTTTTACTTAATACTAATAATAAATGAACAGGAGGATAAAAATATAAAAGTAATGAAAAGACTAGTGTGAAAAAATAGAAATGTAATAGCAGATTTGGGTAAAGATACAGTTTGATTTGTCTCCACATGTTTCAAGAGCCTTGGTTATTAAGAGTTGACGGTAGTTGACAATGCTTGAATTTTTCTTCAGTGGACAATTAACCCCTTTCCTTAGAACTACTCAATGATGTCCAAAATGGGCTGTGCTCATCTTTGTCAAAATCCATATGGTCAACAGTTCCTAGTCTTTATTTAGTAGTAAAATGAATTATGCTGGAAAGTAAAGAAGATGAGGTATATTTGATGCATTCTTCTTGTCTAGTGAAGACAGAAGATAATGTTGATAGATCTCTTTGACCACACTGAATACTTTTTTTAAAATTTTTTTCAGCCACACCCATTTGATGCTCAGGGGTTGCTTCTGGCTAAGTGCTCAGAAATCGCCCCTGGCTTGGGGGGACCATATGGGACGCCGGGGAATCGAACCAAGGTCCTTCCTTGGCTAGTGCTTGCAAGGCAGACACCTTACCGCTAGCGCCATCTCACCGGCCCCCACACTGAATACTTTTAAATCTGTAAAGAATATGTAGCCATTCATAAAATAAAAGTAAATTAAATATAAGTATAGCTTTTTAAACTAATCTTTCAGTTTAAAAAATAGTAAATAAAGAGAATACTGATTATAACAAAGAATATTTATTAATAAGTGCTATGTTGTATGAGTACATGTGTCTGTGTGCATATTTAATAACTACATGTCTTAACATCAACTCATCTCTTTGAAAAAAGACTTATATAACTTAGAGCTCTTTTGGCAGAATCCAGAGACTATGCCAATAAAACTTAGACAGCCCAGGGAGCAAAAGACTGTCAACACATGGTGAACTGTCAGAACTGTAAAAGGATTCAGAATCTCAGATCTCAAACCTTAGAATATGAAGACTATTTATAATTTAACCACACACAAAAAGTACATTTTAAATTGATCCTCCCAGTAGAGAGAATGTATCATTTCATGCTACCAAATGCATACTGATGGCTGTTTCAGGATGTGGCAGTAGCTAACATCTGTTTTCTGATTTGGGGGAAAACAATCTTGTTTGTTTGTTTAGGGGCTATTCCCTGCGGTGCTCAGGTCTTAGTCTAGCTCTGCCTACAGGTTCACTCATGGTGGTGTTCAGGGGACCAAATGGGCTTCCAGAGGTCAAACCCAGACCTGCTGCAAGGCAAATGTCCATATAATGTGCTATTTCTCTGACCTAGAAATAACATTTCTTTAGAAATAGTTAAAATCACTAGCTTTGAATTGCTTCCTTGAGTTCTAGATTTTTACATCTAGTTCTCTCTTTATTGTAATCTTTGTATTTCATTGTTATTTTATTCCTTTAAAATATAGACCTTTGGTCAGAGTGATAGCAAAGCGTAGGGCATTTGCCTTGCATGCAGCCAACCAGTGATAAACCCTGGTTTGATCCCCAGCATCACATATGGTCCCTTGAGTCTTCCAGGAGTGATTTCTGAGCACAAAGATAGGAGTAACCCCTAAGGGTGGCTTGCTGTGGCCATAAAACTAAAAAAAAAAAAGGTCTCATAAAAGTTATAACTGTGTCTATCTATCTTCTAAATCCTCAGCACCTGCAACCTTGTTTGATTTCTAAGGACAACAACAACAATAAAAAAGCCTTTGGATTCAATGAATGAATATACAAAGTTTGCAAGCTACAGAACCAAGCTTGTCTTAAACCGCCAAACAGTTTCATCCTTGAGGAAAACTTGGTGTTCCTCCTGAAGAGAATACACCGAGGAGATGTTATTCGAGTTTGGGAAGAAAACTTGATTCTGCCATGAGCACTTCTCTATATCTGTCCTTCTTGTCTGCTAACTTGTTACCTAAAGGACTAATGTCAACATAAAGAATTGCACTTGTTTGAAGTTAAGAATCTACTCCAAAGCAAACCCCTTGTAAATGCCCCCCTTTTCCTCCTCCAGGAATAAGAAATAACTCAATTTCCCAGTCTCCCATATGATGAGATGATGACATGTAACTTGAACATTGTGAGACTCAGAAAGCCATTGGAGGTAGCAGGAAGAAAAAGAATCTTCAGAAAAAAGTCTTAGACAGACTGAACCACAGTTTTTTTTTTGTTTGTTTGTTTTTGTTTTTGCAGAACCGCCAGGTTGCAGAAATTACAATAAAGGTCAGAACTTCCTTTTTATTTTCCCCCTAATTAGTAACATCAGCTTTATTTAACTGGAGATTTCATTAATGCCCTATAGATCTCCATTTAAAGATACTTAGATAAGGGGACCGGCATTTGCCTTGCACGCGGCCAATCCAAGACGGACCTTAGTTCAATCCCGGGCGTCCTATATGGTCTCCCGAACCAGGAACAATTTCTGAGCACATAGCAGGAGTAACTGCTGAGCGTCACTGGGTGTACACCCCCCCAAAAAAAAAACCAAACAAACAAAAACGATACTTAGATATGTTTAGATATTATGGATTCTCCTCTCTGAAAGAGTATCCTGATATCAAAAATATGTCTGAGACTGACTATAGAGACTGAGAAACTCTGACAGCAGTAACTGATTTCAGTTAGTTTTTCTACCATCTGGACTTTCAAAACCTCAATTTTATCACCAATAATAAGAAAAATTTAAAAAGCAATTACCTACTTGTTAAGTAGTGGAGTCTGTCACAGTGTTCAAATATTAAAAAATAGTTGTGATATTTGTATATTAACAAGAGCCAACATTTATACCACATTTTGGAATATGTCACACACAATGCTAGATATCTTAAATAACTCATATTGGAATTATATAAGTCCTAATGCATAAGAAATACTTGGAAAATAATTAATTTTGCTATATGATTATATGGTCAAAATATATGTACAAATATAAAAATATGTCTGTAAAGACACAATGGTAAAAGAATCACGTGTAAGCTCAAAACTGTTTTATTCTTCTCTTCAGACAAAATACAATCAAATAAGGCGTGGCTGAAACCTGTTATTGCTGGCCTGGCAGACTGCTGGAGCCAAGACTGTCACTAATTCTGTCATGCTGTATGCAGGAAAGTGAAAGAGACACAGAGCACTTCAAATAAATCAATTTCCTTTATTAGCTTCCTTTCTTTATCGTTTGCTTTTACTGTATATTTTGTGGATCAAGTTAATCATTTTCATGCAAAGATCAATCTCAATATGCACTTTCATTTGAAAGTTGTTGTCCTATTTTGCGGAGTGGCCAAATTCTATAAAGGATAGGAAAGAACACATTCCTGGATTTTTGCTGTTTCTCGTGACCCAACCATTCTTGAGCTTTTTGACAATATTAAGTACCCTCCATTCTTTTTTATTATTGGTGGTAAATTTCACTTTACAGGTGCCCTTGTCAAGAATGACACGATTTTCAGTTTTTGGCTAACTAGATACTTTCTTCTTGAAATACCAGTCATGGTGAAAGTAAATGAAAGACTTTAATGGACTGACTTGCATTCTTTGAATGGTGTGAACTTCTAGTAGAGTAATATTTTTTTGACTAAAATTCCAAATTTACACTGCTTCTTCATTTAATCCTATATCTTATTTCTAATTTCCTACAGTCTATATGGAGAACTCCCTCAAAGCCTAACAATAAATTCTTCTGTGCCAACATTAACAAGAACTTTCATTTTTTAATTATGAAAGCAATGCTGATTGCTATTGGTAATGCTGAATTATGTTGGATTTATAAAAACTACTAATGTTGGGAAGCAGAGCGATAGAAGAGTGGGCTGGGCATTTGTCTTCCACGTGGGTGACCTGAATTTGAACCATGGCATGCCATGTGGTCCTCAAGCCAAGTCTGCCAGCCACTGGTGTGGCCTAATATAAAAAAAAAAAACTACTAATATTTAGAAATCTGAGTTATTGTATATTTCCATTGATCCTATATTTAATACCTTATCCATACTTCAGTTAGCAGGTATAACAAGCAAAGCAAAAATTTGGGGGAATTCTGATAACATCTAGATAATATTTTTAATAATAATTGCTACTACAGTTTGCTATAGATAAGTTCACCTGGAAATTTAAGCAAATTATTAAGGTCTTTTTAAATCCTAAGGACTGGAGTAATAATATAGTGGGTATACTCAGAAAAATGTAAGTTTGAACCTTGGTATCCACATTACTCCCAAACCCATAAGGAGCCTAAGATAAGCATAAAACCAGGAGCAAACCTTAAACACAGCCAGGTGTGAGCCCCCCCCCCCCAAAAAAAAGTTTTGAATGCCTTAAATTTAAGAATATCAGATGCTTATTAAGATGTTCTGGAGATTGATAAGTGAATAACAATACTTAAGAGTTAAGGATAGGGGCCAGCGAGGTGGCGCTAGAGGTAAGGTGTCTGCCTTGCAAGCGCTAGCCAAGAAAGGACCGCTTTTCTATCCTCCGGTGTCACATATGGTCCCCCTAGCCAGGGGCAATTTCTGAGCGCTTAGCCAGGAGTAACCCCTGAGCATCAAATGGGTGTGTCCCGAAAAACAAAAACAAAACAAACAAAAAAAAGGACTGGGAGAGATAGCATGGAGGTAAGGCATTTGCCTTTTATGCAGAAGGTCATTGGTTCAAATCCCAGCGTCCCATATGATCCCAGAGCCTGCCAGGAGTGATTTCTGAGCATGGAGCCAGGAGTAACCCCTGAGCACTGCCGGATGTGACCCAAAAGTAAAAAAAAAAAAAAAAAAAGAGTTAAGGGTAATGACAATACATACACATATATGTATATATTATAATGCACACATTAATATGATATCTCAATTAGACTTTGATAAATTATTGGTTTTTAGTAAGAGTTTTACAGAGCCAAAACTGAAATTGGCTGAACCCACAGTGATTCATATTTAATTATTCTCTCAATTAGTTATCTGTACATGACCCTCCACATTTCTTTCTTCCTTCTTTTTTTTTTTTTTATAGGCCACACCCTATGACGCTCAGGGTTCACTCCTGGCAATGCACTCAGAAATCGCTCCTGGGTTGGGGGACCATATGAGACACCGGGGATTGAACGGAGGTCCATCCTAGATCTACTACGAGCAAGGAAAATGCTCTACCTCTGTCCTATCACTCTGGCCTCACCCCTCCACATTTCTCCAATCAACAACTACCAAGTAAAATTTAAAATTCACACATATTTATATGTATAAATCTATCTATACTTTTACATAGGTATATTCTGTAAACACTCATCTCTTTTTAGAAATTTTATTTTTCATTATTTTATTGAAGTAACTATTTTAAAACATTGTATGTTTATAAATACAGGTTTACATACATTAAAATATGTGACTGCATAATGCCTACTGTTGATTAAAATAATAAATTTGGCCTTTAGGATGGAGCTGGATGGAGGTGGATGGTAATGGAGGCCTTTTTTCTCCAGCCCTTCAACCCCCTTCAGCTGTTGGAGTGGCATCGAGGAGAAAATTCACTCACAGGCAGGCTTCAAGGGATATCAGCTTTATTCATCCCTGGCCAACATGTGTGGCCTATCATAACCATTTACGCATGCTATCCTTAGCTTGCCCTGCATCTTAGTTTCTTTCAGCCATCTTTTCTCCTGCTCCTATCTCCAACCTCATCCAGGCAAAACCTCTCAGGCCAAACCTTTTATAATCTTCCCAAGACCCCTCCCAGGAATGGGAGTGTCTTTCTTGTAGGTAAGGTAACAGGAAGAATGGGGGATGTGGTAACAGCCTATCATGAAAGCACTAATAGCTCACTATCAGTCCATTATTAGATTCTTTCTTGCATTAGTCTCACTTTTCCTTCTCCATTAACCTCAGTTCTGCAAGGGAGAATTCATGGGTGGGTAATGATTCAGTTTTATCTTTCTTTAAATTTAGTTAATTATAGTCCTCTTTTTGCCTAGATAGTGTAACAAAACCCTCTCAAGTTTCGCTAAGGTTGTGTTAAATCTAAAGATTTTACATAAATCCATGCATATGTACACATTAGTATCACTAATCATATTGATATGTATATCATATATCAGATATACATTAATATCACTACACTGGATATATAGAGAGCTTTTTTATGTAATCATCATTTTAGAAACATAGGCTATGTATATATTTACACACATAATAAGGCTGTAATGAATAAAAGGATGCTGCTTTTTAAGTTCACATTTTAAAATATTTTAATAGATATCCAAGACTGTAATTATTGAATCATAGATAAAACTATTTTTAATATTTTTTAAAAATTTATACTGTTTTCATAGAAGATGGATGTGTCAAACACTCATTTCAATCAAGCTGTATTGCTTCTCCTAGCATATAATAAGATTAACTGACCTATCTTAAGACTAAAATGAACTAACAACTTACTGAGCTAAACATGTCAAGTTTTCATATATCTTTACAAATTAGACATCAGCTGAAAAATGAGAGTAAAATGTGCTTCTGGTCCTAGTTCTGAACAGTTTTTTTCTAAATAATTCCCATTCTAAGACCCTCTCCCAAGTTTTAACCTATATTTGCATATTGGGCATCTCCTAGCAAAACTGCCTATGTCCATAACATTTAAGATTATAGCATGAATAAGGGTTTATTTTATCTACATGTCCATGAATTTACAGTAGTTATAGAGAGGAAAGTCATCAGAAACCAAGATATATTAGAAGGACAAGAAGTTCTAAGTGGGCATGTGAAATCCATGAAAGAACTGAAACAAGCTGCTTATTTACTTTATGAGCAACAGGTCAGTAAATGAGAAAAAATTCCAAGACTGAGATTGGGAAAAGCTTACAATCATCCAATAATCAATTCGGAATTTTTCCAAAATCTAACAGTATAATTGATAACAAGGAAATTGAAGAGAAAAGGAACTGGAGAGTTAGCACAGTAGATAGAGCACTTGACTTGCAATGGCTGACTTGGGATTGATCGGCAGCATCCCACATGGTTCTCTACAACTGTAGGAGTAATTCCTGACAGGACAAGCCCTGAGCATTATTAGGTGTGGACCAAAAACTTAAAATAAATTGGTAAAAATATATTTAATATTAATCCAATTCAATACATGTTCCTACTCAAAATAAAAATGTATTACCATTATCAGACATGGTCTCTTTTTAAGATCCCAAGTGACTTTTCCTTTTAGAAAAACTGCTTTACAAAAGTTGTAGAATGCCTATATGAGATGAAATATAAGGTCATGGGCCTAAAGTCAATTTTTAGGGCTCAAACCTCAGCACTGTAATTTAATAATTCTGCCAATACCTTAGCATATCTGTCAATTTTCTCTTTTACAAAATTCTTATGAACCCTTTGGTTCTTATCAGGGTTTTATATCATAGACAAGTAAAGTATTGTAATGTCTATTTCATGCTATTGGATAGTGTAGGCTATTAAAAACATAAATTCTACATTAACCCATTATTCTTCATGTAGGTAAAAATATAAAGTTAAACACATTAAGTTTAAAACAAAATAGCACTTGTCAAGTTTTAGTGAGGCTGAAGTTGAATATATGCATGACTGAAATTACCAAAACATACCAAAGAATTTGTTTTAACATTTGAGAAAAATGTAACCTTGAACTTGGGTTATTTCTACATTTGTTGGAATACACATTTTTCCATAGAAAGCTTTGCTGTCCAATCTTTTAGTAACCTATAAATATCAATCATTTATTTATAATTTAATCAAACACTACAAAAAGCAGAATAATTTCTAGTTGCACATTTAGAGTCATCTTTCATTGTGAGAACAAATTTATTTTATAATTAAAAACAGGAAGGAATAGATTATCATCAAGAAGAATATATTATTTTTGGTTTTACAATAATGTTTCATTTAGCAATCCTCTATGTGCCTATCCAAAACTAAATAAAGTTTTTTTTTCTTGTTTCCTCAGTAAAGTATAAGGGATAATTTGTGTTTATAAAAGAAAGTTGAAAAATATCCCAACTGTTTTAATCTTCACAGCTTATTACAGAGAATCATGCTAAAAGGGCATTCAACTTTAATAATAAAAATCACTTGACTTTAGGGAGTTCTGAATGACTCAGTTGGTGTCTGCCTAACAAGCATGAAAACTTGAGTTCAGTTCTTGACACTGCCCACATGCTGGGCGTGATTCCAGTGGCATCACTTTTTGGGAACTCTGGGATCACATCACAGCACGTGTTCTCTCACACATTGCATACAAGCCTATGCAGGCACCATAATCACAGTGTGCACAATCACAGCTAAAAAGATTAAAAAAAAAAAAGATGAAACCTCCTTTGAGCACCAAAAACAAAATGTTGAGCTCCCCAGTCACTGTAACAACATCAATGGAAAAGAGAGAAAAAATATTAAAACATAGGCTAAAGAAATACAAGGGATATTGTACTTACCTTGCACATGGCTAATTCTGGTTTGATCCATGACACAGCACATGGCCCCTAAAACCTTCCCAGGATTGAGCCCTAGTCATAGCCATAGGAGTAAGTCCTGAGTACAACTAGATGCAGCCCCCAAACCAAAAAAATCAATTATTATGTCAGTACCTATAAATTTATACATGAAATTACATAAGACAAATTTCATCAGAGCTGCTTCTAAATGGGGAAGAAAAAATGGGGGTATTTCTTTCCAATCTAGATAATGCTCTTCACCACTGAGAAAAAAAAGGCATAAGCAATTACCCAAATAGTACAAAATGGCAGATGATTTTTTTAATAGATATAATTGCAAGTATTGTCGGAATTCAGCTGATCACAGAGTCAGAGAAATCTACACCTAAAGACATGAGAGGAAGTCAAACCAGTTCAATACATGGTACATTTTTAGTTATAAAACTGACATCATTAATTTCATTTGCTCCAAGTGATTATCAACAGATTAATTTCATTTGCTCCAAGTGATTATCAACAGATTCTTACAGTGCCTTGCTCATTACAAGAAATGAACTAAAATTATTTAACTGCCAAAATAAATTTATAGCAAATTTAAGTAATTGACAAACAAGTAACACTTACAAATAACCACTTGAAATATAAATAACCTTTTGCAAAATTTTATTTGAAAGTTAGAGACATGGAACTGTCAAAAGACAGCTCAATAGGCTGGAGCACATGATTTCCACATAGGTGGAAATCCTGGATTTAATTCCGGCATCATATGATGCCAAGCATTTAATGAGGAGGAGTCCCTAATTACTGCTGGCATGACCCCACAAACATACAAGATCAGTGTTAAATACTTATAAATTGTACATACTATTTAAATGCAACTTAGTTTAAAATATATAGTCAATGAATAATTTTCCTGAAAAATTAGTGAATAGGTCAGAAAGTTCAAGATCTTAAAATTAGCTTCTCAGTTAGTATTTAAGATGTTTATATAGAGAGGATAGCTTTTCTTCTCATGATCATTCTTCTAGTATGATTATTTCACCCAAACACATGCACAAAAAAATCCCAGGTCTTTCTTGTATATAGAGTAAAAAGACTAATAATGTAGTCTCTGTAAGATTCGTCCACCTTCCATTCAACTTGGTCATGATGTTAGTATCTGAAGACATACTGGAAATCATTAATGGGCCAAAGGTGAATTGAGAAAAACAGAAGGAATAGAGGAAACCATTAACCCTTTACATAAATCTAAGAGTAAGTGCACTGTTGGTGACATAAGCATTAATGTCTCTCTGGATATTCAAGGATATGTGCTCCAGAGAAGTCTAAAGTATAAAATACCAACTACACCAAAATTTATGACAGATCAGAAAATTTGTGAACTCCTGCTTAAAACAGACCTGTTTTAAGACATTTTATCTCCTAAGAAAATTTATTCTTAGGGTTAGGACCAGTCATATCAACAGGTAGTGAAAACAAAAAATGATCAGACTTGAACACCAAACCCAAAGTCAATGACAGAATAGATATACCCAATCTACAACAAACTATAAAGTAGAGAGAGTTACACTAGTATTCTGGGGGATAAAGGAAGGAGATATGGGATACATGCTGGGAACAGGGGTAGAGGGAGAACAATACTGGTGGTGGGAATGCCCCTCATTCATTGTTACTATGTACCGTAAATAAATCTGTGAAAGACTTGTAATGCACTTCAGTCACAATAAAAATTTATTAAAAAGAGAAAAAAAAGAAAAGAAAAACTTTTATCTGATGTGGATGTGAAAGAGGGAAAACATTACTTTAATGGCATTCCTCTCTTACACCAAAAATGATTCACTTAATAAGTCTATAAGGACAATATTCCAATTACTACACTAAAAGAACACTGTTTCTCAGGAAATAAAGCCATTTACAGAAACATTAAGAAATTGCCAACACTGAGGGTTTACACACTGCTATTATGTATGTTGTAATTCTTTTTTTTATTTAAACAACTTTATTACATACATGATTGTGTTTGGGTTTCAGTGATGTAAAGAACACCACCCATCACCAGTGCAACATTCCCATCACAAATGTCCCAAATCTCCCTTCTCTCCACCCGACCCCCGCCTGTACTCTAGACAGGCTTTCTATTTCCCTCGTACATTCCCATTATTAGGATAGTTCAAAACATAGTTATTTCTCTAACTAAACTCATCCCTGTTTGTGGTGAGCTTCATGAGGTGAGCTGTAACTTCCAGCTCTTTTCTTTTTTGTGTCTGAAAGTTATTATTGCAAGAATGTCTTTCATTTTTCTTAAAACCCATAGATGAGTGAGACCATTCTGCATCTTTCTCCCTCTCTCTGACTTATTTCACTCAGCATAATAGATTCCGTGTACATCTATGTATAGGAAAATTTCATGATTTCATCTCTCCTGACGGCTGCATAATATTTCATTGTGTATGTGTACCAGTTTCTTTAGCCATTCATCTGTTGAAGGGTATCTTGGCTGTTTCCAGAGTCTTGCTATGGTAAATAGTGCTGCAATGAATATAGGTGTAAGGAAGGGATTTTTGTATTGTATTTTTGTGTTGTATTTCTGAACCTACTAGAAATGTATTGGCTCATCATCTGGACTGCAACCTTTTAGAAGGATATTGCTTATTTATCATATTAAAACAAAAGAGAGGGAGAGAGAACATTAGTCTGATTATGGGCAATGTAAAATCCTAAAATCTGTTTTATATTTAGTTAAAAAAAAAAAGCAAGGAAACGGTCACTACAAAAGATTAAATTCTTAATAAAACATCACATATTGTATGATAATATACATCACAATAATATACATCACATATTGTATATATAATAAAACCATAAGATATAACTTGCTTGGACTTAATCCCTTAATAATTTTGGACTCTCATTAGAAAATATTAAAAAAAAGAAAATATTCAACAAGAGGTGTGAAATTGAAATTTTCCTCCAAAATAAAAAAAAAGAAACAACTGGAAGTCTCATTAGAAAAACTAAATTAGATAGAGCTATAGAAATAGTGCAGGGGGTAAGGTATTGGTTTTGCATGCTTCCAACCTGGGTTTGATCCCTAGCACCCAATATGGTTCTCCTAATTCCCTCCAGGAGTGATCCCTGAGGAAAAGTCAGGAGTAAGTCCTGGTTCTGCCATGTGCCCTCCAAAAACCTAAAAATTAAATTTAATACATTTTTAAAGGTTTTACAAGGGTAAGAGGCTAACCTTTATTTTCATTAGTTTGAATAAACTATTTCTAGTAATTAACACTTTTACTATTTATGTCATACTTTGGGGATTTTAGCATGGGGTATTTATCAAAATACAAGTTTATTATCATTGATTTGAGCAACACTAAAAGGCAAAGAAAAGGGCACAAATTCGCTTGCGTTCTTTACAGTCCATTCTTCATAGTCCATTAGCAAACACTTTTACTAATAGTGTATGTGGACATAAAAATTAAGATGGGTTTCACATTTATATCTCCAAGAGGTCCAGTATGTTATCTGCCATAATTAAAGATTTATTTTTTCTGCAGTCTGCAATAAATTTCCTGTTCTCTGCAACTTTCCTAGTCTCTTCCAAGATCATAGGAACTGTGGGCAAAATATATATAGTGACTACCACTAACAGCACAATGATGATCCTGGCATTTTGCAAATGCATGAAAAAGATGGCTATCCTCTCCATTTCACAGATCAACAAACTCTGACACAGAGAAGCTAAGATCCTAGCTCAGGTTTCTTCACCCAGGAAGGGACTGAGTTGAGATCTAAATCTACACCGGGCTCTCAAACCTGTATCATTGATGATACTCATCATGACAATGATGATGATGATGATGATGATGATGATGATGATGATGATGATGAAGATGGCATGATAAAAAGGTAACAGTTAGAAGAGTGAGACTTCTTACAGTTATATGCAGCAAACAATTTTGACCAAGTGAAATTGAGGAGCTAATATCTAATTAGTGAAAAAGTATTCAAAGGGAAAGTCACTGCGGAGTTAATAAACTCAGAACTGTGACAGCCACTGAAGAACAGGCTAGCCCTTGGGTGAGGGTGACATAGTAGGACAGAGTGCATAAAATACTGAGACAAAGAAAAGCAGAGCTATGGAATAGCTTGGTCTAACATGATCATCAGAACAGCTCAGAAAGCCTGTTAAAGGTCTTAGTCAAGAAACAACTATGCCAACTCCATTGCTGGTTTTCTAGCCCTGATGTGCTGCTTATTAGTTTCTTAATAATTTCATGTTAAGTGAATCAAACACCATACTTCTGACAGTGAAACATGTGTAATAGCAAAGACCCTGACACTGAATTTAAAAGCTGCCAGATCAAGTTAAGTGCTGGGAAGTGTGTTTGTGTGTGTGTGTGTGTGTGTGTGTGTGTGTGTGCTGCAAATTATTCTTGCAAACTGCTTACAAATTTGTTATGAAACCGATAGTATGTAGTAACTAAAAAGCAAACAAGCAAAATAAAAAATAATGCTGATCCAGAGAAATATAACCTCAGTCACTCTATATTAACTGCTCATTCACTCATCCATTTGCTTAAATATTTGCTAATTATCTAACACATGCTAGAACTGTGGTATATACTAGGTTATCAAGAGCTTACAGTTAAGTTGGGAAAACAGCACTGAAGTGGAACCAAAATAACTACTTACAAATTTTAATAGAGAATAAAGAAAATGAACTGGGTGTGAGAAATCAGAGAAATTGGTAGAATGGTAGTGGTAAAAGGAGGGGAGAACTTTGCAGACCTTAATCAGGAAGACCTGGGTGGAAGATCCAGCCTGTTCTCGCATGCCCTTAGACTCATTCAACTGGCCTGTTCCATTCATCATTCTGCTGAGCTCCCACCAACTCAAAGTTTCTCACTCTGTGTTCTGAACTTATGCAAATAATTTACATTTCTTTTAAATTTCTAGGAAATGCTAGCCATAATGTTTTGATGGATAACACAATATACTTTGGGAACTTCCAAAAAGGAAGTTTCCCAATTTCACTCTTAGAAACCAGGACTGGTCCTGGGAGCTATAGCTGAAAGTTTCTGTTCTCAAGCATATTGCAGAGAGAAACCCATGTCAAGTAATAAATTAGGTAATTGAAGTTACAAGATTAAAACAAGGAAACCATAAATGGCCCACACATTCATTTCACAGTTATCTAAGGATTTATGAGTTATATAGATAATCACAAATTAAATGTTAGCCTTTCTGATAGGAAGACTATTACCTTCTTTTAAACTAAGAAACTAGGGGCCGGCAAGAAAGCACAGCAATAGGGCGTTTGCCTTGCATGAGGTAGATCCAGGACTGATGCTGGTTTGATTCCAAGCATCCTATATGAGCCCCTGAGCCTGCCAGGAGCAATTTCTGAGCACAAAGCCAGGAGTAACCCCTGAGTACCATTGGTTGTGACCCAAAAACTGAAAAACAAAAACTATGAAACTATAAGATATTCATGAATTTAAGGACTTTAAAATGCCATATTAAACAATATGTTCGAAAAGTTATTCCTGATTTAACAGCATCTATTATCAAAAAAAATTGATATTATCAGAGCATAATTCATAGAGAAAAAAAAGTTAGTTCAATAGGTGGCAGCTATCTTCAAATTTGTGCTATTTTAACATGACAAAGACGCCTTCTGTTAAAAGAAAAAGATATGAGTTCATAATTACTATAAAGGAAATCAAAATTATATGTAAAGAGGTTACACTTAACATCAAATGATTTGAAATATTTGACTTTCAAAGGAAGACAATCTTTATCACAAGCTACCCTCACTGTTGTAGTGACCTTGGTGTCTCCCCTGGATCTCTGGACTGAGTTGTACCTCAACATCAGGTTAAGCAGGAAATCAACCAGTCCAATTGATAAAAATAACCGAGAGTATCCCTTGAGTTTGACTTGAAAACCATGAACAGCACAATCCCCCAATCTGGAAGAAAGAGAAGAAAAAGATAGAATAAAGTAAATGGAAGTGGAAAGGGAGAGGTAAAGGAAAAGAAAAGGTAAAAGACAAATAACTCAAGTGTTCCAAGGACATATTTTGGTTAAAAAATGTTTTTGCACATATACACAATGAACTACTTGGCTATCTGAAAATCATCATGCAATTTATTGCTAGGAAGATATTATGCTGAGCTAAGTGAAGAAGTTAGGGGAGGGACAGAGATAGAAGGTTCTCTGTCATATGTGGAATATAAAGAAGCAAGGTATAACAAATGCCCAAATTCCATGGAAATTGAGAACTGGTCTTCAGTAGATTACCAAAGAGAAAGAAAAATGGAGGAAACCCAATGGGAAAATAACAGAAGAAAGTTGAAACTCTTGGGGAGTGTTCCTTATGCATGAAACCCTACCACTAACAGTAATATATACCATGGAGACTAAAATAAAAAAAATTTTTTTTTGGTTTTTGGGTCAAACACGGCAGTGCTCAGGGGTTACTCCTGGCTCTATGTACAGAAATTGCTCATGGCAGGATCGGGGGTCCATAGGGGATGCCGAGATTCGAACCACCGTCCCCCTGCATGCAAGGCAAATGCCTTACCTTCATTCTATCTCTCCAGCCCTAAAACAAAATATAAAAAATTGAATAAAGGGCAAATTCATATTCAACTGGTAGTAAAGGGTTATGGGCCTGTTACTGTACTAGACATCTTTTTTTATTCTGCCATTTTTCTTTTCATTTTTATTGTGGTCAAAGTGAATTTTAGAAATCTTTCACAGTGATATTTAAGGCACATAGTGACAATGAATGAGGGGCATTCCCACCACCAGTGTTGTCCTCCCTTCACTACTGTTCCCAACATGCAATCCATATCTCCCTCCTTTACTCCCCATTAACTGTTCCCTACTTGTACAGCTTGTAGATTGGGTATCGATTCTGTTGTTGTTGACTTTGGGTTTAGTGTCCAAGTCTGATCATTTTTATTTCCACTAGATGATCATACGACTGCCTGGTCTTGGTACCATCCATTTTTCCCCCTCAAATTATTTTTGAAGTTTCCCCTTTAATATTGAAGAGTATTAATATTCACATTTTAAATAAAAGTAAAGAAAATTGACCTAAGAAGCCAGAACTTGTCTGGTCATATACCAAGATTATTTGGAGAGGCAGACTACAAAATGTTTTTTCCCAATTCCAGTAATAGATTTCAACTAAATTGAACTTATGATTGGCAACCCCTGTGACATTACAACAATCATTAAGCAATTTTCTGGCAATCACAGGTTCTCCTTAATGGGTGAGTCAAATCTGAACTAAAAAGAGGTAAAATGAGTGAATGCCTGGAAATTTTTGACCCTTGGATACTGGAGGATATTATCAAATGCTGTACAAGGTATCACATAAGTTAATAACTGAGTGTCTAACACAATTTCTTCTAATAATATTATAATTGGCATAATTATCCCACACTAGTCACAGAGAGATATTTAGTTGGACAGAGACCTGAGACAAAGTCCCAAATTAAAAAAAAAAAACTAAACTAAAACTAAACTGAAATAGAATCATACCTGAATAGAAGCAATTTTAACTTCTCTAAGCTTCCCTCTATTCATCTATAATATTAAACATACCTCACAACTGTATGCTTATATATAATTCTGTGAAACACGAGCACAGATCATCTAAAAATACTTTTTCATAAAATGTCATTAAAAACAAATAATGTAGTTTCTAAAATTAGAGTAAATAAAAGACAAGAGGCTAAGGTAAAAAATGGTAAGCTAAATTAAGGAAGCAAAGGCAGGGACAAGTTTGAAAAGCAAATGCCTGTTTTATTGATCTAAAGGTAAAAAAAAATCACTTTGATCATATAAAAACTAGTAATGAAATAAATAGATATTACTCCCCACACATTACATATTTATAATAGTCACTTAAAGGAACATTTGGTTGTTCTCTCAAACTTTATTTTTTACCTTTTTTTAAATACCATAGTTACAAAGGCTTTCATGACTAAGTTTGTCTTGCAATATATACCACATTGACCTATGTACAATTACCACCACCAATGTCCCCCATTACCCTACCCCCTTTCCCCCTAACTGCCTCTAGGGCAGACATTTTTTTCTCTGTTTTCCACACTTGGGTTGTTTCCAGATTCTGGCTATTGAAAATCATGTTGCGATGAACATAACAGATCAAAGGTCTTTTCTGTTTATCAATCTTTTTAAAATATTTTATACAGAAATATTTTAATACAGAAATTCTATTTAATCATTCTAACTTTGAAACAGAAGTCAGTAGGCTTTTTTCTGTAATGAGGCAAACAGTATTTTAGCTTTTACACAACTAGCTCTTTAGCCATTAGAGTATAAAAACTGTCAAAGAAACTTCATTAATGTTAGTAATTGTTCACTATTATATTTTGTTTGTAGACACTGTTATTTGATAGTCAGATATGTTGCTCCTGTCAGGAATTATCACTGATTTTTCTCAACTATTTGAACATGTAATGATCATTTTTAGTTTCTGTGCCACCCAAATGTAACAGTAGGCTGTTGAGTGTCTAGTTTTACTTTGCCTTAAAATGATTTTCACATGTGTATAAGTAATCATAAACAAAGATAGTCACTATAGTTATGAACATCTGAGAAGCACCATCACTTCATAAATAGAGGAATCACAAATTAGTCATAGATTATATGATATTAGTAAAAATAAATAAAGTAATTGCACAGAGAGTAACAGCAGTAAAATTTACTAAAAAAAAGTTAGTTCTACACGATATGAGATGATTCTCTTAGCTGAAAATAAGAAAGATAATTTCATAGTGCTACATGTTTTTATGGTATAACTCCAATATACAGATAGACACATTTCAAATATTTCAAAAAATTAGAACAAATTGATTTTATGGACAAGGAAGGACCAGGATGTAGGTTAGGAGTGCAAAAAATATGTTTTAGCTGTATTATTTCTATATTATACAAAGGTTTACAAGAACCGAATTAAAAGAGAAGAGTTGGACTGTAAAACATAAGGGTTTTAGCTTTCGCACTATTTCAACAAAGAAAATTTGTCCAAGGATAAGAGGGGTGACTTTTGGCCTGACATTCTGTGATTCCCAGACACAGAAGTACTTTTATTTGCTGAGACTGAGTTATCTGCTATTCACAAATGTTTATATTTGTCACTCAAGAACCAACTGCCAGATCTGATACAGGCTTGAATGAGAAAAAGGCAAAGCAAGCAGAATAAAGCTAAGGAACATGCATTCATTAAGAACACTACAGGGAATTTTAGGACACATTCATCTCTGTGTTTTTATTGTAAATGATACAATCCAAATGATCACAAAACTGATGACAGCATAAAGAAAATACCATGCTCAGTGGAGTGACATTTCAGAAACATTTAAGTGTGGGGAGAGGAGGGGTTGTACAAGAAGGCTTTAGCTTGCCAAACCAAATCAAAGAAGTGGTCAGAGCAGACACTTGTCTCAGTTCATTACTCAACACCTGTTAAACGTGATTAACAGCCCTGGTTAATTATGTATTAAGAGCATTTCAGGCTGTAATGGATCCCAGAGGTCTCTAAGTGACTTCATTTGCATGTTCTTATCCTTTCACAAGGTCTCAACCAAACATAACAAAATCTACCGAGCATTTTACAAATCCCCATGTGACCAGACTTACAAACATGCCACCATCTTCCTACATGAGAAAGCAAGTAAGTGCCTCAAATGTACATGTCTCATAAATAAAGTTTTCATTAATGGGCCACAAATGGGCCTTGTGTTATAAATAATAATATAAAAGTCTAGAGAGCTTTAAGTGTTAATCATTACATTTTGTGATCTCAGATAAAAAAGACTTAACAGTATTTATATGAATGAATATAAGCAAACCTTCCTGTCTCTCACCCAGAAAAGGCAAAAGTAGAAGTTGGAGAAATGGAACTGGGGAAAGATGCATGCTTTGCACATAGATGACCCTGGTTTAGTCTCCTGCTTTGCACATCATCCCCTGAGCAATGCCAAAAATTAACCTCAAGCACAGAGTCAACTTGGAATAAGTCTTGAATATACTGCATGTGCTCCAAAATCAAAACAAAAAATATGTGTGTGCATGTGTTTGTGCATCATTTCATATATAAATATATTTTCACATATATATAAAATCAAAAATGCTACAGAGAAGACTTATTTTTGTTTAGAAAAATGTTATAAATATTAAATATATTAGACTATAAAATGATATAGTTAGATGTAAAAATGTCATATAAAATCTATATATGTAGACTATAAAATTATATAGGGTTACATTTAATATATATAACTTATGTATTAAATATTAAACACATACACTGCAGGCAGTTAACAAGTTACCAATGGGTGTCACAGGTTTCTGTTAACTGGTATTAAAACTGACGAGATTTTTTTTGTTCTATAAGATACACTAAAAATGTTATGTCTTTATTTATCCCAATTTCCTGGTTTTAAAATAAAGTAAGGTTTGCACTTATCAAAAAAATTTCTGACTACTTTTGAATCCGTTCCAGAATTAGTTACAGGAATGTCATCTAATTTGAAGTTTCTCAACGTTTCTACTTATATTTATAGAATGCTGATCTTGATTCCTTCCTGTTCTGGTCTTGTTGACTTTCTATTGGTCCATCTCCTAATTACATTTAATGTCTTCCTCATCCTCTTACACTATTTTCACTTGTGCCTCTTGGCTATCTAGGGGGCCACAGAGAGACCATCCATATGGTCAGTGAGAAACACTGACATAATTAATCTCTTTCTGTACTACAATATAGGAATGGATTAGGAAGCATGAATTCCTTCTTCATTTTCATTTGCTTATTTCAAAAAAGTTAATTGCAAGAAGTAACTTCAGTAATGGCAGCATGAGATGGAACACTAGTGGTTTATAAAACAAAAGATGAAGTATATTTGCTGAATCAAATATTTTCATTATATGTCGAGTAGAAAAAAATTAGGTGCAAATATATTATATGCAGTAATCAATTTAACAAAATAACAGCTAACTCAAAACTTTGCCCATTTAAAGAGTTGTCTGTCCACAAGGGTCTAAAAACAATTACAAGGTCCTTTGAGTGAAGTAAACCTACTCCTTTAATACTTTAGTGAAAAATAGTGTGCTCAACACCTGTTGCTTTCTTCACAGTTACAAAGGTATTTTCGTGGGCCCGGAGAGATAGCACAGCGGCTTTTGCCTTGCAAGCAGCCGATCCAGGACCAAAGGTGGTTGGTTAAAATCCTGGTGTCCCATATGGTCACCCGTGCCTGCCAGGAGCTATTTCTGAGCAGGCAGCCAGGAGTAATCCCTGAGCACTGCCGGGTGTGGCCCAAAAAAACAAAAACAAAAACAAAAAAGGTATTTTCGTGGTTTTCACACAGAAAAAAATAAATCACTTCAATTCTCATCTCCATTATTAATTAGCCATGTTATATTAAATTAATAGCATTTTCTTATTATAGTCCTCTCATTCCTTATTTTCTCAGCGATTGTAAAGTGTGCACTCCATAGGCTGTTGTGGACTTAAATTATTTAATAAAACCAGCTATAGTATAGCAGGTCAGGCATTTGTCTTGCATGTACGTGACCTGGGTTCAATCTCCAGCATCCCTATAGTCCACCTGAGGCACTGCCAGGAGTAATTGCTGAATGTAGAGCCAGTGATAACTTCAGAGCATTCCTGGGTGTGGCCCCCAAACCAAAAATAAATAAACAAATAAATAAAATGATTGAATAATCAGACACCACTTGGATTAGTAAGTGCCTTGAATAGACACTTAGCCATTAGCTAGAAACATCTTGATCTTGTCTTAGCCAAAACTTGAGACTTCTCTATCCTATTTTAATTTGCCAAATATAAAACAGAGGCAACAGTCAGCACTATTTTCTTGTCCCTCCTCATACTTCCCTGTATGCCATCAATTTAAGGCAAGAAGTCATTGGTTTTTATAGTCCTGATAACTTTTTGTTCAATTACAAATCAAGATGATTGTACACCAACTTATTTCTGTCTTGAGTTAATTCTCAGTTTTAGGCTAAGTTGATTTGAGACTTTTCCTGAGTCTGACAGTTCCATTAGCACTTATGTGGTTTTCTTTTTCCTCTAGTACACTTTTATTCAAAGATTGTCCTTTCTCTAATTTTGTTCTTTTAATGTTCTTTTTCATATTTATCTATGAATTTGTCATTTTGGTAAAACCTGGGATTTTAATTACATCTTCGGAATATTTTCAGTGAATGATTATTTCACTACTGGTAATATGAAGATCTTTTTAAACCTCATGTCTTACAATAAATTCCTTTCATTATAAAATTCATGCACATTTTAGAAAACAAAGACAAAAATCAAAATAGGTAAACACAAAGGTCATTCTAAGTCAACAACAAAACTAATACCAGTTTTTATTTTGATTTGATTTTATCTTTTCTGGGGGGGGACACACCAAGTGACACTTAGGCGTTACTCTTAGCTTTTCACTCAGAAATTGCTCCCAGGTTGGGGGACCATATGGGAAGAAGGGAGATCAAACCGCAGTCCGTCCTAGGCTAGCGTTAGCAAGTCAGATCCGTTTGTGTCACTACTCTGGTCCCACTGCTATCAGTTTTAAAAGTTTTCCCAGTTCTCGGGGCTGGCGAGGTGGCGCTAGAGGTAAGGTGTCTGCCTTGCAAACGCTAGCCAAGGAAAGGACCACGGTTTGATCCCTCGGTGTCCCATATGGTCCCCCCAAGCCAGTGGCAATTTCTGAGCACATAGCCAGGAGTAACCCCTGAGCATCTAACGGGTGTGGCCCGAAAAACCAAAAAAAAAATTTTTTTTCCAGTTCTTATAAATTGCATATTTAAGTATGTGTTATAAAGTAGTCTACAAAATCCCAAATTTTGGCTTTTCTATTATTTCTTATTCTTTGTTCTCAAAATAATTAAGTTAGAAAATTGAAAGTGAACACTTTTCATTGTGCCTATAAATCCCAAATCATGCATAGATTTGGTTTTGCCTTTTCATTGTGAAATATGTCTAATATGTTACCAGCTTGCTTTGCATATTTTATACCAGGTATAACTCTCCACACATCAATCTTATATTTATATATAATATAAATGTTTGACTATATATGTGAAAATATTCAATAAGGTGGAATTTGATGTCAAAATAAAGCGTATTTAACTTAAAGTAAAATGGTGACAGGGCTAAGCACTGAATATAGCCCCTGCAATCTATTCAAAATGTCCAATAATTTATGCTTTGACCAAATAAAAAGGAACCATTTTATTGAATTATTTAATTTATCAATTGTCTTAGGTAGTTCTTCCATTTTACTGATCATTATAATTTTTGTCTTTTTACATAACATTCACATCTATTGTTGGGATTTATTTGTTAAATTAAAACAAAACTTTTTCTGGGGGCCAGAGCCATGGTGCAAGTGGTAGGGCATATGCCTTGCATGCGCTACCTAGGATGGACCGCGGTTCAATCCCCAGGCATCCCCTATAGTCACATAGCCAGGAGTAATCCCTGAGCATCAGGGGTGTGGCCCAAAAAGCAAAAAAAAAAAAAAAAAAAGAAAAACAAAAAAATCTTCTTCTGGAAGAACTAGGCATTTAAGTGTTTTTCTATTGTCCTTATATATGAGTGATAAAATCAGTCTGTATATTCAATACTTTATGATCAAATATATATATATACATATATATATATATTAATGAATGTTAAGTGGAACAGATGTTGTGAGCCATTCAGGTTTCTTTTTTTTTTTTTTTTTTTGGTTTTTGGGCCACACCCGGTAACGCTCAGGGGTTACTCCTGGCTATGTGCTCAGAAGTTGCTCCTGGCTTGGGGGACCATGTGGGACACCAGGGGATCGAACCGCAGTCCGTCCAAGGCTAGCGCAGGCAAGGCAGGCACCTTACCTTTAGCGCCACCGCCCGGCCCCGCCATTCAGGTTTCTAAACTTCCTTACTATTTCCTGCTTAGTTCATCAGAGTTAGTCCTTCTACCCTACGCCTTAATAACATCCTAGTATTATCGGTTTCTCGTATGATAGAAACAATAGTGTTCTATTGTCTGTTTTCTGTCATCTTGTCAAATAAAATTATCTACATTAAGGTTTCCCTTTCATCCCAATCTTTCCCCTACACCCTTCAAAGAAAGAGATTAAAGCTTTGAATGAAGACACTTTTCATGAGAGCTAGAAAAACTGTTTTTCTTCATTGGCATTTTGAAAATATCGCTCAGAGGTTTGGGAACCATTTTTATCTACTGCCTATATATATCTTTGTTTTTATGGCTTTTGACTTTTTGCTGCCATAACTCCACATTCTGCTAGCTCCACTTCCAAAGTTTTGGTGACAAGTTTCTTCTGTTTCCCTGATTTACTGGATATAACCTTCTTCCCTCTCTGGATTTTGAAACCCATCTTAATAAAGGTTGCTGAAATTTACAAACCAACTTACTTATCAATTGACAAAAGCCTAGTTCAATCAAAATACATGTAACATAAGTGGTTTCAATTCCAGTGGTACATACAGATGCTTTCAGGTAATTTCAGATGGTATTATCCAAAATTGCAATTACTTTAGAAAATAGTTGTTGACATGTTAAATTTTACTCCCTGGCATGAAAATATTAATTTAAGAAACTCAGGACGCAAATATATGTGATTACATGACAAACTATTTTGCGTGATCATCATAATAAAATATTAGGCATAGTAATATTATAGTAAAATATTAGAAAAAAGTCTAGAAAAAATAAATAATTGATCTTAACTTTCTACAATGTTTCCCCATTAGTGTCAATTTGTTTTGCCTTTTTTGGAATCTAACAAAATATTTTTAAAATAATAAAACTGAATCACTAGAAATAAAATACAATTTCTCTTTTATTTTATTTTTTTATTTTTTGGTTTTTGGGCCACACCCAGTGACACTCACTGGCTATGTGCTCAGAAATCGCTCTTGACTTGGGGGACCATATGGTACACTGGGGAATCAAATCTTGGTCAGTCCTAGGCTTATCATTTGTACCACCGCTCCGGCCCCTGAAATACAATTTCTGAATTGTTTTACCTTGCTGAACATCGGGAAAGTAGAACTTTTGTTTTTGTGGCTGTGAACACTTCCAGTGAAAGCTGAGAGTCTAGTTCAAAGACTTGCTGACTTCAGTGGTAAGCTACTTCCTATCTATTGTAAGCCAATGTAAGTAAGCCAAGCTATTAGAGATCTGTCAGGATGGTTGTGTTAACAGAATTTGCTACAGCATTCTTAGTCAGAGAAAGGGCATATTTAAACATCAAATAAAAAGGGCATATTTAGATATCAAAGCCTCTGCATTTTTAAATTTCTGACCAATTGTCAGTTTTGTAGAACAAAATCTAAACCTGATTATCCTTGTTTATTATGTGCTAGCCCTTTCCTTTGACTTGACTGTCCATATGCAATTCCAATATAGAATTTTCAAGTATTATTCATTTGTTATTATCTATTCCCAAGTCAACAGGGATTGTGAAAATATTCCAGAAAAGAGCAGGAGAAACTTGACAGAGAATAGAATAGGCAGTGAATATATTAAATTTGAGAAGTCTCAAAACAATCAGTTCTATAGGCATCTCTACAGAGCTTGGCCTCAAGCTGTATCCAGAATTAAGTCTGTATGTCCTGAAATGTCTCTTTTCAAGCTTTTCCTTTTCCTAATTATTCTAATGTTTTCAAAATTCTTCTTATATCTCATCACAATTTAAGTATCTACAAGAATTATATTTGTTCTTCTCAACAGTCTATTTAGCTGTCTTGTTTTTGTTAAAAGACAAGTAAGATTTACATAAATTCAAGGGTAGTTAAAAAGACACTATCAGTAACTAAAATAGAAATTGGTGTGTGTTTCCTATGTTAGATGTAAAAAATGGCTTTCATTTCATAATGTAGAAAAAGAATCAAGATTCTGGTATAATAATATTTTTTTTCAAATTGTAGTTTAAATAATCATTTTTCTCCAAAATAATAAAAAACTTTTTTTTTCATTTGTTTTTGGGCTATACCCATATATGCTCAGGATTTACAGCTTTGTTTTCAGGAATCACTACTGGTGGACATGACAGACCATATAGAGTGCTTCTATTGAACCTGGATTGGATGCATGCAAACAAGCATGCTATTCACTGTCCTATATCTCTGACTTCATAATAAAACCAGATTTATAACTCTACATATTGAAGCTTTTCCACAGACTTCTACTATCTCAAGTATGCATTCTAAATTCTTCAACATGACCTGCATGTTTGCCAAGAGAACTCTCACTCGACTTTAGCAAGACTCCACAAATATTTTAAGATGTTCTTTATTTTTCTGAAATAAGAATAAATGACTAGGGGTAAGAAAAATAGAACAGCATATTTCATCCCTGGCAATCCATATGGTCCCCCAGGCCTGCCAGAAGTGACTCCTGACCATATAAGCAGGAGTAACCCCTGAATAACATCTGGTGTGGCCAATAAAAAAATAAATAATAATAATAATTGACCTAAACTTTATAAATTTAGTGTCTATGTGTAGATCATGATTTTATTTTTTTATACTTCCATTTTTTATCTTTATTTAAACATCATGATTACAAACATGACTGTAGTTGGATTTTGGTTACAAAACGAACACCCCCCCTTCACCAATGCAACATTTCCACTACCAATTCACCCCATAGCCCTCCATCCACATGCCCTGCCTGTATTCAACACAGGCATTCTACTTCTCTCACTCATTAACATTGTCATGGTAGTTGTTAGTGTTCTAACTGCACTCACGCCTCTTTGAGTTGAGCTTCATACTGTGAGTCAGTCCGTCTGGCCTTCATCTCTGGGCATTATTACAATAATGTCTTTTATTTTCTTAAAACTCATAGATAAGTGAGACTATTCTGTGTCTCTCTAGCTCCCTCTGACTTATTTCACTCAGCATAACAGTTCTCATAAACATCATTTCCATGAAATTCATAATATTTTAGATTTAAAGAGAGAGAAACCAGTAGTTTTTATATTCATAATTCTAATATTCAATCCATGTTTAGGAAAATGTCATGACTTTATCTCTCCTGACAGCTGCATAATATTCCATTGTGTATAAGTATCATGATTTTAAAGTCATTATAATGCCATAAATTTACTATGAAGGAGGGATAAGATAGAAGCCTTAAACAGCCACAGGGGAATAAAAAGCCAAAATTTCTGCTAACAAGTATTTCTTACATATGAGAAGACTTGGAGCAAGCAGTATCGCAGTATATCAAAGACAATGAGAACCCAGGTCCAATTATTCCACTGAATTCTTGAGTTAGCCATGTCTGAAGCCAATGCTATGTTCACTTTTCTACTGATACATCCCTATAATTTTATTACGTAGTTAAAAATTTTCAGATAATTCTGTCTATGATTTAAAACATACTACCAACATATCTAACCAAAATACAGATTAAGGAATAGTACCAACTCTTTCTTTTGACCAACTTAAGCATACATATAGGATTGCCCAAATAAAATATGAAAATTACTGGTTTCTCTCTCTTTAAATCTAAAATATTATGAATTTTATGGAAATGATGTTTATGAGAACAATTAAATATAGATGTCAGGGATTTGCTTTTACCTGATATTCCATAGGATTAATATGCAAGTTTTCTGATTTCGTGTTTATTGTAATTTAAGGTATATAATTGTAAGAGCTTTAGATAATGCTTCACAGAGTAATCAGAAGCTATTAGCTCAACATTTTTATAACAGTACCAGTGCAGTTAAGAAATACAGCCAACCATTAGAGTAACTAAAATCCAGTCTAAGGCAGCCTTTCATGGATAGTGTGAGGAAACTAAATACCCACTGTTAACGTGTTATTAGATAATATATATTTCCATTTCGAAGTATAATTTTGATAATGCTGTAATAACATAATTTCCCCATTAATCCTTTTATCCTCAATCTTTATAAAAAGTAACAAATGCTAAAAATGACATTGTAACTAAGTTATATTTCTTCTTCCTTTCTTCTAAATGTAATTGCATCACAATAACAATAAGAGTAAATATTTGTAAGGAACCACTTGAAAATTCATTTTATCCAACAATTTGAAAATACTAACTCCCATAATCCTTTAATAGCACTAGAAAGGTAATTATTAATTTTCATAGCATTTTTTTCTAGAAATCTTGGAACTCAGGTTAAGTCACTTGCCCAATATCATATAGTTATTCACCAAGATTTGAATAGAAAACCATTCCTCTTATTCACCAAGCTATCTCTCAACACAAAACAGTATTTTTCTAAGGAAAAATATTGGTTGATATTGAAAATATCATGTCTTAATGTTATCAGAAAAGAACTTGCAAAAAATGTTTAAGAATCTTGTATTTACAGAAGTAAAAACTGTTTCGTTTTTAAAGAGAACTAAGAAGGTAAGGGCCAGAGTGATAGTACAGTAGTAAGGTGTTTGCCTTGCACGTGGTCAACCTGGGACAAACCCGGGTTCAATCTCTTGCATCCGTATGATTTCCCAAGCCTGCCAAGAGCAATTTCTGAGCACAGACCCAGAAGTAATCTCTGAGTGCTGTCAGGTATGACCCAAAAACCACCACCCCCCAAAGTAAACAGAAGTATTTCTTGCAAACAAAAAATTTGTGAGGCTAAAGTTAAAAGTACATAATTATTTTATCTATCCTGGGGCTAAAGTGGTGGCGCAAGCAGTAGGGCATTTTGTCTTGCACGCACTGACATAGGACAGACTGTGGTTCGATCCCCTGATGTCCCATCTGGTCCCCAAGTCAGGAGCAATTTCTGAGCTCGGGGCCAAAAGTAACCCCTGAGCGTCACCAAGTGAGGCCCCAAAACAAAAAAGAAATTTATTTTGTCTATCTTGTCATCTTTAAACTTTTACATCATAAAGTTTTGCTATAAAATCAATAACAATATCTTGTTGCCTGATGACTCACAAAGACATGTAAAACTGTTTTCACATATTCAATCATAATATGCACCAAATTCATTAAAAAGGGCAATGAAAGTAGCCCTTATTTTCTTCATTGTTGGTCAAATGTAGCTAAAGTGTCAGCTAAATAAAGGCTTTGAAGAATAATACAGAGAAATACATTTAAATACCTTTAAATATCAAAATTTATTATTTAAATGCCTTTTAAATGTCATTTTCTGCTTCTAAAATCCAACCCCCATGTTGAGTCTCATTTCTAGCACTGAGGCATGTTTTTATATTTGTAGTACATCTGGGTGATCAAACTTAAAATATCCACAGGCTCTGAAGTTTTTACTTGCAATCACCTTCTGCATTCATAAATAAATCAAAATGTAATTTTAATCCTACCATCTCTTTAGCTCTTAAAATAACAGAGAATAATTTTGTAATAGGCAGCAGATAAATTAGAACATTTTTACAACATGGGTAGGCAAAGAACAAATTAGCCGATTGTGCCTCCCCATGCTGCAGAAACACATGATTAATGGCAAAATATTGATGTATTACTAAAGGTTAAATGCATGTATCTGAAGTTCCCTATACGCGAGGGTATGG
This sequence comes from Suncus etruscus, assembly GCF_024139225.1. Classification (NCBI taxonomy): domain Eukaryota; kingdom Metazoa; phylum Chordata; class Mammalia; order Eulipotyphla; family Soricidae; genus Suncus; species Suncus etruscus. The sequence continues at coordinate 115,041,219 of NC_064854.1, read as the reverse complement.
AACATGCAATAGAGACAAATATAGAGCAACATATTTTCATGACATGGTAATTGAACTCAGCTTTGAGTAGTGTCTGGCACATTTTGGCAGTTATTCTGGATGTAATGCTAAATGAAGTAAGTCAGAATGAAAGGGATAGATACAGAATGATCTCACTTATATGTGGTATTTCAAATTTCAGGCAAGGTAGCCAAAATTTCCAGAGCAATATATTGGAAGAAATAATCCACACAACTCAGTGCTGGGGATGGGGAATATGTGAAAGGGAGGAAGGCTGGGATCCTTGGGGAAGAGAGGTGGTATTTTAGTGAGGGGTGTTGTGGAATTAGGTCCTGAGAAATCACCATTGTATGTATTGTAAACCACAGAATCTCAATATTTTTGTTTGTTTTGGGGCCATACCCAGTGATGCTCAGGGGTCACTCCTGATTCTGCACTCAGGCATTACTCCTGGCAAAGCTTGGGGGAACCATATGTGATGCTAAGGATCAAACAAAAGTCATCTATATGCAGTTAAGTGCCCAACCTCCTATAGTATCACTCCAACCTTCAATAAAATTTTAAAATAAATATAGTAACTATTCTGTTTAGCTTCTTACCAAAAAAAGAAAAGAAAGAAAAGGAAAATACCAGTGGACATTAAAAATACAGTCAATGCAGTAATGGGTAGAAAGAGACATTTGTTTACTGCTGGGAATGCTGACTAGTCCAGCCATTTTGGGAAACAATATGGATAATTCTCAAAATACTAGAAATTGAGCTTCTATATGATTTGGCAATATTACTCCTAAACATATATCCTAGAAACCCAAAAACAGCATACAGAAAGCCCTCTACATTCTTATGTTCATTGCAACACTATTTACAATAGCCAGAAACTGGAAACAACCCAAACTAAAGAAACTGATACTTATATACAATGAAATACTATGCAGCTGTTAGGAAAAATAAAGTCATGAAATTTGCTTATGCATGGATGGATATGAGATATTTATGCTGAGTGAAATGAGTCAGAGGGAGACAGACAAATAATAATCTCATTCATGTGTGGGATATAAGAAATAAAAAATAGTGTGGTAATTATATCCAGAAATAATAGAGATAAGGGCCAGGAGGAACAGTCCATGACAGGAAGCTTGCCACAAAGCAGTGAGTGCAGTTAAGGTGGTTGGAACTGCTGGTTCTTGACAAGAACTAGGTGCTGAAAGGGTATAAAGTGATATGCATGATACCCCTTGATTAACAACAATGTAAACTCCAAGCATCAAAAGGAAAATCAGAGAGAAAGAGAAAAAAGGAAAGAGAAATTCCTGCCCCAGTGGCAGAAGAGGGATTGGGGTAGGTTGGAGGGAAATTGGCTGGAACATTGGTAGATGAAGAAGTATACTAGTGAATAGTGGTGTACATTCTATGACAGAGTCTCAATTATAAACAATTTTGCCACCATGGTGCTTAAATAAAGTAATTATAAAATTTATATAGGATAAGATCACTACCAATGATGGATGACTTTTTTTTTCTAATATGTAGAAATGCTGGCTCAACCCCATGGTGTTCTTTCTCCCATTCTTTTCCACTATTGTGGCCAAGAATTCTACAGTAAATAACCTATTTTTCTGTACTGGAAAGAGTTTGAGACTTATAATGTATTTATTTTTTTTAACAAGTGAAGTATATAAAAAAAATTTCTTCAAGGAGGTCACTGATTTATCATAATCTTCAAATTCAGGGATATATCGTTGGAGGTAAGTAGGTATATCTAAATTGCATAACACACCATTAATTTGATAAGTATAAATTAAAATAAATGAGGAAATAAAGTAAATGTTAGGGTGCAATTAAATAAATATATATTTATTGATTTCTATTATATTTGAAGTCAAACAAGGCAGGAGGGATCCATATACATTGACTAGGAGACAGTGAAAGATTGACGTGGTAATAATATAAAGAGCGGCCCAAGGCTCATACAAATGACAACCATCAGTATGACAAAGAATGAATGCTAATGATAGACTGGTAGTCAAGACATGCACTCCATATATAGAGACAATCCTGGATATGTATCACAAAACTGTACTGTTTTCAGGTAACTGACATCAGGCTAGTTATTATCCTTTCAGTATATCAATTTCCTATAAGAATGAAGCTTAAATAGGACCTTATTCACATCAATATTATAAAAATTTATTGAGTTTATGGACTGAAGAGATACTCAAGTGGTGGAGCACATACTTATTGCATACCAGGCTCTGATCACTTGCCCACCATAATTCCATGAGCAGCAGAGTTATAGGACTGCTCATCCCTGAGTAACAAATTAGGTCTGGTTCACCAGAGATAACAAACAACAACAGTAAAATAGAGAAAGGAAAAATAGAGAAAGAGGAGAGAATGAGTTCATGCTTGCCAAACAATTGCAAAGAAGACTTGAAAGACAGTTAATGCCTCATTACTACTTGTTAAATAAGTGAAATGCTGTTGAGAGAAGGGAAGTGTCTCTTTCATTCTAAGGTTTCATGGAGTTCTGGTAGAATTTAGATAGAAAAAAATAAAACAACCACTATGTGCATTTACTCTTTCTACTCATATTTTTTCTTTCTTCCTCAAACATGTAAGGTCTCTATTACTCCAAAAAAGGTAAAACTAATAAATTAACCTCTTCTTTGTTAATGCCTTGTCAAAATTGTTTTTCCTTCATTGAATAACACGCCAGTGTGTCTACTATTGTTCATGTTATCCATTCCCAATTCAAACCTTGAATTGAATCCCAATTCAATCACGAAGTTATAAATAACTCTTTCCCTAAATTCAATATAACTTTATAAAAATCAGTTCCCTCACAACTTTCCAGAATATCAATATTATCTATCCAATTATCACAATTCTTTTACCTTTTTGGATTCTGCTAGTTAAACAATTACAAGGGACTCTCTTCTTGCCTGTATCTCTATACTCAGTAGTATGTCAAACATTAAGTTGGTTTGCTATATACTCTGCCTTGTAACCCTTACTTACTCCTTGATGTCTCTGAATCCTATACTTAGTTTTATCCCTGAAAAATATTGAGAATTCATGAAAGTCCTATTGCAAAAGCGACTCTTAAAAAGTAATTCTCTGAGGATATAGGTGCCACTATTGAAAACTTTTATTATTTTTATGGATAGTGACAATTTCCCATGAGATAATGGAAACACATTATACATCATCCCCTTTTCCAGATATCATCCAAAGAAAACATGCAGTATGAATAAAATTCTTTTGTAACTAAAGCAAGAAAAGAAACACATTCTTTGCAACTTCAGTTAGCCCATTTGCCCCAAAAGTCTACTGGTGGAAAATTCAACTCTTTCCTGCAGTTGCAGCTAAAAATCATTCTGTTCCTTTCTTTACTTTGTTTCCTTTCTTCTTTTTTTAACCTGTTATGCCAGGAATGGAATTTAAGGACTTACACATGAAAGTGTTCTATTGCTGAGATACTTCCTTGGCAGAAAATATTTCTTTAGAATGTGGAAAGTTCACACCACGTTTCTAAAGAAATCAGAACACTCTGATCTAGTCATGTTCTCTTAGTAAACTTAGCAGGCAATTATTTTGAGTATGTAACAGTGACAACCTTGTTTTCTGCCAAACACTTGGGGACACAGCATTCATAAAAATTATGGTCCTAATTTATGACAAGTAAACCAGAAGGCTTCAGCTTAAAAAGCCATAAATAGCTTGTTTGAAGTTACTTAAAAAGCCTTCACTGATTTCTTTCGCCCGTCACTGTCAGAGATTGATGAGAATAAAATATGTGTTTTTAAATAAAGATGTTGGGTGCAATATTTAACCAGGTAAGAATTTCTATAGTTGTATAGGAAGAGAGTGTTACAGAGGAATATCTAATATACAGATGAAATTCAAAGAAACATAGGAAGGAGGTAGGGTGGGGGAGAAACTTTTAGGAATTGGTGCACCTGTAGATAATACAGGAGATAAAGAAAGACAAGTCAGAGTGCTAATCTATTTTAAAAGATGGACCAAAAAATAACAATCTCCTCATAAGAGCTTTAATAATTCACAGTTCAAACCTAGTATGCCCAATCACTATTTATCCCAAGGGGTGAATAACACTCAAAAATGCATATATGCAATGTAGAGAGAATAGCAAAGAACTTACAAATCATATGCCCTGGAGTTGAGGATGAGAAAGTAATGAGAGGCTAAAATTGAATGAAACTTTTGCTATTTGATAAAAACACTTGTTCTGGCAATATATGAATATCCCCATTACAACTCTCTAGGGCAATAATCAGATGTGTGGATAATCAGATGTAGATAATAATCAGATGTAGAGATAAAACAAAGGGAACTGGGAAAATAGGTAAGTGCTGCTTTCTGACCACCTATGAGAGGAAGAAGCTCCCGGTACCTCTGATTTTGGAATCTGTCATGGTTTGCATGGAATGTAGATAATATATCTAGGCCTACACCTTAGAAATGTCAATTTTGTCTCTAGGAGATTTTGACTGCTGTGAGAACAACATGCTCCAGGAGCCATGAAGCCAACATTCTGGGCACAAACACATGTGAAATAGGGCCTGATTTCCTCCTAAAGGTGTACTATATAAAATAGAGCTTTCATCTATCACATAGTTACAATGACACTATTGTACTCCATTGGTTAATATAGTGTTAACCAGTTTGTATTGTATAAATTCTTCCCCCTCATTTTATGTACTAGCACTTTGAAGCTATGGCTGAAACACAGACTTAAAGAAATTGCTTTCTTCTTGTTCTCAATGAAAGAACAAGAAAAGTTTAATATAGAAAACATCTCTAATTTCCATCTCACAAATACTAAACAAAACAACTTGTTTTGGCATGTCTTCTTAGTAAACTTGATTATGATAGAGGCTATTTTGCTCATTTCTTGTGGGTTATGAGATGCAGAGTTACAGCATTTTATCTCTTCCTTAAGTTGGCCTCTTGCATTGTTATTTTTATAAATCATTTGGAGGAAAAATACAGCATTTTATTATTTTACATCATTATATCCCCAATCATATTTTTGTAATTATACCATATCTTTGTAACTTTCATTGGTCTTTTTTATGTTTTGTTTTTTCCTACACCTATATCTATCAAATTTAGATAATAGTCACTGACTCTTTGATGACTTAAAGCTTTTACTGAATAGTGTGGAATTGCAACTGTAACAGGCTTTGATGTACTCTACTAATCAAAGATCTTTTTCTATCACTTCAAGAAGATTTCACATGTTAGAGTAAGTCAATAGTCTCAAGAGCAGTGAGTTTCAGAGAGCAGTGATCATCCCCAATTACTTTAAAATAAAATTGTTCCTCTTTCTCAGTATTGGTTTTCCTGGATATTTTTTTGGCTGCAATTTTTTTTTCAAAATGAATTTCATGACTAAAAATAAATGATTTCAATGCATACTGCTCCTGGCATCCAATATTTTGCTTCACAATTACATATTATGATTATGAGCTAAAATTATGTTTAAGTTTAAATGACAAACTGAATAACAATTTACAAGTTATACAAGGATGGAATTTCCAATATTAAATATATCATCTGGCTCACTCCTGTATGAGATGGATTTTGAATCAGAGTGAGATAGCAAGCTGCTCATTTACTATTGTATCTCTTATAATGATCTCATCATTTGTCTACTTCAAATTCACTTTTGCACTTTCACACATACTTTCTAAACGGAAATTAACATATTTTCTGTATACATTAATTATCTAAAGCCATTCTTTTAGTACTGAAGGAAAGAACCTTAAAATAAGTTTGATTTTAAGACCACAGTTATATCAAAAGCAGTTGTCATATCAAAGTTTTTTTAAGCATTCCAACTCACATTATTTACACTTATTAACCTAAAATATTTCCCCAACAGCCTATACAATGCACTTACTACACAACAAGAGCTCAGACATTTAATAACTAAATGTAACTAAAAAGTTATATTAGTATCTTTCTATAACTACCCTGAGACAGAATTATTCTTGGCCCATAAAATGGAATGTGTTTGCTACTATCAGATAAAGAATAAAATAATTTGTACTTTGGGGGGTTAAATTTTCATTTGATTTAGTCTCTTATGGTCATATTTTTCATATCTGATATTTCTCACTTTTATGTTTTATATGTTTTCACACCAGTCCTAGAAGAAGGACCCTCATATCAAATCCTTCTAATCCTCAAGTTCCAAGAATTTTGTAGCTGTCTCATGAATTAATTTGGGCCTATCTGAATATCACACAAAGATGTAGGCACAATTTATGATTATAAAAAAAAATCAACATGGGGGCTTGAGCGGTGATGCAAGTGGTAAGGCGTCTGTCTTGCCTGTGCTAGCCTAGAACGAACAGAGATTTGATCCCCCGGCATCCCATATGGTCCCCCAAGTCAAGAACAATTGATTTCTGAGAGCAGAGCTAGGAGTAACCCTCTGAGCATCACCAGGTGTGCCTCCCCGCAAAAAAAAGAATCAATATGTGGCCACATAGGCTGTCAATAATAAACATGGGCTACCGCTCATATTTTTGGTTGGGTTACATACCATATATTTCTTATCTTCAGATATTTTATTAGTGTACTATATAAATAATACATAAGTATTAGATATATGGTAAAGTATCAGACAAGATGTCTTTTACATATTTGGAGGTGGTTTCTCTTAAAAGTCCTTGAATCTAATTTAGAAATATTTCATAACCTAAGTAAAATTAAAATGAACGATACAACTAAAGAAAGTTCTAATATTTACAGTCAAACAAAATTAATAAAGACCTTCAGATCCTTGAAGTGTCTTTTCAAAAGTAAGACTTATTGATTCAATGATATTGGATTTGATAGATTTTCGCATTGAATTTGTATATGGCTTTATGTTAATTCTTCCTGTCTTTGAACACAGAAAATCTTTTTACCTCTTTATGTCTATTTCTATTTCTTTGTACAATATCTAATAATTTTTGTTGTATAGGAATTTCATATTTTTGACTCAATTTATTCCAAGGTATTTATTTCTGATTCAGTGGTAAGTAGGATAGTTTTCCTGATTTCTCTTTCTGCTAGTTTATTATTTTTGTATGTTTATACACAGGATTACTATATATTAGTTTTCATTATGGCATGATACAGTATTCAGATTCAAATTATCTGAAACTAGAAAATCAAGGTTGATAAAATATTTCTAAAGTTTAATAAAAATTAAGACTTTTTTTTTTTTTTTTTTTTTGGTTTTTGGGCCACAACCGGCGTTGCTCAGGGGTTACTTCTGGCTGTCTGCTCAGAAATAGCTCCTGGCAGGTACGGGGGACCATATGGGACACCGGGATTCGAACCAACCACCTTTGGTCCTGGATTGGCTGCTTGCAAGGCAAACACTGCTGTGCTATCTCTCCAGGCCCAAAAATTAAGACTTTTTATAGAAGCTATGATTTATAGAAGCTCTGGAGTCAGCAGACATGGTAATAAGGTAGCAATTTATAGACTTACTTCAGAGAGCAAGAAGAAACACAAATTAATAAAAAAATAAATATACATTTCAACATGTCCATATGCACAACTGAGAACTTCTGTTCATTATCACAATTGCTGAATAATATTAATCTCCAGCCCCCACATTTGATTTCACCATTTCAATGGACCCTGTTCAACAACTCTTGAAGCATGGGGGCTTTATAAAACACTACATGACAGCTCTTGATCAAATTTCATAATGCTCACAGTTAAATTTCTAAAGGCATATTCAGATTCTACTTATAACTTTTTCTTAACTCTCCATTATTCTAAATTTTACATTGGCAAGATTTTTCTATTTCATGGAGCTTTTACAATGTGTTTGCACAGAAATATTCATAGTATTATTAATATACACACATAAGGGTATATTTTTTGAAAAAAATGTAATTAATTTTTATTGATTTAAAGTTTGAATTCCAAATAATTCACTCAATTTACCTAGACATGCTGTTGTCACCACCATAAGGAAAGAGAAAAATTAATACCAAATATAAGATAAAAAGAAAAATAATAAGGAAACAACAAATGGTCAATCATCAGAACTTAATTATTTCTTTACAGAAATGAGCTTACACATGTGAGGAAGGAGTCCTTGAGATATTGGATGGAAGTGATATAGGAACAATGGATCTCTGGTAGGTGGGTGTGATGTTAGAATTGATAGATCAATAAAAAGTATGAACAACATTATTATAAATTCTTGTACCTCTATAAAATGGTTATTAATGTCTTATATAAAGTCCTAAGCTTATACCTGAAGGAAGAAGAAAAACTAAAATAAAAACTAAAGTCAGTAGATGAAAAGAATTACAAGAATTAGAGCAGAGATTAATCAGAGATCAAGAAGAATGAAAAAATTAGTACTCCTTAACTTTGCAAAAAATAAAAATAGCAAAAAAAATTCACAGAGAATAAAATATTGTGGTGAAATAAAAAATATAAAGTGCAATATGTGCTATAAAAATACAAAGACACTTAAAGGAATATTATGAATATTACATTGCAATAACTTAAATAAGGTAAAAATTAGAATAATTATTAGGAATAGGGAACACTTTAGAGAGAATATGAAAGAAGTAGAAAACCTGAACAGATCTATCTTGAGTAATGTAATTGAAAAATAATCAGAAGTACCAGTATACAAAATAAAAGATTCCAAGTGAAAGAAGAAATCACACTTCTAAACATGTATGCACCCAATTATGGGCTAACAAAATACTTAAAACAATTGCTGATAAACTTGAAGAAAGTCATGAACAACAATACAATAATAGTAGGAGACGACAATGTCTTGTTGCCTTGTCAGCCTTCAAAAGGTTAATTAGATTAAAACTTAACAAAGATATACTGGCTTTGAAGGAAGAAATAGAACAGAGTGACTTAATGTATATATAGAGAGAGAATTCTTCATCCCCAGAAAGCTGGATACACATTCTTTTCCAATGCACACGGAACATTCTCCAAGATAGACCACATGCTGGGCCATAAAACCACATGCTGGGCCATAAAAACAAAAAACATAAATCAAGAGTATAGAGATTGTTTCTACTATCTTCTCCAACCATAAGCCATGAAAATAGAAGTGACGTGGAGAAATACATTAAAACCTGAAACTTGAACAGCTCACACTGAACAAAAAGTGGGTCAGAGACCAAATCAATGAAGAAATCAAAAGATTCCTGGAAACAATGAGAATGAAGACACAAATAAACATAATTTTTGGGACATGGCAAAAGTGGTGTCAAGATGAAAATGCATAGCTTACAAGCATTCATCAGAAAGGAAGAAAAGGCCTACATATAACTGAAAGACAAGCTCAATTTATTGGATAAAGAACAACAAAATGAGCCCAAATTAGGCAGGTAAAAATAAAATAAAACTTAAACAGAAATTAATGAACTGGACACCCAGAAAATAGTCCAATAAAGATCAATGAAAGCAAGATTTGGTTCTTTGAAAAAATAAACAAGATTAAGAAGCCATTAACAAGACTCATAAAGAAAGGGAGAAAATAAGCAGAATCAAAAATAAAAAGGGAGATGTCATTACAGATTCTATAGAAATTCAAAAGGCAGTCAGAAATTACTTTGAGAATCTTTATGCCACAAAACAAGAGAACCTGGAAGAAATGGATAAATTGCCTTCCCTACTCACAGGCAGGGTTGGGGAGTGGGAATGGGAGGGACACAGGTGACAACAGTAACAGGAAGGGTAAACTACTGAAGGGTTGTGTACATTCTATGACTGAAACCCCACAATGCACAATTTTGTACCATGGTGCTTAAATAAAGCAATTAATTAAAAAATATTCCAGGTGAGAAGGCTTCACAAGTGAATTGTGCCAAATTTTCCAAGAATACCTATCCTTCTAAAACTCACCCACAGACTGAAAAGGAGATAAAGTTCAAATACATTACTTGGAGCGACATTTATAGAATAAATTCTCTTTATTAGCAGCATAAAATTCCAAAAATGCATATATCTAATGGTCACTATAAGAAAGTTACTAAGCAGAAATTAATAGTTTCCATGACTATGTATTTCTCCCAGAAGATATTTTCTTCCCTTCTTACTCTAGCAGTCTAGAAAGTAAAACCTGGTAGGGGTTCTTATGGGGACAACTGCCGGGTGAACATCAGTCAAACTCAGCAAGGGTATAAGTGTACAGAAAATATAAAAACCGGGGCCGGAGAGGTGGCGCTAGAGGTAAGGTGTCTGCCTTGCAAGCACTAGCCAAAGAAGGACCGCAGTTCGATCCCCCGGAGTCTCATATGGTCTCCCCGAGCCAGGGGCAATTTCTGAGCGCTTAGCCAGGAGTAACCCCTGAGCATCAAACGGGTGTGGCCCCCCAAAACAAAACAAAACAAAACAAAACAAAACAAAACAAAAAACACATGATACTAGTTCTACACAATATTATGGCATTTTCTGCCAATTGAAAATGCTACCTAATGGACCCGGAGATATTATTGCACAGTGGCGTTTGCCTTGCAAGCAGCCGATCCAGGACCTAAGGTGGTTGGTTCGAATCCCGGTGTCCCATATGGTCCCCTGTGCCTGCCAGGAGCTATTTCTGAGCAGACAGCCAGGAGTAACCCCTGACCACTGCTGGGTGTGCCCCCCCCCCCCCAAAAAAAAAGAAAGAAAGAAAATGCTACCTAATATACATTATTTTGTATCCATATCTTGGTAAATTAAAATAATCTCCTCAAACCACTTTTTTAATGCTTTAGCATAATATGGATATATGCCAACCTCATTCCAAAGAGCAACCAAAAATTTTTTTCAATTTATTCATGCAGTTTCCTTCTAATTATTTTAACTTATTTTTGTGATTGCTCAGAAATATTTTTTCCTAAATCTTTTTTTGAGAGTTTTACATTACTTTTTTTGTTTTTTAATATTTTATTGTGACCAACGTGAATTACAATTTTTCACAGGTAATATTTAAGTTACATAGTGTCATTGAATCAGGGGTATTCCCATCACCAGTGTTATTCCTCCCTCCAACCTTGTTCCCAGCATACCCCTCTTTTGTCCCCCGGACTGCTAGTATAACTGGTCCTCTCTATGTATAGCTTGTTGAAGATTGGGTATCGATTCTCTTATCATTGACTTCGGGTTTGGTGTTTAAATCTGATCTTTTTATTTCTACTCAGTGTTCATACGACTGTTTGATTCAGGTACCATCAATTTTCCCCCCTCCATTTATGAGGCAGAGCAAGATAATTCAAATCATGTGGTTCTGTTTGAAAAGAAAGAAAAGAAGAAAATGAAAAAGAAAAAAAAAAACAAAAATAAACCAACCAACCAACCAACCAGCAGTCTGTCTAGTCTTGTTACAGGTCCTACACATTGAATATGATTTTGCAAATTACCATTTCCTCCCTCCCTCCCTCCCTCCCTCCCTCCCTCTCCCTCCCTCCCTCCCTCTCTCTCTCTCTCTCTCTCTCTCTCTCTCTCTCTCTCTCTCTCTCTCCCTCCCTCCCTCCGTCCCTCCCCACCCTCCCTACTTCTTTCTTTCTCCCCTTTCTTCTTATTCTATATCAACTCAATCTTGGTTGAATAAAACCCATGTTATCAGCTATCTGTTTCCACACAAACCCTCTCATAGTATACTTTGCTATTATAATTTTAAATAACACTTTACTAAACTACATTCATAGTTACCTCACAGAAATATGATATGTAACAATGTTTTTCTCATCTATCGTATATGTATATTTTTATTTTATTTTTATTTTACATTGTCTCAACACATAAATCAGGGGTTAATTACTTTCTAAGCTATGCAGTGGAAAAGATGCATAGCTAAGCTGCATTGATAAAGTCAGAGAGATATTGCAGGGATTAACTCACTTGCCTTGCATGTGGAAAACACTGATTCAATCGTCAATACCACATAGCACATGGTCTTCATTATCACCAGAAGTGACCCATGAGTCCTGTCAGGAGGGTTCCCATGCTCCCCCACAAATAAACAAATTGCACTAATACAAATGGATCAAGTGCAGGGAAATAAATGCATTGATGGCCCACCTCTTACCCATGTAATGGCAGAAAAGCGATTATGAATGCAGATAGTGAGCAGACATTTTCTTTTGTGATTTGCACAGGAAAAAATACCAGCAAATGGGAAGTAATGGAAACCATAAACCCCTATTCTTTTAAAAATATTAAGGGACAATGTGAAAATTTAACCACTAACACTTCTAGAGAGTCTGGCATGTACATCATTGGAATTCATTTATATATATTTATCCTTTAAGTTTTCTTTATTTTTGGACCACATTTTGTATTATTCAAGAATTACTTAGAGATCACTTCAGAGAGGAGTCATAGGACCATATGTGATACCAGGCATCAAACATGGGTCAGCTGTACGTAAGGCAAGCACATCATCTACTGTATATCTCTATAGCCCCAGGAGTTTATTTTTAAATTAAAAATACATATATAATGGTAAAAAATCACTTTATAATAACCAAAAATACTGTGGGTTATAAAATATTGGGGAATTTTATATATACAACTTAATATATAATATATATATTTCACATGCAAAAATTTTTGATTGATAACTGAAGGTTTCAGGGCTTATTACTGACTGCACTCTGTTCATGTGGAGTTCTGCGGATCAAACTCAGGTTCACTGAATGCAAAATTTAAATGCCCATCAACGTGGTTCTTACTTTTAAATTTTTTATATTGCTGATAGAGGAACTGTTCTTTACAATAGTTCTAATGATAATTTTATTTGTACATACTTCTAAAACCACAACTATCACCGGTGTTCCCACCTAACTCTCCTAGGGTCCCCAAGTACCCTCCCTTCCATTCCCATCCACAAGACCCACTAACTCAGTTCTGTGAATCAATTCAGTTCTGTTGCCTTTGGCCCTTTTTTATCAACTTGTTTTCTAAAGAGAAGTGCACAGACCTGCTGAAATATCAAAGCAAACATTGCATTTATGCAGGCAAGAAAGGAAAAAACTGATGCCTTATGGGCATATAAAAGCCTTTTTGTTCCTTTCCAGAATACAGAGAAATAAAATGAAATTATTTTTATTCAGCAGTCTAATCAACAAATACATAATGTGTACAAATTATACTTTAAGACACTATCTTTAGTACTGAGAACAAAAGTGGTGTAAAGAAATAGACCCCCAAAAATATTAGCCTCTTGGATTACATTCTGAACAATAAATCTTATTAATTTTGAAAAAGCCGAGCTAGAAATGTATAGTTTTATCTTAAAACATTTTAGATTGGGGCGTTTGCCTTGCAAAAGTGGTTGGTTCGAATCCCAGTGTCCCATACAGTCCCTCGTGCCTGCCAGGAGCTATCTCTGAGCAGACAGCCAGGAGTAACCCCTGAGCAACGCCAGGTGTGACCCAAAAACCAAAAAAAATCAAAAAATGTTATAGATTGAAATAAAAATGCTCAAGTTAAAAAAAATAAATAGGCTGGGAAAATCTACGAAATTACGCCTGCCCAGTGGGGCCCGACTGTGAAAAACTGTGAGTGCTGCCTGTGTGTCTATCTCCTGTCCTGTCATGTAAAACTCTTGGTAGTGGGCCGAAAAGAGGCTCCAGCAGAGCACGGCTGCTCCACTTCGCTACACGGCCATGTAGTCTTTCTAAGGAAAGAACACCATCGCAACAAGAAGAATAAATCACACTAAGAACTGTGCTGGATCACTGAAGTCCAGCATTTCTCTCCGGACTATCTTCTCTGCTGCATGCTCAGCCCTAAGATTTGATACTGTGTGAGGCTTCACCCACGGAGGACTCCCCTACCTTGGAGGCAAGTCGACCCATCCAGAAAGTGCAGAGCCAGAGGAGTGTGGCTGCCTACATCATTTAGCCAATGAATACCACCACAACACGTAGAAAAACCCACAATACAAGTGTGACAATGGGGAAACAATGCAGGCCAGCATCAGACATAGAGAATGAAGATGACAATTCTGATGACCAGATAATGACCAATCAACTAATCAAACTCTCAGATAAGGACTTTAGACTAGCAATATGGAAGATCCTCAACGAACTCAAAGAAACCATGGATAGAGTTGAACAGAACACTAATAAGAAACAAGAAAATATGAAGACAGAAATCACAAAACTCCAAACTGAAATAACATGTCAACTAACAGGCCTGAAAAAGTCAGTAAACGAAGTGAATAACAAATTGGATAAGCTCTGGGACAGGGTATCAGAAGCTGAGAATAGATTTGGTGCTGTGGAAGATGAGATACATAACAATTCCATACAACAGGAGAGATTGGAAAAAAAACGTAAAGCAAATGAACAGACAATGGAAAAATTAGTCAAAGAATGGGAACAGATGAAAATAGAAGTCTATGATAAGATCAACAGAAACAACTTAAGAATCATTGGAGTCCCAGAGACCCAGGAAGAAAATTTCCAGGAAGAATCAATGGTCAAGAACATCATTAAAGAGAAACTTCCAGAGCTAATGAATACACGCGATCAAATCCTGCATGCCCGAAGAGTACCAACTAAAAGAGACCCCAGAAAAAACACCCCAAGACATATCCTAGTCACAATGATGAATCCCACAGATAGAGACAGAATTCTGAAAACAGCAAGATCATAAAGGGAAATTACATTCAAGGGAGCATCCTTGAGATTTACAGCAGACCTGTCATCAGAAACACTTAAGGCCAGAAAGCAGTGGTGGGATATTGTGACAAGACTGAATGAAATGAATGCTTCACCTAGAATACTGTACCCAGCAAAACTCACTTTCCGGTTTGATGGAAGAATACATGGTTTCACAGACAAACAACAGCTCAGAAACTTACAGACTCAAAACCAGTCTTAAGAGAAAAACTGAAAGACCTAATTTAAGACAAGACTAACCAAAAGACACACCCAGGACAATTCTTTCTCTCAACATCAATGGACTAAATGCACCAGTTAAGAGACACAGAGTGGCTAAATGGATCAAAAAACTCAATCCAACCTTCTGCTGCCTACAAGAAATGCACCTGAATAGTCAGAACAAACATAGACTCAATATTAAAGGCTGGAGAAAAATTATCCAAGCAAACAACACCCATAAAAAAGCTGGAGTGGCCATACTAATATCAGATAATGCAAACTTTATACTCAGGAAGGTTGTAAGGGATAAAGATGGACATTTTATATTAATCAAGGGGTATGTAGAGCAGGAAGAATCACTCTCCTAAACATATATGCACCGAATGAGGGTCCAGCAAAATATTTAATACAATTGTTGACAAATTCCTCCAAAAACTAGAGATTGAGCTCCCATGCGATCAAGCTATACCACTCCTAGGAATATACCCTAGGAACACAAGAATACAATACAAAAACCCCTTCCTAACACCTATGTTTATTGCAGCACTATTCACAATAGCCGGGCTCTGGAAACAACCAAGATGCCCTTCAACGGACGAATGGCTAAAGAAACTGTGGTACATATACACAATGGAATATTATGCAGCCGTCAGGAGAGATGAAGTCATGAAATTTTCCTATACATGGATGTACATGGAATCTATTATGCTGAGTGAAATAAGTCAGAGAGAGAGAGAGAAAAACACAGAATGGTCTCACTCATCTATGGGTTTTAAAAAAAATGAAAGACATTCTTGCAATAATAATTTTCAGACACAAAAGAGAAAAGAGCTGGAAGTTCCAGCTCACCTCAGGAAGCTCACCACAAAGATTGATAAGTTTAGTTAGAGAAATAACTACATTTTGAACTGTCCTAATAATGAGAATGTATGAGGGAAATGGAAAGCCTGTCTAGAGTACAGGTGGGGGTCAGGTGGGGAGGAGAAAGATTTGGGACATTGGTGATGGGAATGTTGCACTGGTGATAGGTGGTGTTCTTTACATGACTGAAACCCAAACACAATCATGTATGTAATCAAGGTGTTTAAATAAAATATTAAAAAAATTAGAATGCTCGAGTTTTACTCGTTCAAAGTATCATCTTTAGAAAGAATCTCTCTTATTGATAGAGACACTTGTGTCTGAATGTTTTGTCTTTTTTGTTGTGATGTTGTTTTAGTTTGGTTTGGTTTGGTTTGGTTTTTGTTTGTTTGGGGGAGACACCCACTACTGCTCAGGGGTTATTCCTGGCCTTGTGTTGAGGAATCATTCCTGGAAGCCAGGAATTAAACCCAGTTCTACTGTGTACAAGAAAGCACCTTACCCACTCCACTACCAATCCAGCTTAGGTCTGATGTTCTCTTAGCTATTACATCATCTTCACAGAATGCTCCCAAGAATGAAACTACATTGACTTTTTGTTTCCAAATCAAAATAACACAGAACATCTAATGCTTACCTCTTATAGTATTTTACAACTTGATTTTATTTTTATGATAACTATCACTGTCACAATCATAGATACATTCCATTAAACACTCATGTTCAGTGTATAATTTTGAAGATTTTTCAAAGTGGCAAACAAAATAGGAAAATCACATACTTTAAAAACCCATCACTGATGCTTTTAATCAATAGCTGGCACCAATAAATCTCAAAATGACATGTGGGTAAGATTGTTGGAGCCAGACAAAGATTTTTTTTTAAATGGATACTGATGTCATTGAGACAGAGAGAAACAGGGAAGCTTTGCAATAAAAGGGAAGCGTTCATATGACACATCAAAATCATAAATACTTCATTAAGTTATAAATTCTATAGACTCTTAGGGGGCCTTCTTGTCAGCCTCCTAAATTTACAAGAAAAATGGAAAGCTCTATTAATCATTTATCTGTCAAAATGTTCTAAAGACCTGTCCTGTACTCTGTCTGCACAACAGCTATTACCATTCCTACTAATGGTTGAATTTGCTGTATACTATACACAGTTTTCATGGGTCACATGCATCTTGTAATTTAAGCAATGAGAACTGTTAGAAAGTATATTTATCCTTTTACAGATGAAGAGAAACTCAGAGGTTAGGTTGTCTGCCTGTGATCAGCAAATGAAACTGTCTAACACCAGACAAGAGTCTGTTGATCTCCTAAATCCATAAACATTTCCTCTTTCAATCCACAGCTTTACTGAGATATACTTGACATATACCTCTATATAAGCTTTTATTGTTTAAGGGTCATACCCAGTAGTACTCCAGGGATCATATATGGTGTCTGTCATCCCACAGGAATGCCTTACACCAGGTGCTACCACACTACTCCCCATTTCATAACTGTAGAATGTAATGTGTTAATCAGATACTTTATACGGTACAAGATTATTACCTACATAGCTTTAATTATACTACTCTTAGACACATATCATATCATTTTTGTAATAAGATAGAGATCTACTTAGTAACTTTTAAGAACATAAAATAGTATTTTTAACTATAATCATGACACTAAGATTAGATCTCCAGAACTTGTTTATCATATAATAACATTCTTTGATCAACTTCTCAATTTGTATTCCCTTGCCCCTGGAAAATATGATCTATGTAGTTTTTTATTTCATACTTAAAACTATAGAAATTTTTTTTTTTTTTTTTTTTTTTGGTTTTTGGGCCACACCCGGTAACGCTCAGGGGTTACTCCTGGCTATGCGCTCAGAAGTTGCTCCTGGCTTGGGGGACCATATGGGACACCGGGGGATCGAACCGCGGTCCGTCCAAGGCAGCGCTGGCAAGGCAGGCACCTTACCTTTAGCGCCACCGCCCGGCCCCGAAACTATAGAAATTTGAGTTTTTTGACTTATTTTTGAGAATAGTACCCTCATAAAATCTATGATATTTCAGAAGTAGAATTTCTTTTATGAAATATATTAATATGTATAAGTTTGTAGATAAATTATATCTGTATATACACATATGGGCCATTTATTTCTTTATTTACTATTGATGGACATTTTAATTGTTTCATATATATTAACTACTGTGAATAAGCTCAATAGTAAAGATATGTGGAAAGTTCTTGAGATTTGTTTCTGCTTATGTACCCAAAACTAGGATTTTTGGATTATTTGGTACCCCAAATTTTTAATCTCAACACAATTTAAACTTATTTTTAATGGCTGTACCAACCTACATTCCCAATAACAGTGAGTATTCCCTTTCTATCGAAATCCTAACCAACTAATATCTCTTGCATTTTTGATAATAAATTTTCTAAGGTAATAAGACAAAATTACATTGTGGTTTTCATCAACATTTCTTGAACCACTGGTGATATTAAATATCATTATATGTGTATATATATATATATATATATATATATATATATACTGGCCAAAAAAAGTTTTAGTTGAAAAATTATCTATTCAATTCCCCTTTTGTTTTGTTTTGTTGATTTTGGACCCCAAGCACTTTGGCCCCCACTGCCTACTTTTAAATTAGATGTTTTACTCTCTTGAGTTTATATATATATATATATATATATATATATATATACATATAAATGTATATATGTGTATATATGTTGGGTTTTAACTGTACATATTTTATATCTGCTTAGGATTTTAATCTCACATATACCTCTCCTTTTGATTCAAACCTTGTATTTGATTATTGCTTTTGGCGATAAATTAAAAAATAATCAGTGAACATGTTGAGGAGCCAATAATCTAGCTAACCACTACATCACCATTTCCAATAATTCTTATTTTTGTTTGGTTTTGGTTTGGGGGCCACACCCGGGTGACACTCAAGGATTACTCCTGGCTATGCTCTCAGAAATTACTCCTAGGAGCCAAAGCAGTGGTGCAGGGCAGAGCATAAGGCGTCTGCCTTGTGCATGTTAGCCTAGGATGGACCACGGTTCAATCCCTTGGCGTCCCATATGGTCCTCCAAGCCAGAGAAATTTCTGAATATATAGCCAGAAGTAACTCCTGAGCTTCACTGGGTGTGGCCCAAACTCCCCCTCCCCCCCAAAAAAAATCACTCCTGGTTTGGGGGACCATATGGGACAATGGGGGATCAAACCACAGAACCTCCTAGGCTAGTATGGGCAAATAGATGCCCCACCACTTGCGCCACGGCTTCCGCCCATTTCGAATAATTCTTAACCGACCAGACTGTAAGTTTTTCAGGTCCTCTATATATCACCAGAGTAAAGTCTGCAGTGATAGAGGTGAGATACAACCTCTAAATCTACATCTAGTGATGCTACAGGGAATTATCATACCAAGGCCATAAACTCTGTACTAACTCCTTAGTATCCTGCATCACATTCTTTTAATATTTTTTTATTTTGACCAAAGTGGATTACAAATCGTTCACAATAGCATATAGTGACATTAAATCAGGGGCATTCCCACCACCAATGTTGCCCTCCCTCCACCCGTTCCCAGAATGCATCCCACTTCACTGCATCACATTTTAAGTCCTTTACTCTCTTATCACTAATCTACTCACATTTAAGCTTCACATTTACAAAGTTTCTCAATTGTCCTCATATGTTCTTCATCTTCTTGCTTGGTCTAGTCCTGCGAGTTTCATTCATATAAGTCGACTGAGTTATATATATATGTCTATATATATATACATGTCTATATTTTATTAAAAACTAAATAATTAAAAATACTCTCTAATTGTAATATCACTAACAGCTCACTTCCCCAAACCTAATTCTCCTCACTCTCTGAATTTTGACAGCAATTTACATTCACCCAGTCATCAGTTCTCAAATCCAGAATTATTTACATTTTGAAAAATTGCCTTTGTTACATTTTATCCAAGACCTTTTTTATTTAAGGGAAAGTGAAGGAAGGGAAAAGAAGTCAGGAAGGCATAAGGTGTAAGTATTGCACGCTACCTTAGGATGGACCTCGGTTCTACCCCTGGGCGTCCCCTATGGTCCCCCAAGCCAGGAATGATTTCTGATTTCTGAGCGTATAGCCAGGAGTAACCCCTGAGCATTACACCTGATGTGGACCAAAAGCCAAAAGCCCAAAACAAAAATGGCATGCTGATAAAACAGGGATAAGATATTTATATAATTATCTCCTAGTGTCCAGTCACTAGGTTATCAATAACTCTTTCTCTTAGCACATATTCCTAAATTCACCTTGCTTATCACTTTCGTTTTTGGTTAAGGTTTTTGGGCCACATCCGGGGCACTCAGGGGTTACTCCTGGCTCTGTGCTCAGAAATAGTTCCTGGCAGGCTCAGGGGATCTAATGGGATGCTGGGATAGAACCTGGGCCCTGCCACTGTGCTATTGCTCTGGCCCCTCTACTTACCCACTTTTGTCCTTGTCATTCCTTCCTCTTTAGAGGGAATGGATGGGGAGGGACTTCACCTATGACAGGGGATTGGGGCAATGAAAACACCTGAATGCTTCCAGCTAAAAGTGGCTCAAGCAATTACAATCATGCTTTTAATCATGGTGCTTAAAGATATATATATGTATATATGTATATATATATATATATATATATAAATTTTTAAGAAGTGGTTCAATCTACAGGGAACAAGAGGAGCAGCCTATCAAAAGGGTTCTTTGATGGGCCTTCTAAATAAGTCCGATGGATAATCCATTCTAGCCTGTATCAGCATTTGTAATTTAAAGAGTTTTGAAAAGGAGACAAGTTTTAATGGAATATTTAAGAGGTATGGGTCAAATATTTTACTGTGTGGGTAAGAAATAAAAAGATTCAAAACCTTATTTAATGCTTGCTTCATCCTTCATCGGTTAAGTAGATCTTTTCACCCCTTGATTAACAGGGTCAGAGCAAAAGCTAAGAGTATTTACTACCTTGTCAAAGGTCTTAAAGTTGGGACAAAGGAAATGAATATCTATTTAAAGGGAGAGAAAATTGGAGAAGCTGTTAAATGAGATGTCCTTTCCAGTATGATGATTAGAGATAAGTAAGGCCATATTTAAAAGATCTTTACCATTAAGTATCATTATTGTTTTGCATATGGCCATGCTTCACCACTCCACTTTGTAAAGACACCTATCTGATGAAAACTTCAGGTATGCCAGCATTTGGGCATATCTCACCAGGACTTTTCTGAAGTGAGTGTGGGCAGCACCCTTCCCCATCTTTTTTTTTCCCCAGGAATTGATTTAGCTATTCATGGGCAGTTATTATTCATATAAATTTCAGGGGTATTTGATGCATTTTAGAAAAATTTTATAGATGTTTTATAGTGATTAAACTAAATCTGTACACTGCTTTTGGAAGTATTGACATTTTAATGATGTTTATCCTCACAATCCATGAGCATGGGATGATTCCATTTCTTTGTGTCCTCATTGATTTCTTTAAGCTTTAGTTTTAGTTTTCTTTGTATAGACCTTTCACCCCTTTAGTTGATTCTGAGGTACTTGATTTTCTGAGGCACAAATGTGAATAGGATTAATTTTTAATATACCTTTCTTCTTTTGTTGTTTATATATATGGAAGAGCCATAAATTTTTGTATATTAATTTTAGCCTATCAATTTACCATACAAATATATTGTTCTAGAAGCTTTCTGTAGATACTTCAGGATTTTAAAATATAGTATCATATCATCTGCAAACAATGAGAACTTAACTTCTTCCTTTCCTATCGGGAAGCCCTTGAAATATTTTTCTTGCATAATAACTATGTCAAGTACTTCCAATACTGTATTGAATTAAGTTGCAAAAGAGGGCAATCTAGTTTTGTGCCAGATCTTAGAGAAAAGGCTTTGAGTTTTTGCCCCTCGAGGATAGCTTTGACTATACTGAAGAAAGTTCCTTAACTTTTCATTCTGTTGAATCATAATTGCATGCTGGACCCTGTCAAATGCTTTCCTACATCTACTGATATAATCATATGGTTTTGTCTCTACTTTTATTAATATGGTATATTATATTGATAAGACTTGTGTATGTTAAACCATCCTTCCATCCCTAGCATGAATCTTACTTGGTTATGTGGATAACATTCTTGATGACTTTTTGGATTCTATTTGCTAATGTTTTGTTGAAGATCTTTGCATCTGTGTTAATAAAGAATATTGGTCTTTAGTTCTGGGGGGGAGGTGTGTCTCTGTCTACTTTTGGAATCAAGGTGCTGTTAGCTTCATAAAAACTATTTGGAAGTGTTTCTGTTTCTTCAATTTCCTGGAAGAGCCTGAAACCAATTTGTAGTAGGTCCTTATTAAAGATTTGAAAGAATTAACTAGTTAATCCATGTAGGCCTGGGCTTTTGTTTTGGGAAAGTTATCTGGTTACTATCCTCAACTATGATAGGTCAATTCAGGTACAGGGTCTTATTGGTTGTAGGAGTCCAAAAATTTATCCATTTCTTCCAAGTTCTCTTGTTTTTTGACATGCAGACTCTCAAAGTAATCTATAATTACCCTTTGAATTTTTGTAGTATCTATTGTAACATCCCCCTTTTCACTTTTGATTCTGTTTATTATTTCTCTCTCCATTTTTTTGTGAGTCTTGTTAATGGTTTATATATCTTGTTTATTTTTTCAAAGAACCAACTTTTGTATTTATTGATCTTTTGGATTGTTTTCTGGGTATCCGTCCATTAATTTCTGCTCTAAATTTTATTATTTCCTTCTGCCTGCCTAATTTTGGCTCATCTTGTTGTTCTTTATCCAATATATTAAGCTGTGCCACTAAGTTATATGTAAGCCTTTTCTTCCTCTCTAATAAATGCTTGTAAAGCTATACCTTTCTCTCTTCATATCGCTTTCTCTGTGTCCCACTGTTTCTGATAATTTATGTCTTCATTCTCATTTGTTTCCAAGGATTTTTGGATAAATTCTTTGTTTTTGTCTCTGACCTACCGGCTGTTCGGTAGTGATCTGTTTAATTTCCATGTTTAAAAGATATTTCTCCATATCATTTCTATTTTCAGTGCCTCATAGTCTGAGAAGATAGTAGAAACAATTTCTATACTCTTGATTCAATAGAGATCTGTTTTATGGCCCAACATGTAATCTATCTTGGAGAATGTTCCATGTGCATTGGAAAAAAATGTATAATTATATTTCTGTGGATGGAGAAACCTATATATGTCTAATAATCTGCTTTTCTCCATTTCTTCCTTTAAACTCAGTATATCTTTAAGTTTTAGCCTAGTTGATATATTAAGAGGTAACAAATCAGCATTGAGATCTCCCACAACTATTGTGTTGCTATTAATGTATTACTCCAAGTCTATTAGCACTTATTTTTTTATTTTTTATTTTTTGGTTTTTGGATCACACCCGGCAGTGCTCAGGGTTAACTCCTGGCTCTATGCTCAGAAATAGCCCCTGGCAGGCATGGTGGACAATATGGGATGCCGGGATTCGAACCACCAACCACCGTCCTTCTGCATGAAAGGCAAACGCCTTACCTCCATGCTATCTCTCTGGTCCCTATTAGCACTTATTTCAAGTATCTTGCTGACCCTCATTAAATGCATATTTTTATGAGTGTGATTCTTCCTGATGTACATATTCCTTGATTATTAAAAAAGGACGGTCTCAGTCTAAGAATTTTTAAGCCTGAAGTCTATGTCATCTGATAATGGTATGGCCACTCCAGTCTTTTTAAGGAAGTTGTTTGCTTGAAGAATTGTCCTCCAACATTGGACTTTGAGTCTATCTTTGCTCTGAATAAATGAGTTTTGCAGGCAGAAAAATATAAGATTTAATTTTCTGATCCATTTTCCTCCTGTGTCTTTCTTCAATGATGCATTTAGTCCATTGATATTGAGAGATATTATTTTCATGAGGATTTATGCCATCATTTTGTAAAATTTGGTGTATATGTAGGGTCTGCTTTGCTTTAAGGTAGACCCTTCAGTTCTTCTTTTAAGGTTAGTTTTGAGTCTGTAAATTTCTTGAGCTGTTGTTTATCTATGAAGAAGTATATCCTTCCTTCAAACCTGAAAGTCTGTCTGGGTGTATTATATTTTATTATTCTTTTCATGAGGTTTTTTTTTTTTTTTACTATAACACTGCCTTCAGACCTGGAGGGTTTATTGTGATTAATCTGCTGTAAATCCTAAGGATGCATCTTTGTATTTAATTCCCCTCTAGTACTTATAAATTACTTCTACGGTACTTCTAAATTAACTAAAGTGAATCATAAAGCTTTGTATTTCTCCCATCCCCTCCCACTAAGTGCACTATTTTCCAATTAGGAGAAACAGTCACATCCTGGTCCTCAGGCTCAGGACCTCCCACCATGAACCCTTAGAAGCTGACACCTCATCTAAAACCAATCAGCTGTTCTGAGTGGTCCCAGTGGTCACTGCTAATTTGTAAGAGATTAATCTCTTCCTCCAACATCACTAATTTTAAGGACTAGGCTAGAGGATAACTCCAAATTCTGATGTATCTCCCATAAAATCTCTACAAGAACTCTGGTATGTAATGACAGTGACAAGAAATTCACTTACCTGACTATTGAAATATCAATGACACAGAAATAGTTAAAAAAAGAACACATCATAAGCAGTGGTTTCTGACATAAAATAATATATCAGGCCATTACTCACAGATATTTAAGAATCTAAGCTCAGCTATCAGCATGCACAAAACTCTAAGGGAAATGAGGAAACAAATGGCAGATAAGAACTTAAGTCAAAATGTCAAGCTCAACAAAATGCTCAAGCCTTGTTGAAGAGGACCTCAAATCAACACTCCACACAATGGCAACAGAAATAGAGCAATCACTGGAAGATAAAATCAATCAGCACAGGAAAGAACTGATTCAAGATATTAAATGGAAGTGAAGCTAAATAATACAATAGTAAGTCACAGCAACAGAATTCTACATGCAATACCAGTAATATTGAAAACAAGATACAAGTCATTAACAATACTGAGGTAAGAAAAGTAAAGTAAATGAATAAAAGAGAACAAAAGATTCTTAATAGGTCACTGAAAGAGGAATAATCTCTGAATTATAGGAATATCAGAAGAAGAGAGAAGAAAGTGAGGAAAGAAAAGAAATGCATAGTAAAATAATAACTGAAAAATTCCCTGTCTTTGGAGAGAGGGTTCTGCACAGCTTTAAGAAGCCAAATGAGCATCAAAAAAAATAAACTCAAATAAAACACCACCAAGACATACAATAATTAAAATGATTAAAAAAAAAGACAAGCTACTTAGGTTAATGAAACAAAATCTCAAATACAAAGAAAATAAGAATTACAACAGATCTTACAGTTGATATTAATGCAAGCAAGAGTGAATTGACACTTGCCAAGTACTGAATAAAATAAAAAATCTTTCAACGTAGAATTCATGGCGCTGCAAAGCATTTAGATTTCAAGGAGGAATAAAAACCGTTGTTAGATAAACAAGAGTTGGGAAATTTTGTGACAATTAAACCAATCTTGCAAAAATTACTGAAAGGCTTCTTATAAAAAGCAAATGGCCATTTTCAATAAACAGCTGATACCACAACCCCCCACTCAGTCCTTCATCTCAATAATCTCTCAATGTCAATGGGTTAAACACTCCTATAGAAAGACATAGAATAATTGGATTGACAGGAAAGAAAATATATCTACAGTATTTTCCAGTGTATAAGATGACCCCCTAATTTTACAGTTAAAACATAGGTTTAGGCCTATATTTGCTGAATAAGACAGAACGTTCTTGTGCTGCAACTGTATGTACCACAGTGAGCCAATCACAACAAGCAAAGGTTCAAAGGTTATACTGTAATAGACTTCCTCTCTGACTCTGGCCAATATGAGCAGGCTTTTGACAGTGTAGATTCAGGTACAGAATATTGTCTAATTTGCATGCATCAAAAGTCTGCTTGGATTGGCTGAATTAGAGAGGCGGTCCAAGCAGCCTTGCAGTGATTGGTGGAGGATCGAGTTGGAAAATTCGTTTGGTGGCAATATCCAGATGAGTTTAGCAGCATATCAAAACGTTTTTAGGGATATACTCAGCGTATAAGACAACCCCCAATTTACAGTTGACTTTTTTTACCTTTCAAAAGTCGTTTATATGCCGGAAAATATGGTATTTACTGCTTGTAGGAAATATGCTTAATTCACAAGAAAAATAGGTTCAGAGTGTAAAGATAAGAAACAACTATATCTCTAATGGTAAATACACACATACACACACATACATACATACACACACACTCACACAAAGACAAAACTGAAAAGGCCATACTTATATTAGGCCAGTTAGCATTCAACAAACAGTTATTAAAACAGTGATGGGTACTACTTACAGTTATTAAAACAGTGATGAGAAAACAACAGATCAAAAAGTTCTAAATCTTTTCAACACTCATGAATCAAGGGGAAAAAATCACTAAATCCAGAGTTTCTGCTCACAAATCTAGAATTGACAAACAGAATAATATTGGGAGATATCAATATTCAACTTTTGCCAATAGATCAATATAAGACTAATATTATATATAATCTAATTTGGCATTCTTTTAAAAACTAATCATTTTATAATATAAACGAGGATACCTTTGAAAGATTTTTTCTGTCTTACCTAACCATGTCCTTTTGAGAGTTATCTCTTTTATCCAAGTATCTATCATTTAAAGTTATTTTCCTGTCCACAATCTCTTAAAGGTTTGTTTCCTTTTTTTTGAATGAGATGTATTTTTCTTACAACTCCTAATAAATTTATTAATCTAGCTGGAGCCTCTTACTAGTCCTCCCAATTGACAAACACTTTTTATACAGGCTCAAAAAAAACCTGGTTTTAGGTAAAGGAATTGCCTGTTAAAAAGATAAGCAATTGTCCACTGTGTTTTAAAATAGCTCTGTAGGAACCAAAAAAAAAAAACTATAGCAGGTATTTAGGCACATATCTTGCATATGCCAAGCACTGTTTCAATCCCAGGAGTTATCCTTGAGCACAAAGCTAGGAGTAACCCTAAGCAATCCAGGTGTGGCTCAAAAACAAAATGAAATCAAACGAATGAAAATACTAGATGACATATATGATTGATTATCCGTCCCAAAAGGGAATATCCAAAGACATACTTCATTAAGTTAAATAGTAATTGAACAGTGTAACATTTTCTTGTATTTTCTATTCAATGACCTCATCTCAAGTATGACTTACATGAAGCTGATAGTATTGTATGACTTATCAATGCATGAGAGCTAGGACTCTGAAACATAGTGAACGAGAGTGTCACTTTGCGTATTAAAACCTAGTTTGCCATCTCCAGAGATTCTGCTTTACTAGGTTCAGGGTGGGTTTCTGTCATGTGCATTTCTCCTAAATTCACAAATCATAACAAATCTTGACCTAAAATCACACAGTAGAAAACCAAACCAGAGAACTGTGATCCCAAACTCAGAATAAACTGTATTACTTACCTACCATCTAAAATTCTGCTTTAGATTTTTTTTTTCTAGTCTGCAGGTTTAAGAAGCACTTGATCTTCAAAGAAATCACACTACTACAATGGGAGGCTACATTTTTGTAAAATAAAATTGGCACTTCGAAAAATGGCTCTTCACTTGGAAAAGAGGGCAAGCTGACTCTGGTTTACAAAGGCCTATCTCATCCCTCATCCTTTGTGATTTTAAGAGAGATGTGAGCAGCACATATCAAAAATGCACACTGTACATTCCCAGGAAGCCACTCAAAAGACCAACTATAATTTTATTTAAGTCTATCTGTCTGAACTTGCTTTTCTTATTTTTTCCTCCATAGGCCCTCATGATTTTTTTTTCTTGGTAAACAAGAACCCAAACACAAAGATAACCTATGTAACTTAACAAAACTATCGAACTGGACAATAACAAAAATCAAGCATTTCTATTTACATCAAGATTTACTTTGGAACCTAAGTATTCTCCACTGAAAATGAGAAAAATAGGATCATAATAAGCATGCTACAATATTCACTAAATACAAATTATTTGAACAGCAGTATGTTATTATTTCCCTTTTTCATATGCAAAACCCATATATACTATGGTGGATAAAAAAACAAATAGTTAAGGAAAAAGCAGACATTCTTCTTCTGAAAGCAGTAGTTGCAAATTTATATAACTATGACATAACACAATTTAATAGATCAAGTCATAGTAGAGCAAGGAGCGTGGTAGGTATCAGAGAAAATCTGAAAGTCTCATGTCATCTAGAAAAAGCTGGTATTATTTGACTATACAGGTAACCTCAATAATTAGAATTTTATTTGGGATAGTGTTTTTTTATATATTTGCTTTTCTATGTAGTCCTATTATTTAAATTTTTTACCTTATAAACAACAGTTTGTTTCACATAGTTCTGAAGATGGGGAAATGCAGCTTTTTTGTTTTATTTTATGAAATAAAATATTATTTAAATTTTAAGTAAAATTAGATATGTTCTTTATAACTATAAAAAGAAGGTGAACAAAGTTTCTTCTAGAGATTGAGTCTCATATCTGGCAGGAACTTGAAACAGGATTGATCATTTTACCTAATTTAGCATTGAGTTCACGCAAAATCAACTACTGTTTCTGAAAGACACGGTCATCCTCTTTAACTCATTCTCTACAACATAAAGTTTGAAAACCTATAAGGTTCATTGTTATTTTATACCTTCCTGCATAGGTGTGGAACTCCAATTATTTCACCCTCAGCTTTGTGAATCTGTCTAAAACTTGAACGGTTTTATTGATTACTTTTTTTTCTTAATGATTCCTTTTTCACAGCATAGAAGGCAGGCAACTTACGATCTAAGAACATATCTTGTCTCTGAGAAGTTAGTGCCTCAAGTCTTTCGCGTTTGTCTCTTCAACCTAGTGACGTCAAAAAGAATTATACCTCTGCAATGAACCACCCTTTTCTTGATTTCTTAACTTTGTATCTCAGATCAAAAATTGTCAGATTCCCAAAAGCTAAAAACATCTTCCAGATTGCTGGCTCATCAATCTAGGGTCTCCTGCATTCTGGGAGTCTTGGTTTTCTTGGCAGCCCCTACATGTCTTCAAATTAGCTTATTTCAAATGTTGTTTGCTTTGGCTTTCCTACAGTTTTCTAAAAAGTATTGATTTGGTTATAAAACACTCCAATGTAACCAGAAATAGACATCCTCCGATTATAACTTAACAAAGTAATGCAACAACAAGCACCCCAAAAAATAATGTTTTGATTCTAAAGTTCAGGAGTAGTTAAGTTAATCTACATATATTCTTATTTTGATGGCATCTAACTACATATGTAATTATATGTTTCTTCACAAACAATATTTATTTTAGTTCAAAGGTCTACTTGAAGAATATATCAAACAATCAGGTAGGAACTATCTGATTTCCCAACCCCTTAGTAAACGTTACAAAAAGGATAAAGATTTGGTTGGGGACAACATTTGTTTTATGCCTCTCCCTATAATATGGAAACCTGGATAAAGTTTTTTTGGGGAGGCATGCTAAAATAATCAAATTATTCCTAAGTAGTCCTAAAATGGGTAGTAGAGTGGGTCGGGCCTGTGGATTGCATCACTATGGTTTCCCCTACCTACCTGTGGCCACTGTGACTTTGAAGCCACTGATGTCACTGACTGTACACAAACAGGGCCTGCAAGTGCTAGACTTATTTTCCATAGGCAAATTGCTTCAGTGTTTGAAAGATACTTTGTTCCATGATCCCTTACTGATCCACAGTGGTCTAGGGAATTCAAAGTTTTACTGGGGATTTGGTTCTTCACTTTTTGGCTAACTGCACTCAATAAGGAAAGGACCTGAGGACAGTCGCTGGGGTTTAGAAATGGGCCGGATCTAAGAGGGAAACACCAGAGAAATACAAAGTACATGTTGTACTGCTAGAGAACTGATTGTTTCTTGGGTGTCTCAGCTCTGCCCAACACAAGCCACACAGACACATGTTGGGGATCCATTTTGTTTATCTGCACAGGACAGGGGAGATGAGTTTCTGAGAACTTCTCAGCAGAGGGGTCCTTATGTTAGATATCCCAATTCAAATTAGACAATAAGGAAAAATTTATTTAGTGAGGTAAAATAACTTCCTGAAAAGGATCACTGCTAGGAAGGAAGAGGCCAGGATCGGCCACCATGTTACATTGGCTTCTCCTAGTTCAAGATAATTCTAACAGTGAACAAACAATTTAGAATGAGACATTCAAGATCACTGTTAACTGATTTAGTTGTGTGTGAGTTTTAAGAAAGGGGAAAGAGGAGTCGGAGAGATAGCATGGGAGGTAGGGCATTTGCCTTGCATGCCAAAGGACAATGGTTCAAATCCCAGCATCCCATATGGTCCCCCAAGCCTGCCAGGAGCGATTGCTGAGAGTAGAGCCAGGAATAACCCCTGATTGCTGCTGGGTGTGACCTAAAAACCAAAAGAAAGAAAAAGAAAGAAAGAAAGAAAGAAAGAAAGAAAGAAAGAAAGAAAGAAAGAAAGAAAGAAAGAAAGAAAGAAAGAAAGAAAGAAAGAAAGAAATAAAGAAAGAAAGAAAGAAAGAAAGAGAGAGAAATAAAGAGAGAAAGAAAGAGATAAAGAAAGAGAGAAAGAGAAAGAAAGAAAGAAAGAAAGAAAGAAAGAAAGAAAGAAAGAAAGAAAGAAAGAAAGAAAGAAAGAAGGGAGGGAGGGAGGGAGGGAGGGAGGGAGGGAGGGAGGGAAGGAAAGAAAGAAAGAAAGAAAGAAAGAAAGAAAGAAAGAAAGAAAGAAAGAAAGAAAGAAAGAAAGAAAGAAAGAAAGAAAGAAAGAAAGAAAGAAAGAAAGGAAAAAAGAAAGAAAGAAAGAAAGAAAGAAAGAAAGAAAGAAAGAAAGAAAGAAAGAAAGAAAGAAAGAAAGAAAGAAAGAAAGAAAGAAAGAAAGAAAGAAGGAAGGAAGGAAGGAAGAAAGAAAGAAAGAAAGAAAGAAGGAAGGAAGGAAGGAAGGAAGGAGGAAGGAAAGAAGGAAGGAAGGAAGAAGGAAGGAAGGAAGGGAAGGAAAGAGAGAGAGAAAGAAAAAGAAAGAAAAAAAGAGAGAAAAAGAAAAAAGAAGAAAGAAACAAAGAAACAAAGAAAGAAACAAAGAAAGAAAGAAAGAAGAAAGAAAGAAAGAAAGAAAGAAAGAAAGAAAGAAAGAAAGAAAGAAAGAAAGAAAGAAAGAAAGAAAGAAAGAAGGAAGGAAGGAAGGAAGGAAGGAAGGAAGGAGGAAGGAAGGAAGGAAGGAAGGAAGGAAGGGAAGGAAAGAGAGAGAGAAAGAAAAAGAAAGAAAAAAAGAGAGAAAAAGAAAAAAGAAGAAAGAAAGAAACAAATAAATAAACAAACAAACAAACAAAGAAATAAATAAACAAAGAAAGAAATAAAGAAAGAAACAAAGAAAGAAAGAAACAAAGAAAGAAAGAAAGAAAGAAAGAAAGAAAGAAAGAAAGAAAGAAAGAAAGAGAAAGAAAGAAACAGCATTGATTTTTAGAAAATAGCCAAGATCAAGGTAACTCTTACCCCTTTTCTTTATTGGGAAAGATTCCAAATCAGAAAGTCCAACATGCCTTTAGTTACTTGAAGATAAGCCTCACCTATATTCTTTTTCAGTGTTACACAGACCTCATAAAATTCTACCTTCTTCAGATTCTTATTTCATGAAAATCCCACCTACTTCAGAACCTGAATAAAATCATCACCTGAACTTTCTGGTATTTCTCATTTTTGACATACTCAACTATTAAAAGTATTGTAGGAAAAGAAATGTATCATTGAAAAATTACATACAGGTAAGTTCTTTCCAACCCAAATTCAATCTCCATTGATCTCATGGTCACTTCACCAACACCAAAATGCTCTGGAGTTCAACTGTTTCCTGGGACCTGCCCTAACATCACAGAGACCAAACAACACTGCACCTTCATTAAACCATTTTACCAGTAAGATGAAAATTACAAAGAGCCCGCATCTATCCCAGCTTTCTGAGAAATACTTGGGAGTTACTACCCACCAAATAGAAGCTTCAAACAGGACATCAACTTATTACACTACTGCCATCATTTCAAGATAAATAATGTTACCAGTACCAATTTAAAATTTCATGTTATAATAAGTTCAATTATAATCAATAAAATTATTTCAAATAGATAAACTGAAGCAAGGAACTTTTAACTCCCCAAATTAGGGAGAAATACTTCAGAGAGGCCAAATTTCACAATATGAAAAGAGAGAAAAATCACTGCTGGGCAAAAGAATAAGGTCCTAAGGTGATTTATAAAGGTTCCAGGCGGGGCTGGGCGGTGGCGCTGGAGGTAAGGTGCCTGCCTTGCCTGCGCTAGCCTAGGACGGACCGCGGTTCGATCCCCCGGCGTCCCATATGGTCCCCCAAGAAGCCAGGAGCAACTTCTGAGAGCATAGCCAGGAGTAACCCCTGAGCGTCACAGGGTGTGGCCCAAAAACCAAAAAAATAAAAAAAAAAAAATAAAAATAAAATAAAGGTTCCAGGCTTGATGATACTCAAAAGACTATCCAGATCCAGATTTCAGAATATCCCAATTGCAAATCTCAGGAGAAATTCGGCGAGAAATTCCAATTGATCTTTCAAAACTTGAAATTTCATATATATTCACTTGCAGAAACACTTTCCTCGAAAATTTTTATTGCAAACACTTTTATATTTCTGCAAACTTTTCACAACAAATTATGTTCCATTTTGGCTAGATCAATGGACAATCTAATCATAAGACATTTTTTAGTGTTAAATATATAAATTTAGAAGTGGGAGAGATGGGCCCGGAGAGATAGCACAGCGGCGTTTGCCTTGCAAGCAGCCGATCCAGCACCAAAGGTGGTTGGTTCGAATCCCGGTGTCCCATATGGTCCCCCGTGCCTGCCAGGAGCTATTTCTGAGCAGATAGCCAGTAGTAACCCCTGAGCACCGCCGGGTGTGGCCCAAAAACCAAAAAAAAAAAAAAAAAAAAAAAAAGTGGGAGAGATGGCACAGTGGTAGAGCATTTACCTTACACGCAGCTGACACAGGACTGACGTTGGTTTGATCACCTGACGTCACAATGGTACCCCAACCAGGAGCAATTTCTGAGCACATAGCCAGGAGTAACCCCTGAGTATCACCACATGTGACCAAAAAGAAAAAAAATATTATGAATACTTATGAAAGAAATTTAACATATCCTAATGCTAGAAATAAAGAAAAATGTAGATATTACTAGACATTATAAGTTGATCAAGTAGAGAATGTTCCGTGCTCGCTTTGCCAGCACATATAATAAATTGAAATGAGACAGAGAAGATTAGCATGGCCTCTGAGCAAGGATTATACTCAAATAGACAAAAATCAGAAAAAAATTATCAAGAGCAATAGGTAAGGTTGAAACTTTCAGTGAACAAAAAAAATCTCATTCATTTCAAAAAATTTTCTTAAATAATCAGTACAGTATATTGTTAAATAAGTAATTACTTTGTAATCATTTCACATGAAAAGTATTTTAAAATATAGAAACATCAGCTATATTCTTTCACTATTACATGAATATGTAACCCCTGAGCACCGCCTGGGTGACCCTTAAAAGAAAAGGGTGTAATGCCACGGCATACATAAACTTTCAGGGAAGCTCATTCCACCAATGTATCCTCAGATTTTCCTGGTGGGGACAACTGAAGTAACACCCACGGGGTTCCACAAAAGGCCCGCTGTGGATGCCCTTTTCCTCTGCATGGATGGTTGAATTTCCGAGGAGATGCTTGGCATTACATTTTCAGTCATTATTTGGCTAGCTCTCCTTGGTAAATCTCAGGCAAAATTGTGGCCTCTATCAAATAATTTGGCTCAGAAATCCCAACACCAAAGATTACTAAGAGAACTCCTTTTCTGGATATATTTAGCCCTAAAAGCGAAGATAATGTTTTTTCTCTTCCCAATATGTCCTTGCAGCTGAAGTTTCTGGTTATCAAGGGGGAAGCCAGAAAGCAGACCCTGGACTATTGATTCCCCTTTAGAAATAGAAAAACACATTTTAGGGCATTTGGCTCCTTCCTTTACTTGACCTCAAAAACAACAGAGCCCAGACAAATGAAGATCGAGTTTCTGGATATTTCCTATTTCCTCCTAACCCTTGTTTTGCATTTGAGGTTGGTTGGTAAAAGCTGCCCTGAGTGTTACGTTTCCTTTTGCAATTAACTTGGCCTTGTTAGTTGAAACAACCTCCTCTGCACCTGCCACAGGCTTACCCCTAGAAAAACCCGTTTCGAAAATAAACATGTCGCACTCTTGCCAGAAGATGTGTTGACCCTACATACTCTGTGTGTGGCTTCATTTATTTCATATTTCATATTCGGCCGCTCGTGTTACCTGCTTTCCTTTCGTGAAGGAACTCGTCCCTACTAGAGAGGCTGAGACACAAGACGCCTGTAGCACGTAACTTTTTCAAAGGATAAAGAATTTGCTAATCACCTATCTACTCCTTGATATTTAATAATTATGGGTATTTCATATAAATGCATTGCTATTACATTAATATCCCATACACATTTTAATAAGCAATTTGTATTAAGAGTTAGATATATATAAACGTGTGCCTTGACTTATTCACTCTCCCTGAGATTGAATGACTGGTTTCCTGAGAAAACTGTGTCCTTTGGGCTCTTAGGGTGGATTTGGGGACCCTGACGATGGGTGGACTGGTCTTTGCTTGCAACAGGCAATTCTGTGGGTGACTATGCTGGTGGGGGAATCCTGAGAGCTTAGGGCTGGTCAAGGTCACACCTGGGCCCCTGAAGAGAAGCTCTGTTGCTGCCCCCTGATATGTACCCTCCTCCCTGCAGAGAGGATCGTTTCCATCAACAACAGAGAGGAGGAGAATTCAGGGCATTGCTCCATTACTGGGTAACTATTCTCCTCCTGCATCATTCGGGGCCTGGGGTCACCATAGAGATGACAGGGTGAAGGAGACTGGGGTATTTGGGTATTGTGTCATCATGGATGCGAGGCTGGGGGGAAGAGGAGCAGGATTTCTGGGATCACTCCCCCAGCTAGGCCCCAGGGTCCTTTCCTCTTCGCTCCTTTTATGTCCTTGTACTCTGCAGAAATCTGGGCAGGCGAGAAACCACCACCAGCTCTCGCCCCAGGAAGCAGGCAACTTCCACC
This sequence comes from Suncus etruscus, assembly GCF_024139225.1. Taxonomy (NCBI): domain Eukaryota; kingdom Metazoa; phylum Chordata; class Mammalia; order Eulipotyphla; family Soricidae; genus Suncus; species Suncus etruscus. The sequence continues at coordinate 115,006,191 of NC_064854.1, read as the reverse complement.
TTGCCTAGCAGCCCAGGCTGCCGCCCTCCTCCTCTCAAGGGCCTGTATCGAGCACAGGCCCTGGACGACCTCTCCCGGATGACATCATGGCATCTCCTCAGGCAGCCCTGCACATCGGACCACCACCTGGTGGACCATGTTGTCCCCCCGAGGCTCCCAGGCCCTGTCAGTCCACAATCCCCAGGCCTCGGGTCCTGCGGTGACCTGGACCTGTACAGCAGCAGCAGCAACCTTTCTGACCCTGGAGCCTGGGGGTCACTGCAGACCACCAGCACAGACCCCCAGGCTAACCCTATAACATCAAGACGGTCTCCCACCAAAAATTTTAAAAAATGGGTGCGGAGACTTGGTTGCTGCTGCTGCTGCAGCAAATAAATATTAAGATCAAAACATGTGTTTCAATCTTTAATTGAACATAAAAAAATCGCCTTAACTATAAGAAAATATTACTTTATTAAATAATCACTCCATTTTATTTTAAATAAGTAATTCTTGTCATCATTACAAGTGAGATGTAATCTATTTTAAAATAGAGAATGATCAGATGCCAAAGTGATGGTGCAGCTGTAGAGCAGTTTCCTTGCTGCTTACCGCAGATGGATCACAGTTCCATCCCCAGGCCTTCCATATAGTCTACAGTCAGGTTCGATTTCTGAGAACATAGGCAGGAGTAACCCCTGAGCATCATTGGGTGTGACCCAAAAAGCAAAAAAAAAAAAAAAATGAAGTATCTGCTATGTCCTTTCACTAAGACATAATCCATAAGTCAGTTTTTCAAAGAATGATAAATTTGCTAACTATCTACTCGATATTTAAGAATTATGGACATTTCATATAAATGCATTGCTATTGTATTCATATCTCGTTCACTTCTTAATTAACCAATTTATAAATGATTAGCCTTTTTTGGCTTATAACTATAACTATATTATGTACATATAACTATTGCTGAAAATTCTTTTTTTTTGGGGGGGGTTTGGGTCACATCTGGCAGCGTTCAAGGGTTACTCCTGGCTCTATACTCAAAAATCGCTCCTGGCAGGCACAGGGGACCATATAGGATGCCAGAATTCAAACTACCATTCTTCTGCATAAAAGGCAAATGCCTTACCTCCATGCTCTCTCTCCAGTCCCCTGGTGAATAATTCTTGTTTTGAATCAGGTGTGTTTTGTATATTTATTCATAAGATAATAGTGACTTCAGTACTTTTGATGTTACTGTTGTGTTCTTTATTAGGGGCCACACCCGGTGACAATCAGTGCTTACTCTTTGCTATATGCTCAAAAATCACTACTGACTTGGGGGACCAGACGGGAGGCTAGGGTATCAAACCTTGGTCAGTACTAAGTCAGCAGGTGCAAAGGAAATGCCCTAACACTTGTGCCACCTATTTAGCCCCTAACGAGTTATTTATTATTATTTTATTATTATTATTAATATAATTCTTAACTAAATGAAGAGTTTATCACTAAGATAAAAATGGATCTCCACCATCAATTTCACTCAACTTCTGGTGATCAGCTCTCAAATTTGACTTCTTTCTTAACTTATATAAGTATCTTACACTCTCTTCCTATTTCAAAGTTCACCAGAGTGGACAATACTTCTCTTATCTATGTAGTTACGGAAAAAATTAGGATGCTAGCAACTATCACTACAATGAAGGTGTGCTCTTAATGAAGAAAACATTTTTTCTTCCTTCCTTCCTTCCTTCCTTCCTTCCTTCCTTCCTTCCTTCCTTCCTTCCTTCCTTCCTTCCTTCCTTTCCTTCTTTCTTTCTACCATATATCCATCTTTCTATCTATTTACATATCTCTATTTACCTACATACTTACCTACCTATTATCTATCTATCCAATTATCTATCTATCTATCTATATCTATCTATCTATCTCAGGTAATCAGATTTCTCATATAACTTAAAGCAAGTATGCATGGAAACTTTCAAAAAAAAAAAGAAAAAAATGAAGAAAACATTTCAGGGTGTCACTGATTGAAATTTTATTCTATTACAAATTGAATAGTAGGGTAAATACAATTGGGAATCTTGTACAATTCATTCATAAAGATATTCCTTATCCCTCCTTCTCCTCCATCTTGATTAAATGACAAAACTTTTGGCTCAATTCATCATAAAATTTTCAGTAATCAAAAAATTAAGTTCATTGGTATTTCACTAATATATCAGATATGGAAAAAAATCAATGCATAATGATAATAAGGACTATGCCACTCAGAGTCCAGAGGGTTCAGGAGATCTCTGGCTTCCTGAAAGAATAAGGCTTGGAACTAGGAGTTCGAAGAAAAGGCATGAAGTAGGAGGGCTCCTAAGTAGTCCTAAAATGGGTAGTAGTAGAGTGGTTAGGGCCTGTGGATTACAGCACTATGGTTTCCCCTACCTGCCTGTGGCCACTGTGACTTTGGAGTCAGTGACATCAGCAAGACCTACAGGTGCTAGGCTCATTTTCCATAGGCAAATTGTTTCACTGTTCGAAAGATGCTTTGTTCCATGATCCCCACTGATCCACAGTGGTCTAGGGTATTCCAAGTTTTACTGGGGATTTGGTTCTTCACTTTCTGGATAACTACACTCTATAAGTAAGGACATGGAGACAGTCACTGGGTTTAGAAATGGGCCAGGATCTCAGAGGTAATCACCAGAGAAACACAAAGATTAGGAGTCTGAAAGTAAAATAGAATATTACTTCTCACAATGACTACTCAAGGGTCAGGCATGAGGGGTTAAGGGAGAGCCAATTTCACCACATTTGCAGAGACTATTGGGGTATTGTAGCTGGGTCTGAGAGGAAAACCCCCACAGTTTGTGCTGCTAGAGAACTAACTGTTTCTTGGGAGTCTCAGCTCTGCCCAACACAAGCCACAGACACATGTGGGGGGTCCATTTGGTTGAGCTTCACAGGACAGGGGAGATGAGTTTCTGAGAACTTCTCAGCAGAGAGGTCCAGGGTTCTCCCTGAGAAAGTACATCGATCAGGACTTTGTTCTAGGAGTGTCCTTGTCAGAGTTCCACTGGCACCAAGACTCTGGGCCTCACTCTGAGGGGAGTCCAAAGGTTTTTAGATCTTTCTAAGTAATCAAGAAAGAGAACTGACCCTGAGTTTACTGAAGTGGTCCTGGGCTGCTCAGAGGAGGCTTCTCTCAGTAGCCCAGGGTCCCCAACTCACTCTCCCTTTTCTTCTCAGCTATGCAGGGCAGCAGTGAGAAGGAAAGTCTGCACATCTCGGGGTAAGGAGCTGTTTACTGAGCCCTCCAAGAGGCACCCTCCTCTCCTGCCATCAAGTCCCAGGCTATGAACTCTCAGAATATCAGTGTAGACACCTTCCCCCAGAGAGCCCTGGGCCAAAGAGGAGCATTCAATGGGGGAAAAAAAGGCAGATTCTGAGGGATTTTTGGGAGTCCAGCTGGGCCATCCCTGGGCATGAAGGGCACACAGGGCAGTGGTCACTGACCTCCATTGGGGCATAAGGGGGATGGGGTTAGGAAACTTATGCTTTGACTTATCCACACTCCCTGAGAGTAGATGACTGGTTTTCTGAGGAAACTGTGTCCTTGGGGCTTCTTGGGTGGGTTTGGGGACCCTGATGATGTGTGGACTGGCCTTTGCCTGCAGCAGGCACTTCTGTAGGTGACTGTGTTATTGTGGAGATTCTGAGAGCTTAGGGCTGGTCAAGGTCACACCTGGGCCCCTGAAGAGAAGCTCTGCTGCTGCTCCCTGATATGCACCCTCCTCCCTGCAGAGAGGACCATTCCCATCTACAGAAGAGAGGGGGAGAACTCAGGGCACTGCTCCATTACTGGGTAACTATTCTCCCACAACATTCAGGGCCTGGGGTTGCCATAGATATGACAGGGTGAAGGAGACTGGGGTATTTGGGATATTGTGTTATCATGGATCTGAGGCTGGGGGAAGAGGAGCAGGATTTCTGGGACCACTCTCCCAGCCAGGCCCCAGGGTCCTTTCCTCTCCCTTCCTGTTATGTCCTTGTGCTCTGTGTCCTCTGCAGAAATCTGGGCAGGCCAGAAACCACCACCAACCTTCGCTACAGGTAGCAGGCAACTCCCACCTTGCCTAGAAGCCCAGGCTGCTGCCCTCTTCCTCTCAAGGGCTTGTATCAGGCCCAGGCCCTGGACCACCTCTCCCGGGTGGCATCATGGCTGCCCTGCATGTCGGACCACCACCCAGTGGACCATTTTCACCCACCAAGACTCTCAGGCCCTGTCAGTCCACTGTCCCCGGCCTCGGATCCTCCAGTGACCTAGAACTGTCCAGCAGCAGCAACCTTTCTGATCCGGGACCTCGGAGGTCACTGCAGACCAGCAGCAGAGACCCTCAGGCCAACCCTAGTCCATCAACAACATCTTCATCTAGCAGCAACAAATTCACAAAATGGATGAGGAGTCTTGGTTGATGCTGTTGCTTTGAGAAATAAAGGAGAACGAGCCAACAAACACTGCACTCCTCTTTCTGCTATCTCCAGAATAAGAAACCTAACACCAAGTTATGGCCATCTAACAATCCCTACTAGATTATTAATACTTTAAGAAATATCAGTTCAAACAATTTGTATAAATTTCAGGACGCTCCCCCTATAGCTGAAAATCTAATCTAGTAAAAGAACATCAATAACATTAATAATTTTGATGCCACTGATGTCACTAACTGTATATAAACAGGGTTTGCAGGTGCTAGGCTCATTTGCCATAGACAAAATTTCTTCCAAGTTTGGAAGATGCTTTGTTCCATCACCCCTACTGATCCCCAATGGTCTAGGGAATTAAAAGTTTTATTGCTTATTCTTTTCTTCACTTTCTGCTTAACTTATTTATGTAAGGTATGGATACGGGGACAGTCACTGGGATTTTGAAACAGCCTAGGATCCAAGATGGAAACCTTTCTGACCCGGGACCTCGATGTTCACTCCAGACCAGAAGAAGCAACTCTCAGGTCGACCATAGTCCTCCCAGATTTTTGTGGACTGGCAACAATAGACTCGTAAAATTGATGCTCTTACTTTGTTGCTACTTTTGCTGTTACTGCTGCTGACAAAAACACAGAGAATGCAAAACCGTCAGGCACTGCACTCCTGACTCTCCTACTGCCACAATTGGAGACCCTTACCCAAAATATGGCCCTGATCCAACCATTCCTGATTGTTCTGGATACAGATTGGAGACATTTAGAGAAACTGCAGTGTAATCCTCAAATGCTGTACCTACATCCCAGGGTGCTGCCCTCCATCGGCAAGTCCATTCTAGAGAACAATACCATCCTGAACTTCAATAATCTCCCATTAAAATTCCATATTATAAATTATCCCAGGCTAATGAATAAAATCTCGATCCCCAGAACTTGAACGCAACTATCATTTTGGGAGGTACTGTGCTAAAATGGTCTGTTAATGGGTCCAAGAAAGCTCACCCTCTCAAAGAAAGACCACAATCCTAACCTTCAGAGATGCAATCAGCAACACGAGGCTTATTCATCCAGAGTTCTGTGGCTCAACCACAACAGATCCGCTAGTGGAACCCTGAGCCTTGGATTCCCCAGATTTTTATGGGAAATCATATGATAATGAGGTTACAAAATTTAAACATTTCATAGGTTCACACAAGTGTTACAATTCAAAACAACCAATAATGCAAGCTGAAAAAGGCGCAATTTCTTAACTACTCCATGCCCCCTTTGATGTCAGCCACCTTAGCCCTCATCCTGATAGTGTATAAAGATATGGGTTGGACCCTCCAGGTGGTCTCAGGTGGGTCCTGAGCTATGTGCTTTAGGTCATTAATTAAATCATTACTCCTTCAGGGTAAACACATATAGTCATCCCTTTCTAACCTTCACAGACCATCTGCCACACCTCACTCCTTCATTTCAGTCCCTCCCTCTTGTAACCTTCTAAGATATCTTGTGCTGGAATGCTCTTTACGATTGTCTTGAGGGTCAGCTATGTGAGTGGACATGGAATTAGGAATTAGCTGGCCTTTTGGGCCTGTTTTTTTTTTGTTTTTTTTTTACCTTATTATTGCGTAGAGCTTATGTCAACTAAAAATCAACTCAAAAGTTCTTAAAAAGCAAAAACAGAAGCTAACAGCATGGTCAATCCTACTTAAACCACCTCCATTACCTAAAAAAATGATTAAACTACTATTCCTTATTAAAACTATAAAAACTAATTAAAAATACTATAAAACTACTTAAAACACACTTTAAAAGATCAACTTTAGAAAACCACCCTTTTCTTTTATGAGACATTCCAATTTTAGAATGTTCCCTGAGATGATGGGTCATCCTGGCACAATTCCAAGTATTGCTGTTTGAGCAACATCACTTGACCATGATTTTGTTCTCTAAGCAAAATCACACTATTTACATTTAATATCCACAGTTGTTTTACCTTAGATGGTCCTTGCATCTTATCAAACTAAAAGCTAAGGTTTACGAGAGGGGGTCCGCAGGGTGACAATTTGACCCACAAACCCTTTCCCCACAGTTTAATAGTTCAAGCAGTTCACAAATAAATCAGATGTTCACTCTTGCCAGCAGTCTCACAGCCACTACTGTCCTCTGGTAAATCAAGCCGATTTTCACTCTACTCCAGTTCTGGAAGTTGAGACAAATAACCATCCAGAAAAGTTCTTTATAATTCTGCAGCATGAAGAGAGTGGAGGTTTCTTCGAAAAGAAGGTTCCTGTTACTTAAATACATTAATCAGGGGCTTCTTTTTCTGCTCCATATTCAAAAAAATTGTCTCCCACACCTGGTGTTTAACAACTTTAGGGGAAACCACAATCTTTGCTCATTCTTTTCTTATATGACATATCCTCTTTATCCTTTTTGGATGTCAGTGTTTAGTTAATTTTTGCTACTTGTTCCAACCTCTGGAACTAAATATCCAATTGTCAATGATCTTAGCTGATTGGATTACCATAATCCTTCTTTTCCTTTATTCCCTGGAAATTTATCCTGTTGACCTTTCTGCTCCATACTTATTCTAGAGATATCACCACCTTAGAAGAAATTAGAAGGGAATGGGGCCAATGGTCAATTTTCTGTAACTTCTTCAAGCTGGCAAGGGACTGTAGTTTATTCCTAAATAGAGGTGAAATCTCATGTTACCTAAATAAGCAGCTAACTGGTTCAGTTTTGCAGTCTCAGCACCTGAATAGGATCAGATCAATTAGACAGGAGAAAATTACTTAACCTAATCAGGCCCTGGAGCAGTAAATAACACAGCACTATCCTTATTATCTGTAATGATAAGACAAAAGTTAATAGAAATCAAAGCATCATGGCATTATCAATAAACACAACTTTGAGTTACTTTTCATTTTCAGGCTAAGTTTTCACTAGTAAAGACTGATTATTGCATTTCTTGTCTTTAGTTTACAGTTAGTAAGAACATTTTCACATAGGTTACCCAAAGAAAGTAGGCTTTTAGCTAGTCTACTAGAATGCACTTAATTTAACCAGCTACAGAAAAAATAGTTTTTCTCTCCACCTTCACCCTGTACCTTACCAAATATTTGAATAAATGTTTGGTTTGTTCCTTTGCATAAACACAGAAATACTGAAGAAATCTCCATCTGGGGTACCCCATTATTTACAGAGTATTTCTGAGGACTGGTTGAGGGCAGAGCCAGTGTTGCATTAATGAGGGCACCCACATTTTCACTCAGCTTGGTTGATGTAAAGATGAGCTGATCAGTTCAGCATGATGATCTGAAGGATGGCCAGGGGCATCACTCTTTGCAGGATTTGCTAGAGGTTGCCTGTCCCACTCCTCTTCAGGACTGGGAGAGACTCTGACATCAATCCTCTTTCCACCTGTTCCAGTTCTCTTCAAAGTGGGGAGAGACTCTGTTCTCAAATCCTCCTTCACTTGAGACTGAGGATGGAGGGTGAGAACAGGGCCCAGGCTGTGACCAGTCAGTGCAGGTCCAGAAACTCTTAGAAAATCTCCAATTTCCTCAATCAGGACATTCAACTTGGTAGCTTCTTGGTCTCGTCAACCAAGTGCTTAAAGGTACCTGCTTGTCACACAACCTCAACCACTGTTAAATCTATTCCCCTCAAAGACGGCTATGGAGTCCCCTCACTGAATAAGATTTCCTATTTGCATGAGGAGTAATCCCCACTACAGAGAGGAAGCTTCTTGTTTGTATTTATGCAAATCAACATGATGCTGTGAAACAAAAATTTAATTAAGATGCTAAGGTTCTCGAGAGAGAAAAAAAAATGTTTCTTAAATTTACACATAAAATCCTAAAACCATTTGGTTATTGTCCAGGGGCCTTGTTTGTAAATAAGATTTCCTATATTTTCAATTCTTTAAACCATGACCATATTTATGAATCTTTTTGGATATACTTCTTAATATCCTTGGCAGAAAATAATGATAAATCTGATAAGTGGTATTGTAGCAAATACAAAAGCATTTTAACATACTTAAAACTACATCTTATACAGTAAGTAGTTTACTCATTTTCCTAGCCTTGGTTTATAGGCAGAAGACATACTATACACCAGCAATCCACATTACACAAATCATTACTACTTACATGCAAAATCTATTATATCTATAATCTGAACAAAAATAAATTTTGAATACCAGGAAGAATGCTCACTACTTTGGGCAAACTTCAGACTTTAAAAAATGTATAATTAACAATTGCCAAATTTTCAAAAATCTTTCAACTGAACCTCAATGATTTTTCTTAAATTCTTCATTATTTTTTTAAAACATTTATCTCTTAGATGTTTACAAGACCTCATTATGACCCCATTTTCACCCAATAGTGTAAGAGCACTATACTGTGTAAATTCATGGTATAATCATCATCATCATCCAGTCTGATTATACAGTTTCTTTCCTAGTACACATTCTCAATCCCTTTTGCACATTCTTAAACTTTCTGCATTCACCTACTTTCCTTTTTCCTTTCTAATTATAGTTTCTTTCCTTAGTCCATACTTTCACCTTCTGCACATATCTCTAAATTCACTCTACAACTCTCTTTCCGCCCAAATTGCAACCAACTGGTTATTCTTTCTCAGAATTTCCTTCCTCTCTAACGGGGTGGTGTGGGGCAGAAAACTTGTGCCTTGACTTAGCCACACTCCCTGAGAGTGGATGACGGGTTCCCTGAGAAAACTGTGTCCTTGGGGCTCCCTGGGTGGGTTTCGAGGCCCTGAAGATGGGTACATTGGCCTTTGCCATAAGCAGGCACCTCTTTGGGTGACTGTTCTTTGGGGATTACTGGGGGCTCGAGGCTGGTCAAGGTTACCCTTGGCCCTGAGAAGAAACTCTGCTGCTGCCCCCAGATGTGTACCCTCCTCCCTGCAGAGAGGGTCATTTTACTTGATAGAAGAGAGGAGGAGAACTCAGGATACCACTGCATGACTGGGTAGCTATTCTCTTTCTTCCACTTTTTTCAATCCAGGGTCTGTAGCTAACATAAAGATGAAGGGTTTTAGGAGACTGGGACTTTTGGGGTACTATGCCATCATGGATTGGAGACTGGTGGGAAGAGCAGGACTTCTGGGGCCCACTCCCAGCCAGGCCCCATGGTCCTTTTCTCTCCTCTCCTGATAAATCTTTGTGCTCTGTGTCTTCTGCAGAAATCCAGGCAGGTAAAAAACCACCACCAGCTCTTGCCACAAGAAGCGAGCAACTCCTACCTTGCCCAGAAGCCTAGGCTGCCACCCTCCTTTCAAGGGCCAGTATCAGGTCCAATCCCTGGAAGACCTCTCCTGGATGGACACCATCACATTTTTTCAGGTCACTCTGCATGTTTGAAAACCACCCAATGAACCATTTTGTCCCACCTAGGCTATCAGGCCCAGTGATTCCACGGTCCCGGGCCTCAGGCCCACAGAGCTCCCTTAGGCAAACTTTCTGACCCAGGATCTCAAGGGTTACTGCAGACCATTAGAGGCGACCCGCAGACTGTCACTAGTCCTTCCACACCATCGCTGTTTGGCAACCACAGAGTCATCAGATTGCTGATTAGACTTTGTTGCTGCTGCTTCTGCTGCCAGAAAGAGGGAGAAGGCAAAAAATCATCAGACACTGAATTCCTGACACTCCTACCACCAAGTTTGAGAACTCGACCCAAGATATGGCCCTCATCCAACCTTTCCTGATGGTTCAGAATACAGAATGGAGATATTTAGGGAAACGGAAATGTAATCATAAAATCCTGTACCTACATTTCCGCATGCTTCCCTCCATCAGCAAGTTCATTCTAGAGAACAACCCCATTCTAGAGAACAATACCATATGCTGAATTTCAATATTATTACATTAAATTTCCATCTTATAGATTTTTCTGGGATGAAAAATAAAATCTCGATCCCAGAACTTGAACACAACTGTCTTTTTTGAAAAGAGTGTTTGCTTATTTTTGGCTTCTTTTTGGCTCGTTGTGTTTTATTTATGTTTTAGTTTTGGGGCCACCTCCTGGGACACTATGCATTCAGAAATAACTCCTGATTTTAGGGACCATAAAGGATGCCAGGAGATCAAACCCCAGTCCATTCTAGACTAGCGCAGGCAGGGCAGATACCTTACCACTTGTGCCAAGGCTCAGGACCCAAAACATTGTATTTTTATGTGCTTTCAAGTAGTATTATATTTTGGAATATGCTTTGTTCCATTATCCCGATTGACCCAGAGTAGTCTAGGGAATTAAAAGTTTTATTGGGATTCTGTTCTTCGCTTTCTGGGTAACTGCTGTCTATAAGGTAAAGACACAGGGGAGTCGCAGGGGTTTAGAAACAGGCCAGGTTCTAAGATGGAAACACCAGAGAAACACAAAGATTGGGAGCCTGAAAATAGGGTAGAATATGTCTTCTCTCAAAGACTACTCAAAAAGCAGGGATGAGGAGTTAAAGGAGAGACAATTTCACTGCAAATACAGACACTATTGGGGTGTTGTGGCTGGGTGTGAGAGGAAACCCCCCACATACGATGCTGTTAGAGAACTGGCTGTGTCTTTGGAGTCTCAGATCTGCCAAACACAAGCCACAGATGCAAGTGGAAGTCAATTTTGTTGAGCTGCTCAGGACAGTGGAGGAGTTTCTGAGAACCTAAAGCAGAGGGGATCAGGGTTCTCCCTGAGGAAGTACATGGATCAGGACCTTGTTCTAGGAGTTTCCTTGTTAGAGTTCTGTTGGCACCAAGAGTCTGGGCCTCACTCTGAGGGGAATCCAAAGGTTTTAGTATCTTTGTAAGTAACCACGGAAGAGAATGAGCCTGAGTTCACTGAAGTGGTCCTAGGCTGTTCAAGATAGCTTCTCTGAGTGAGTAGCCCAGAGGCCCCAACTCACACTGCCTTTTCTTCTCAACAATTCAGGGCAGCACTGAGCTGGAGAGTCTGAACATCCCAGGGTAAGGAGCTGCTTTCTGAGCCCTCCAAGGGGCATCCTCCTCTCCTGTCATCAAGTCCCAGGCCATAAACTCTGAGGATGTCTCTCCCTCAGAGAGCCTTGGGCCAGGGAGGAGCGGCCAATGGGAGTAAAGGAAGATCCCGAGGGGCTTGGGGTGTCCTGCTGGGCCATCCCTGGACATGAAGGGCAGACTGGACAGTGGTTGCTGCCCTCTAGTGGAGTGTGGGGGAGGGGAACAGGAAACTTATGTCTTGACTTGGCTACACTCCCTGAGGAAACTGTGTCCTTGGGTGGCCCAGGTGGGTTTTGGTAGCCTGAAGATGGGTGGACTGGCCTTTGCTACAAGCAGGTGCCACTGAAGGTTACTGTGTTGTTTGGGGGTTACTCAGGACTCAGAGCTGGTCAAGGTCACACCTGGGCTGCTGAAGAGAAGCTCTGCTGCCACCCTTTGATGTGCACCTTCTTCCCTGCAGAGAGGATCATTTGCCTGAGGAGAGAAGGTGAACTCTGGGCACAGATACATGACTGAGTAACTATTCTCCTCCTCCTCCTCCTCCATTAATTCAGGGTCTGGGGCCGCAATAAAATGACGGGGTGTAGAAGATTGGGGCATTTGGGGTACTGTGACGTTATGGTTCAGATGCTGTTTTGGGGGAGCAGCAGGATTTCTGGAGCCATTCCCCTAGCCAGGTCCCAGGGTCCTTTAGTCTCCCTCCCTGGTACATCCTTGTGCTCTGTGTCCTGCAGAAATCTGGCAGGCGAGAAGCCACCACCAGCTCTCGCCAAGATCAGCGGGCAACTCCCACCTTGCCAGAAGCCTAGGTTGTTGCTTTCCTCTCAAGGGCCTGTAACGGGCCTTGGCACTGGACAACCTCTCCTGGATAACACCATTGCATCTCCTCAAGCTGCCCTGTATGTCAGACAACCACCCAGAGGACCATTTTGTACCACCTAGTGATTAAACTGTTCCCAGAACACAGGTTGGCCAGGGGCAGAGCTAAGTCTGACAACCTTTCTGACCCGGGACTTTAGGGGTCACTGCAGAACAATAGAAGTGACTCTCAGACCGACCCTAGACTTTCCACACCATCTCGGTCTGGCAACCACAGACTTGTAAAATGGATGCGCAGACTTTGTTGCTGCTGCTGCTGTTGCTGCTGCCAGAAAGAGGGTAAGGCAAAACCATCAGACACTGCACTCCTCATTCTCCTACTACCAGTGTTTGAGACCTTGACCTAAGATATGGCCCTGATCCATCCATTCTGATGATTCAGGATATAGATTGGAGACATTTAGGGAAACTGAAGTGTAATCATAAAATCATATACGTACATTTCCGCATGCTGCCCGCCATCAGCAAATCTCTTCTAGAGAACAACCTCATTCTAGAGAACAACAATATCCTGAATATCAATATTATCACATTAAATTTCCATCTTATAGATTTTTCTGGGATGAAAAATAAAATCACGATCCCCAAAACTTGAACACAACTGTCTTTTTTAGTAAAGTATTTGTTTTTTTTTGGCTTTTTTGTTTGTTTGTTTTGTTTTTGAGCCACACCCAAGGATGCTCAGGGGTATTTTCTGGCTATACATTCAGAAAATAATCCTGCATGGGGGGCAATATGGGACACCAGGAATTGAACTGAGGTCCATATTAGACCAGCAGCTTGAAAGGCATATACCCTACAGCTGTGCTATCACTCAGACCCCACAGATGTCTTTACGGAATAACACCAACTTTGTTCAAGAGAAAAACCTATATATGTATAGTTTCTTGGGCCATCTCCTGGGACACTCAGGGGTTACTCCTGCTATGTGCTCAGAAATCACTCCTGACTTGAGGGACCATATGGGACACCAGGGGATTGAACCTCAGTCCATTCTAGGCTAGCACAGGCAAGGAAGACCCCTTACCACTTGTGCCAAGGCTCAGGCGCCAAAACACAGTATTTTTATATAATTCCAATTAGTATAGTAACTTGGAAGATGCTTTGTTCCATGATCCCATTGGACATACAGTAGTCTAGGAAATTAAAAGTTTTATTAAGGATTTTGTCTTTGCTTTCTGGCTAACTGCACTCTATAAGGTAAGGAAACAGGGAGAGTCACTGTAATTTAGAATCGGGCCAGATCTAAGATGGTAACACCAGAGAAACATAAAGATTAGGGGCCTGAAAGTAGGATAGAATATGACTTCTCACAATGACTACTCCAGGGGCAGGAATGATGGGTTAAAAAAGAGCCAATTTCATAGCAAGTACAGAGATATTGGGGTGTTGTGGCTGGGACTGAGAGAAAAAAACCCACATGCGGTACTGAAAAAGAACTGGATGTTTCTTTGGACTCTCAGCTCTGTTGAACACAAACCTCTGGTACATATGTGGGGGGGGGGTCAATTTTGTTGAGCTTGCTCAGGACAGTGGAGATGAGTTTGTGAGAACTCTCAGCAAAAGGGACTAGGGTTCTCCCTGAGTAGTAAATGGATCAGGACCTTATTCTTGGAGTTTCCTTGTCAGAGTATTGCTCTCACCAAGAGTCTAGGCCACTCTGAGGAGAGTCTAAAGGTTTTAGTATCTTTGTAAGTAATCAAGAAGAGAACTGAACTTGAGTTCACTGAAGTGGTCCTGGGCTGCTCAGAGGAGGCTTTTCTCAGTAACCCAGGGTCCCCACCTCACTCTCCCTTTTCTTCTCAGCAATGCCTCTTCATTGCTAAAGAGGAGAGACCACATATCCAGGAGTAAGGAGTTGCTTTCTGAGCCCTCCAAGGGATACCATCCTCTCCTGCCATCAAGTCCCAGGCCATGAACTCTGAGAATGGCAGTGTAGACACCTTCCCCCAGAGAAACCTGGGCCAAGGAGGATCAGCCAATGGAAGAAAAGGCAGATCCTGAGGGTTTTTAGAGATTCCCACTGGGCCATCACTGGGCATGAAGAGCAGAGAGTGCAGTGGTAGCTGCCCTTTAGTGGGACATGGGGTGGGGTGGGGAGTAAACTTGTGCTTTGACTTGGCCATACAGCCTGAGAGTGGATGAAGAGTTCCCTGAAGAAAATGTGTCCTTGGGGCTCCCTGGATAGGTTTCAGGACCGTGAAGATGGGTGGACTGGCCTTCACCACAAGCAGGGACCTCTATGGGTGACTGTTTTTTGGGGGACATACTGGGGGCTCAGTGCTGGCAATTGTCTCCAATGGGCTCCTAAAGAGAATCTCTGCTGCTGCTCCCTGATGTGCACCCACCTTCCTGCAGAGAGGATCATTACTGTTGAGAAAAGAGCAAGGAGAACTCAGGGCACTGCTGCATGACTGGATAACTATTCTCCTCCTTCATCAATTCAGGGTCTGAGCCAACATAATGATGAAGGGGTGGACACGGGCATTTGGAGTACTGTGTAGTCATAGATCCTAAGCTGGCAGAGGAAGCAGTAGGATTTTGGATTTACTAACCTAGCCAGGCCCTAAGGTCCTTTCCTCTTCCCTCTGATACATACTTGTGCTCTGTATCCTCTGCAGAAATCTGGGAAGGCGAGAAAGCGCCACCAGCTCTTGCCACAAGAAGCAAGCAATTCCCACCTTGCCCAGAAGCCCAGGCTGCCGCTCTCCTCTCAAGGGCCTGTATCGGGCCCAGGCCCTGGACGACCTCTCCCGGATGACACTATCGCCTCTCCTCAAGCCGCCCTGCATGTCCGACCACCACCCAGTGGACCATTTTTTCCCACGAGGCTCCCAGGCCTAGTGATACAACTGTCCCCAGGCCTTGGGTTCACCAGGGACAAAGCTCCGATCGGCAACCCTTCTGACCCAGGAGCTTGGAGGTCACTCAGACCAGTAGAAGCGACTCTCAGGCTGACCCTAGACTTTCCACACCTTCAAGGTTTGTCACCAAACAGTCATCAGATTGCTGCACAGACTTTGTTGTTGCTGCTGCTGCCAGAAAAAGGGAGAAGGCAAAACTATTAGACATTACACTTCTGACTCTCCTACCACCACTGTTTGAGACCTTGACCCAATATATGGCCCTGATTCAACCATTCCTGATGGTTCAGGATACAGATTCGTAACATTTAGAGAAACTCCAGTGTGATCATAAAATCATGTGCCTACATTTTTCCGTGCTGCCCTCCATTGGCAAATCTCTTCTAGAGAACAACCTTATTCTAGAGAACAATGCCATGTTGAATTTCAATATCATCACATTAAATTTCCATCTTATAGATTTTCCTAGGATGATGAATAAAATCGCGATCCCTAGAACTTGAACACACTGTCTTTTTTTAAAGAGAATGTTTTGGGGTTTTCTTTGGCTTTTCTTTTACTTTTTAGTTGTTGGGCCACACCCATGGAAGTTCAGTGGTTACTCCTGGCTATGTGCTCAGAAATAGCTCCTGGCTTGGAAGCCATATGTGATATGGGGATTAAACTGAGGTCTACTCTGAATCAGCAACTTTAAAGGCAAATGCCTACAGCTGTGCTATAGCTCAGGCCACATAAATGTCTTTCTTGACATTAACACCACCTTTTTCTTCTAGACAACAAAAACATTTGAGAACCCTGTCCAATCTATTCATATGGCATTTCTTTTCCCTCCTTCTCCATCTTGTTTAAATGAAAAAAATTTTAGGCTCAGTTTATTATAAAATTTTCTATAATGAAAGAACTAAGCACATAGGTACTTCATTGAATATATATAATGTATGGTAAAATCAATAATAAAAGTTAACAAGGCCTATGGCACTCAGAGTCCAGAGGGTTCAGGAGATCTCTAGTTTCCTAGAAAGAATATGGCTTGGAGATCAGATAGAAGAAAAATCAGGAAATAGGAGAGCCTTAAAGAGTAGTAATAGTAGTAGAGTGGGTAGCACTGATGGCACTGACTCTATAAAACCAGGGACTGCAGGAGCTAGGCTCATTTGCCATAGGCAATATTACTTCCACGTTGGAATTCTACTTGGAAGATGGTTTTCCTGTTTGCCATTTTGCTCCTACTCACTATCATACTCACCATCTGCTTCTATATGTTAAGGACACATGGACAGTTGCTGGGTTTTACAAATGGGCCAGGATCTAAGATAGAAACACCAGAGAAACACAAAGGTTGAGAGTCTGAAAGTAAGGTAGCATATGACTTCTCACAGAGAATACTCAAGGATTGAGGGGTTAAGGAAGAGCCAACTTCATCACAAGTGCAGACTATTGGGGTGTTGTGGTTGGGTTTGAGAGATAACCCCCATTTGCGGTGCTGCTTGAGAACTGGCTGTTTCTTTGGATGTTCAGCTCTGCTGAACACAAGCCACAGATGAATGTGGGGGGTCAATCTCCTTGAGCTGCACAGGACAGTGGAGATGAGTTTCTGAGAACCTCACAGCACAGGGGAACAGGGTTCTCCCTGAGGAAGTACATGAATCAGGACCTTATTCTAGGATTTTCCTTGTCAGAGTTCCACTGGCACCAAATCTAGGCCTCACTTTGAGGGGAATCAAAGCTTTTTAGATCTTTGGAAGTAAACAAGAAGAGAACTGAACCTGAGTTCCCTAAAGTGTTCCTGGGCTGCTCAGAGGAGGTTTCTCTCAGTAGCCCAGGGTTCCCAACTCACTCTCCCTTTTCTTCTCAGCAACGCAGGGCAGCAGTGAGGAGAGTCCACACATCTCGGGGTAAGGAGCTATTTATTTTCTGAGTGCTTCAAGGGGCACCCTCCCCTGCTGACATCAAGTCCAGGCCATGAACTCTTGAGGATATCAGTGTAGACACCTTCCCCCACAGAGCTCTGGACCAGGAAAGAACAGCCAATGGGAGAAAAGGCAGATTCTGAGGGACTTTGGAAAGTCCAGCTGCGCCATCTCTGGGCATCAAGAGCAGACAGAGTAATGACCTCTAGTGGGGCATTGTGGGGGGAATGGGGTCAGGAAACATGTGCCTTGACTTATTCACTCTCCCTGAGATTGAATGACTGGTTTCCTGAGGAAACTGTGTTTTTTGGGCTCTTAGGGTGGATTTGGGGACCCTGACGATGGGTGGACTGGTCTTTGCCTGCAACAGGCAATTCTGTGGGTGACTATGTTGTTGGGGGGATCCTGAGAGTTTAGGGCTGGTCAAGGTCACACCTGGGCCCCTAAAGAGAAGCTCTGCTGCTGCCCCCTGATATGTACCCTCCTCCCTGCAGAGAGGATCGATTCCATCGACAACAGAGAGGAGGAGAACTCAGGGCATTGCTCCATTACTGGGTAACTATTCTCCTCCTGAATCATTCGGGGCCTGGGGTCACCATAAGATGACAGGGTGAAGGAAACTGGGGTATTTGGGTATTGTGTCATCATGGATGCGAGGCTGGGGGGAAGAGGAGCAGGATTTCTGGGATCACTCCCCCAGCTAGGCCCCAGGGTCCTTTCCTTTTCCCTCCTGTTATGTCCTTGTACTCTGCAGAAATCTGGGCAGGCGAGAAACCACCACCAGCTCTCGCCCCAGGAAGCAGGCAATTCCCACCTTGCCTAGCAGCCCAGGCTGCCGCCCTCCTCCTCTCAAGGGCCTGTATCGAGCACAGGCCCTGGACGACCTCTCCCGGATGACATCATGGCATCTCCTCAGGCAGCCCTGCACGTCGGACCACCACCTGGTGGACCATGTTGTCCCCCCGAGGCTCCCAGGCCCTGTCAGTCCACCGTCCCCAGGCCTCGGGTCCTGCGGTGACCTGGACCTGTACAGCAGCAGCAGCAACATTTCTGACCCGGAGCCTGGAGGTCACTGCAGACCACCAGCACAGACCCCCAGGCCAACTGTATTCCATCTAGATCTTCCAGCAAAAAACTTAAAAAATAGGTGCGGAGACTGGGTTGCTGCTGCTGCTGCATCAAATAAAGATGAATGTTAATTAAGATCAATACATGTGTTTCAATCTTTAATTGAACAGAAAAAAAATCTTAACTACAAGAAAATATTACTTTATTAAATAATCAGGCGTCGGGTCCTGCAGTGACTTAGAACTTTCCAGCAGCAGCAACCTTTCTGACCCGGGACCTCAGGGGGTCATTGCAGACCAGCAGCAGAGACCCGAAGGCCAACCCTAATCCATCAACAATATCCTCGTCAAGGAAAAAATCAGGAAATAGGAGACCCCTAAAGAATAGTAAGAGTAGTAGAGTGTGTAGCACTGATGTCACTGACTCTATAAAACCAGGGACTGCAGGAGCTAGGCTCATTTGCCATAGGCAATACTACTTCCCAAGTTGGAAGATTATTTTTCTGGATTTCGCCATTTTGCTGCTACTGAAAATCTGCTTCTATAAGGTAAGGACACATGGACAGTTGCTGGGTTTTACAAATGGGCCAGGATCTAAGATGGAAACACCAGAGAAACACAAAGGTTGAGAGTCTGAAAGTAGGGTAGCATATGACTTCTCACAGAGAATACTCAAGGATTGAGGGGTTAAGGAAGAGCCAATTTCATCACAAGTGCAGACTATTGGGGTGTTGTGGTTGGGTTTGAGAGAAAACCCCCATTTGCGGTGCTGCTTGAGAACTGGCTGTTTCTTTGGATGTTCAGCTCTGCTGAACACAAGCCACAGATGAATGTGGGGGGTCAATTTCCTTGAGCTGCACAGGACAGTCGAGATGAGTTTCTGAGAACCTCACAGCACAGGGGAACAGGGTTCTCCCTGAGGAAGTACATGAATCAGGACCTTGTTCTAGGATTTTCCTTGTCAGAGTTCCACTGGCACCAACTCTAGGCCTCACTTTGAAGGGAATCAAAGCTTTTTAGATCTTTGGAAGTAAACAAGAAGAGAACTGAACCTGAGTTCCCTAAAGTGTTCCTGGGCTGCTCAGAGGAGGTTTCTCTCAGTAGCCCAGGGTTCCCAACTCACTCTCCCTTTTCTTCTCAGCAACGCAGGGCTGCACTGAGGAGAGTCCACACATCTCGGGGTAAGGAGCTATTTATTTTCTGAGTACTTCAAGGGGCACCCTCCCCTGCTGACATCAAGTCCAGGCCATGAACTCTTGAGGATATCAGTGTAGACACCTTCCCCCAGAGAGCTCTGGACTAGGAAAGAACAGCCAATGGGAGAAAAGGCAGATTCTGAGGGACTTTGGAAAGTCCAGCTGCGCCATCCCTGGGCATGAAGGGCAGACAGGGCAATGACCTCTAGTGGGGCATTGTGGGGGGAATGGGGTCAGGAAACATGTGCCTTGACTTATTCACTCTCCCTGAGATTGAATGACTGGTTTCCTGAGAAAACTGTGTCCTTTGGGCTCTTAGGGTGGATTTGGGGACCCTGACGATGGGTGGACTGGTCTTTGCCTGCAACAGGCAATTCTGTGGGTGACTATGTTGTTGGGGGGATCCTGAGAGTTTAGGGCTGGTCAAGGTCACACCTGGGCCCCTAAAGAGAAGCTCTGCTGCTGCCTCCTGATATGTACCCTCCTCCCTGCAGAGAGGATCATTTCCATCAAGAAAAGAGAGGAGGAGAACTCAGGGCATTGCTCCATTACTGGGTAACTATTCTCCTACTGCATCATTCGAGGCCTGGGTCACCATAGAAATGACAGGGTAAAGGAGACTGGGGTATTTGTGGTATTGTGTCATCATGGATGCGAGGCTGGGGGGAAGAGGAGCAGGATTTCTGGGATTACTCCCCCAGCTAGGCCCCAGGGTCCTTTCCTCTTCCCTCCTGTTATGTCCTTGTACTCTGCAGAAATCTGGGCAGGTGAGAAACCACCACCAGCTCTCGCCCCAGGAAGCAGGCAATTCCCACCTTGCCTAGCAGCCCAGGCTGCCGCCCTCCTCCTCTCAAGGGCCTGTATCGAGCACAGGCCCTGGACGACCTCTCCCGGATGACATCATGGCATCTCCTCAGGCAGCCCTGCACGTTGGACCACCACCAGGTGGACCATGTTGTCCCCCTGAGGCTCCCAGGCCCTGTCAGTCCACCGTCCCCAGCCTCGGGTCCTGCGGTGACCTGGACCTGTACAGCAGCAGCAGCAGCAACCTTTCTGACCTGGGACCCTGGGGGTCACTGCAGACCACCAGCACAGACCCCCAGGCCAACCCTATAACATCAAGACGGTCTCCCACCAAAAATTTTAAAAAATGGGTGCGGAGACTTGGTTGCTGCTGCTGCTGCTGCAGCAAATAAATATTAAGATCAAAACATGTGTTTCAATCTTTAATTGAATATAAAAAATCGCCTTAACTATAAGAAAATATTACTTTATTAAATAATCAGGCCTTGGGTCCTGCAGTGACTTAGAACTTTCCAGCAGCAGCAACCTTTCTGACCCGGGACCTCGGGGTTCACTGCAGACCAGCAGCAGAGACCCACAGGCCAACCCTAATCCATCAACAACATCCTCATCAAGGAAAAAATCAGGAAATAGGAGACCCCTAAAGAGTAGTAAAAGTAGTAGAGTGGGTAGCACTGATGGCACTGACTCTATAAAACCAGGGACTGCAGGAGCTAGGCTCATTTGCCATAGGCAATATTACTTCCACATTGGAACATTGGAATTTAATTTGGAAGATGCTTTTTCTGATATTCCCTATTTTATTAGTGAATCTGATATTCACGATCTGCATAACAACTTTATATAAGGTAAGGATACATGGACAGTTGCTAGGGCTTAGAAATGGGCCTGGATCTAAGATGGAAACACCAGAGAAACACAAAGGTTGAGAGTCTGAAAGTAGGGTAGTATATGACTTCTCACAAAGAATACTCAAGGGGGCAGGAATGAGGCATTAAGGGAGAGCCAATTTCACCAAAAGTGCCAGACTATTGGGGTGGCTGGGTCTGAGAGAAAACCCCCATTTGCGGTGCTGCTAGAGAACTAGCTGTTTCTTTGGAGTCTCAGCAATGCTGAACACAAGCCACAGACGAATGTGGGGCGTCAATTTTGTTGAGCTGCACAGGACAGTCGAGATGAGTTTCTGAGAACCTCTCAGCAGAGGGGAGCAGGGTTCTCCCTGAGAAAGTACATGTATCAGGGCCTTGTTCTAGGAGTTTCCTTGTCAGTTCAGAGAACTGACTCAGTTCCCTGAAGAGGTCCTGGGCTGCTCAGAGGAGACTTCTCTGAGTAGCCCAGAGGCCCTACCTCACTTTCCCTTTTTTATTTTCTCAGCAATGCAGGGCCACTGAGAAATAGGGGCCACACATCCAGGGGTTAGAAGCTGTTTTCTGAGCCCTCCAAGGGGCACCCTCCTCTCCTGCCATCAAGTCCCAGGCCATGAACTCTGAGGATGGCAGTGTAGACACCTTCCCCCAGAGAGACCTGGGCAAGGAGGAGAGCCAATGGGGAAAAGGCAAATCCTGAGGGATTTCAGGGAGTGCCATATAACCATCCCTGGGCATGAAGGGTGGACTTGGCAGTGGTCACTGCCCTCTAGAGGGGTGTGGGGGGAGCAGTAAACTTGTGCCTTGACTTGGCCACACTTTGAGCGTTAATGAAGGGTTCCCTTAGATAACTGTGTCCTTGGACCTCCCTGGGTGGGTTTCGAGGCCCTAAAGATGGGGCCTCTGTGGGTGACTGTGTTGTTTGGGGGATATTGGGGGCTCAGGGCTGGCAACTGTTTCCCCTGGGTTCCTGAAGAGAAGCTCTGCTGCCGCCCCCTGATGTGCACCCTCCTCCCTGCACAGAGGATAGTTTCCATTGATAGAAGAGAAGAGAACTCAGGGCACTGCTGCATGACTGGGTAACTATTTTCCTTTTCTTGCATCAATTCAGGTTCTGGGACTGCCATAGAGATGATTGGGTGCAGGAGACTTGGGCATTTGGAGACTGTGCCATCATGGATCCGAGACTGGAGTGGGAGAGGAGCAGGATTTATGGGCCCACTACTCCAGTCAGACCTCAGGGTCCTTTCCTCACCCCTCATGATACATCCTTGTGCTCTGTATCTCTGCAGAAATTTGGGCAGGCAAGAAACCACTACCAACTCTTGCCACAAGAAGTGGGCAACTCCCACCTTGCCCAGAAGCCCAGGCTGCCGCCCTCATCTCAAGGGCCTGTATAGGACCTATGCCCTGGATGACCTCTCCTGAATGACACCATTGCATATCCTCAGGCTGCCCTGCATGTCCCACAACCACCCAGTGGACCATTTTGTCCCACAGATGCTCCCAGGCTCAGTGATTCCACTGTCCTCAGCCTTGGGTCTGCCAGGGACAGAGCTTTATCTGGCAACCTTTCTGACCCAGGACCTTGATGTTCACTCCAGACCAGTAGAAGCAACTCTCAGGCCGACCCTAGACTTTCCACACCATCGTGTGGTCTGGCAACCAGAGTCATCAGCTTACTGCACTTGTTGCTGCTGCTGCTTCTGCCAGAAACATGGAGAAAGCAAAACCATCAGACACTGCACTCCTGACTCTCCTACTTCCAGAATTGCAGACCTTGACCCAAGATATGGCCCTG
Organism: Suncus etruscus; assembly: GCF_024139225.1. Taxonomy (NCBI): domain Eukaryota; kingdom Metazoa; phylum Chordata; class Mammalia; order Eulipotyphla; family Soricidae; genus Suncus; species Suncus etruscus. The sequence goes on along the minus strand of NC_064854.1, from coordinate 114,983,377 downwards.
ATCGAACCATTCCTGATGGTTTAGGATACGATTGGAGACATTTAGAGAAACTTCAGTGTAATCCTAAAATGCTGTACCTACATTCCAGGGTGCTGCCCTCCATCAGCAAGTCCATTCTAGAGAACAACTCCATTCTAGAGAATAATACCATCCTGAATTTCAATAATATACCATTAAAATTTCATATTACAAATTATCCTGGATTGATGAATAAAATCTCAATCCCAAGAACTTGAATGTAATTATCTTTTTTGAGGAGGAGAGTTTTTTCTTTGTGGCTTTTTTTTTTTTTTTGGTGTTAGGGCCATACCCAGTGATGCTCCTGACTATGCTCTCAGAAATCACTTTTTGCCTTGGGGGACCATATGAGACACTGGAGATTGAACTGAGGTCCATCCTGGATCAGCAGCCTGAAAGGCAAATGCTCTAATGCTGCACTATTGCTCAGGTCCTATAGATGTCTTTCTTGGTTGCTAGGGTATATCCGTAGGAGTGCTATGCCTGAATCATATGGGAGCTCAATTTCCAGTTTTTTGAGGAATCTTGCTATTGTTTTTCATAAAGGCTGGACTAGATGGCATTCCTACCAGCAATCATGAGAGTTCCTTTCTCCCCACATCCCCACCAGCACTGATTGTTCTTGTGCTCTGTGATGTGTGCCAGTCTCTGTGGATGAGATGGTACCTCATTGTTGTTTGTCTCTGGAGATTTCTCTGCAAAGATTTCCTTTACTGTTCATTCTTCCTGCGGATTTTCCTCCTGTGTCTCTAGGACTCCAAGGATTTTAAGTTGTTTCTGTATAGTTTATCAAAGACTTCTATTTCATCTGTTCACATTCTTTGAGTATTTTTTCCATTGTCTGATCCTTTGCTTTAAGGCTCTTTTCCAATCTCTTCTGTTGTATGCAGTTTTTATGCATCTCATCTTGCAGCTCACTGATTCTGTCCTCGGGTACTATTAGTCTGTTGGAGATTCTTTCCACTGAGATCCTCATTTTGTCTGCTTTGTTTTTCAGATCTGTTATTTCAGTTTGAAGTTTTCTAATTTCTATCTTCATCTTCTCTTGATTCTTATTTGTGTTCCATTCAACTTGATCTATGCTTTCTTAGAGTTCTATGAACATCCTCCTTATTTTTTCTCTAAACTCCTTATCTGAAAGACTAACTAGGTGGTTGGCTGCTCTCAGGTCATCAGAACTGCCCCCTTTATTCTCTATGCATGAATTTGGCCTGTGTTGTTTCCCCATTGCCTCACTTGTAGTGTGTTTTTTCCTGGCCAGGAAGCTTGATTGGATTAAGTTGGGGGTGGGGGTGGGGGGAATGGAGGGGTGGTGGTGTCTTACTCAACAGCCTCAGGCAGGGAATCAGAAAGCCAAGAATGGAGGAATGCAGATGCTCTTTAAAAGCACCTGGCAGGAGTCGGGTACCACCTTTCGGGGTTAGAACAGCCTACCTGGCCAGAAAGACTTGGTGAGATTAAGTTCTCTGGAGTCTTCCTCAGTATCCTCATGCAGGAAATCAGGAAGCCCTTAATCTATAATTCTAATGCAGGTAAATTGTCAGCAGAATTGTCAGCAGTCACATTTGATTACAAAACTACCCTTATTTGGCTAAAAAATCAGCAACCTAGTTCCTAATCACTAAGACCAAGGATGCATATGTTTTATCGTATTTAAGTCTGAGAAGCCCCTGGGAGAGTTCATTTGACAGATGCAGGTGACAGATGTGACTTGGGGAGCTTTCTTGTTTAGCCCAAAAGACTAAGCTAATGGAAATAAGTAGTGACTTCTAAAGGAAGAATGTAGAATTGTTTCTACATGCAGCATTGCTCAGAATCAATTCGTAATTTGTATGAGATCAACAAGTGAGCAAAGAATAAGGTGACCAGTTTAATAAATTCAAGACAATGTTTAGTAATTATCATATTAATCTCACTTATGCCAATGCAACATCCTAAAATGCTAGAGCCTTTTTAAAAAGTTTCTTCTCTTAAGCTGTACTTATGTACTTTTTAAGACATTGTTCTAGTTCTTAGTTTTTTCAGAAATCACAACCTATAGATAAGTATAAATCGCTACCTGGTTTCTCAAAGTAGGTCATTCTTATTTTGTTTTGGGGTCAAAACAGATGTAACTTACTCCTGGTTCTGCACACAGGAATCACCACTAAAAGTCTTGGGGAACCACATGGGTGTCAGGGATCAAACCTAGGTTAGCTGTGTGCAAAATAAATATCCTACCCACTGTACTATAACTCTGGTCTTGGTGTAGCACACATTTTTAATTAAAATACTGCTTGCTTCCTTTGCTTGTAGTTGACCTATGTTGGACCCCTGGCACCTCATATATTTCTCTGAACATCACCCAAACCTTGTTCCCTGAGTATATCCAGGAATGGTCCAAACAACAATATGTAAAATAAAGAATTCTTCACTAATTTTTTATTCCTGTAAGTTATTTTACTAAAAGTACTGACTCCAAGTAAAACAGAAGAATAAAATATAGAAAGTCTATTAATAGCAAGCAAACCGAGGTGGCTTCAATATTAAAATGTTTACATTTCACATAATGATCTGACTCCAGATAATGAAAAAAAGAACAGTGAGACATATTTATGATTTCCCTAAGTCACAATGCCAAAGAACATAAAGCAGCTTCAAGGGTTTATGAGTAAACCAAATACTTCCTTTAGGATAGCTAAGCAAAATTAAACATAGAAAGATTTTTGACATTTTGCCTCTGTTGATCCAAATTACAGCAACGAGGTTGTGCACATAATGATGCAATTATACGCTGTCATGAACAGTTTAATTATTATATGCCTGAGTAGATTTTTTTTTTTAAATCAAGTGCCCAGTAGAACTTCTACACCTGAATGCTTCTACTTGGCTCTGTCATTCTTTCATTACATTCAATTTGCTCTGGGCACCAAAGAATGGTCTTTACTTTAAGGTGGTGAATTTAAAATTCCATCACTTTACTTTGTAGTGGAAGAGGGGGCTGCTTCAGATGACACCCAGCAGTGCTCAGGCTGGGTCTCCTGGCTCTCCATTCAGGAATACAACCTGGAAGTGCTTGGGGTATCATATGAAATGCCAGGGCTCAAACCTAGATTGGCATAAGCAAGCCATGCACAGTACCTGCGGTATTATTTATCTAGTGCCTACTTTTAAGCTCTTTAAGGCCAGGTAGTATTTTCTTGTATTCTTATAAAGGAACTGAACTTATTCATTCATTTGTTCCATGATTTGGATGGCTCTAATAAATCAAATACCAGGTAGAAATGTGAGACTAAAAATTGCAGGAGGAAACCAGATCAAAGAAATAAAAAAAAAAGATTACTGGAAACAAATAGGAAAGTGTAAAAACACACAGGCTACTTTGAGACACCTTTTTTTTTTTTGTTTTTTTTTTGCTTTTTGTTTTTTGGATTACACCTGGCAGTGCTCAGGGGTTACTCCTGGCTGTCTGCTCAGAAATAGCTCCTGGCAGGCACGGGGGACCATATGGGACACCGGGATTCGAACCAACCACCTTTGGTCCTGGATCGGCTGCTTGCAAGGCAAACGGCGCTGTGCTATCTCTCCGGGCCCGAGACACCTTTTTAGATCTGATTTAAATCCCAGGTGTGAATTCTGTTCATCTCCACATTTAATAAAATATCCAAAGAAATTAAAAAAAATCCAAAATATGGAAATAACCCAAATGTCAACTACAGATGAAAAGATCAAGCAATTGTGTTATACATTTATGTCATAAACACTTGGGCCCAGAGAGATAGCACAATGGCGTTTGCCTTGCAAGCAGCCGATCCAGGACCAAAGGTGGTTGGTTCGAATCCCGGTGTCCCATATGGTCCCCCGTGCCTGCCAGGAGCTATTTCTGAGCAGACAGCCAGGAGTAACCCCTGAGCACTGCCGGGTGTGGCCCAAAAACCATAAATAAATAAATAAATAAATAAATAAATAAATAAATAAATAAATAAATAAATAAATAAATACTGTGCAGCTCTATAAAACAAATCGTTTAATTTTTAGCAACATAGATTGAACTGAGGATATTATGCTGAGTAACTCAATCAGAAGGAAAGGGATAGAGGCAGAATGATCTCTCTCATATGTGGGACTTAAAGATACACAGCTAACAACAAAGGTTCAAAGGAAACAATGGGAAAGTTGACAAACAGAGATGAAAAAAGGGTAGTAGGAAGGAAGTGTCTTGGGGTAGTTAAGAGAAGGAAAGAATACAGAAGTGATAGAGTGGCATTTGAATTATGCACATGAAAATCATTAGTAGCATTTTTGTTCCATCTCAATAAAAGTCAAAATTAATAAATAAACCCTAAGTGTAAATGGATATCTGTTTCTTACACTCCACTTCTTTCTCTATTTGAAGAACAAAAGTCTCGATCTCAAAGAGTTGCTGTGAAGTTTAAGTAAAGTGTTGATTAAAGCTTTAAAATACCCAGAACATAACACACGTTCAGTAAGTATTAGCAACAATTTTGATAATGGTATTAGTATTGCTTTGTGCATTACAACAAGTACCACAATAAGCTATTAAAAAGACACTAGTAAATGTATTCACAAAGAACAACAAATCTTCCTGAAGCAGCTCAGACTAATTAGAAGAATGATTGGGCAAAGACAAGGAAAATGACCAGTAATGGACCTTTGATAACTGTGAGGAAAAAAATTTAGAATCTGTTAAAAAAAAAATATATATATATAAAACTTTTTAAAATTTGTCATGTTTGTTTAAGATACGATTTTATTTTAAGGAAGCAGTCTAAAGCTACTGGTCAAACAGGAACCTTTAGCCATGCTTATGATGATTATAATCATCATCTTCCATAAATTAATTTGCTATGTCACATCTTGGCATCTGAATACTCATTTGTTACAATTATCCCTTCATTTTAACACGAAGGAAAAACAACCATAAAAGCAACTTCTGTTGTCCCGGAAAGCTCTTCCAAATAATTAAAATTCTGAAGTGCTTCTTAAGTTCAAAGCAGATCAAGCCCTTACGGAGGGCACGTTCTATTAAATAAACAAGCTCATGTTTGTTGTTCTTATAGCATAAGTCTTTGAGCTCACAGATCTCACAACAGTCAAATAGCATATCTTATAAACAAAGTTAATGGTTGAAGTACCCAATTTATCTCCCAAAAAGAATCTCCATGTCTTCTGTGCTCTTTGACCACCATCATATAAGCACAAATTATTGTGCTAAGATTATTATTTACATGATCTCATGACCTGGGCTTTAGGCTACTATTAGAATTTTAAAGATAAACAAACTGAGGATCAGAAATGTTAAGATAACATGCCTGGGCAAGCCAGTGAGTTGGGTCCCTTGGCAGAGCTTGAAGGCACACTAAAACGGGAAAATACTATATATACAAATAAGTTCTTATCTAATAGAGATGGGAACACACAAATCTTGTAGTGCAATGGGACCTTACACCCTGAACATTGACATAAAGACCTGGCACAGGCCTCAGAAGAATGGGCATTCTCCATTCACCTCTGATCTAGAGAAGACATCTACAAAACATCCAAGGTTGTCTATAACATCACCTGGAGGCAATCCTCTACCAGGGAAGACCCTACAGCTGCTCTGACATCAACCTACTCAAAAGAGACTTCCCTTAACACTGAGAAGACTTAACAACAATGACCTGCTTACTGGACAGGGCTTTCTGTATTGCCCCTTAATTGTGAGGTGAAACTAGAGGATACTTGGCACCAGCCTGACTTCAATATAGGATATACAGATTCCAGGATCTTTAATACAGAAACCTGATGCCAACAATAGGACTGCGTGAAAAATAAAACTGTATTGGCACTACAGACAATGACTTGGACTGAATAAACTAGTTTGCCTGGAGCCTAGAGTTGGTCTTATGCCAGGAAATTTCAGGGGTAGGGGTCTCCTTGTATTTAGACCAAGGCTATTCCTTTCTATGACCCCCCATATTTTGGTGGGCCTATGCAAACACTATTTGCCACTCTAACACCATTTTTACTGTGCCCTTTTGACTAACTCTTAAAAAAAATCTATTAAACTTTTGATGTTAACTTAAACTAATATGTATGTGCATGAATATATAAAAAAAATACTATGCCTTCAATGTTAAGAAGTCACATAAATCTCATGGCTTTAGATTGCTTGGTGTACTGCTAAGAAATGTTATAATGTACTACAATCTGGGGACTTGTGGACAAAGTAATTGTACATGGGTTCTGCCTTATTTTTCTTAATGTGTTTTTGACTGTAAGTTCAATATTTAGGCATCAGAAAGGGGATTTCTTCTGAGAACTCTGTTTATAGGCGATTGTCCTTTCACTGTAACTTTACCTTGTCCTCTTTGCATCATTGTTCTTGTAATTAAAAATTAAAAAAAAAAGAAATGTTAAGATACTTGGAAAAGTTTGAATTGCATAAAATATGTTAATTATAATTTTAATCCAACTTCCTCCATCATTTCTATTGATTTATCACTAATTCAAAACATTAAGAAATTCAGATGTTAACATCCCATGTCTAACTGTATGTAGGAACCAAGTCTGAACTCAATGATCAAAGTCACCAAGACAGAAGCACCCTAAATATGCATTCCCCCTTTTATATTTTAGCAAAATTCATTTTCAATTTATTATAAGGTATGTGGGATAAAGTGAGATGCAACAAAAAGAGAGGGGATGATAAGTAGAAGGAAAAAGAAAAAAGTAAATTATTTAGCCATTGCAGTCATATGATACAGTAGAACCCAGAAATCTACCCTAATTTGATTGGGTTTTTCATAAAAAAGTAATAGAACCATCTGGTTTTAACTAAACTGAACTAAATTTTGCTTTGAGATTTTAGACTAGTGGAAATTTTTTCATTAGATTTTGTGATATTTTCCCATTATTGAACTTCTTATATAATTATTATTGCAATCATTAGGAAAAGTCTTTAGGGGGGGCAAAGAAATACTACAGTAATGCTTGTCTTGCCAACAGACAAACAAAGGTCAATCCCTGGCACCACTTATGGTCCCCTAAGAAACACCAGGCAGGATCCCTGGGTACAGTCAGATGTGGTCCAAAATTAAATAAAGGGAAAAAAAGAAGAACAAGTTTTCAGAAATAAACTAAATTGTGTATAGATGAAAGAGATTAGTATAAAGAGAGAAATAAGATACCATTTTATTTATCATGGTGCCTAGAAGATAGTAAGCATTTAATGCTTGCTCCATCATGAATAATAATTTGTTTTGATATCAAAATGTTTCTCAAGAGGAGACATTTTACTAGTATGAGGGAAAACCTTGTACTAAAAATCCTAGTAAAAATACAATATAATATAGTAATACAACTAAAATAATGACTAATTTTTACAAACAGATAACTGTTATATACAAACAGGGTTACAGCCATGTTCCCAATTGCTGGGAAATAATCTTAATAAAAGTGGGTCAATAGGGAGAAAGGATCTGGAAATAGACTGGCATCAGATTAAGGAAATGTATGAAGAGGAGGAAAATTTTATATTTAAATAGCAATCTATTATTTGACAAATTTACTTGACAAATGCAGCTCCCCAACAATTCAGAATGCTGAGACCAATAGTGACTAGATTTACAAATGGAAAGCATTAACTTAACTAGACATTTGATTCAAAGATTTGCAGCCTATGCATTAAAAACGTTCCAATTCCAAAAACATTCCAAATTCTTCATACATATGGGGCTATTGGACTCTGTAAATTCATAGTTGATTCACAAAAATCCTCAAGTTATAATGGCTCAGAGCAAAATTTAGATAATTAAAGGGGGTTAATATTTATATTTATCATATATCTTCCAGGGCAGGGGAAGAAAAGCAGCATTAATTCTTGAATACATCTTAATGAAAATTGATCCAAAAAGTAAAGAACATGTATCTTATACTTACCGTCACTTTCACACACCCCTGCCCATGCCAAAGACCAACAGAGCAAATGTATTACTTCCTTTCCATCCTGATTTTCCATATTTTTGCTGTCAGTGCTGTCCATACTTTGGGAAATACGATGTCCCTTCTCAAAGACTATACTAGTTACGGAAATAACCTACTTAGTCTCTTGCCCCAAAGATCTCAGATTTCCTCATCACTGTACTGTAGCAATTAAATTAATGTCAGTGGCAACAACAATCAAATCCTTGAAATCCCTTGGGTTTTTTTTTTCTTTTATTAAAGCAGATGAAGGAAGCTGCAACTATTTGCAGACAGAGGAGAGGGGTTTCCTAATTGCTACCAACACCGCTAACATTTGAAAGGCCATCTGTGTTGGCATCTTATCTTATCCATATTCATCTGTGACAGTTTATATTTAGGCTAATTTTAAATAAGACATTCAATATAGCAAGAGGGCCGTGAGGATTAAGAGACATGAAGAGTCTTATTAAGTGGTTTAATACATGTTTGTTTTCTCAAATCTAAGAGCCGGAAATTTGCATTCTGATGTTCTGCAGGGCATACGGGATTTTTTTCCGAGTGACACAATATTCAATTTCATTCTTTATGCCGCAGGAGGATAGGTTATATTTTATTGCATTATTAATCTTAGGGTGCAAAGTGCATTTCTTATAATAGGTTTATCATTATTCTTAAATCTGGCCTCATCAAAATCACTTGGAAAAAAATTAAAAATAGCTCCCAACCCTCACCTGGTTTTAATGATTAAGAATATTGTGACACTAGGCCCAACAATCTGTAGTCTCTATAATTTCCCATGTGATTCTAATTAATTAATCCAGTCCAAAGAATCACTGGCATACATAATGCAAAGGATAAAGGACATATATCTGGGTCTGGAGTGATGGAGTGATAGCATAGTGTATAGGGCATTTGTCTTGCACTAAGGTGACCCAAATTCAATCCCAGGCATCCCTTATGGTCCTCCAAGCCTGCCATAAATAATTTCTGAGCAAAAAGTCAGGAATAACTTTTTTTTTTTTTTTAAGATTATTTTTTTTTCTCTTTATTTGGATATCTTGATTACATAAATGATTGTGATAAGGTTTCAGTCCTATAAAGATCACCCCTCTTCACCAGTGCAACATTCCCGCCACCAAAGTCCCAAATCTCCCTCCATCCCACCCCACCCCCACCTGTACTCCAGACAGGCTTTCCAGTTCCCTCATTCATTCACTTGATTATGGTAGTTCTCAGTGTAGTTATTTCTATAACTGTGCTCATCACTCTTGTGGTGAGCTTCATGGAGTGAGCTGGTGTTCCAGCTCTCCTCTAATTGTCTCTGAGGATTGTTACAAAAATGACTTTTATTTTTCTTAAGACCCATAGATGAGTGAGACTATTCTGCGTCTCTCTCTCTCCCTCTGACTTATTTCACTGAGCATGATAGATTCCATGTACATCCATGTATAGGAAAATTTCATGACTTCATCTCTCCTGACGGGCTGCATAATATTCCATTGTGTATATGTACCACAATTTCTTTAGCCATTCGTCTGTTGAAGGGCATCTTGGTTGTTTCCAGAGCCTGGCTATTGTGAATAGTGCTGCAATAAATATAGGTGTGAGGAAGGGGTTTTTTTGTATTGTATTCTTGTGCTCCTAGGGTATATCCCTAGGAGTGGAATAGCTGGGTCGAATGGGAGCTCAATTTCCAGTTTTTGAAGAAACCTCCATATCGCTTTCCATAGAGGCTGTACTAGACGGCATTCCCACCAGCAGTGGATAAGAGTTTCCTTTCTCTCCACATCCCCGCCAGCACTGATTGTTCTCATTCTTTGTGATGTGCGCCAATCTCTGTGGTGTGAGGTGGTATCTCATCGTTGTTTTGATTTGCATCTCTCTGATGATTAGTGACGAGGGAGCATTTTTTTCATGTGTCTTTTGGCCATTTGTATTTCTTTTTTATCAAAGTGTCTGTTCATTTCTTTTCCCCATTTTTTGATGGGATTAGATGTTTTTTTTTTTGTAAAGTTCTGTCAGTGCCCTGTATATTTTGGATATTAGCCCCTTATCTGAAGGATGTTGGGTGAATAGTTTCTCCCACTCAGTGGGTGACTCTTGTATCCTGGGCACTATTTCTTTTGAGGTTGCAGAAGCTTTTCAGTTTAATGTATTCCCCATCTGTTAATCTCTGCTTCACTTGTTTGGAAAGTGCAAGTTTTCCTCCTTGAAGATACCTTTAGTCTCAATGTCATGGAGTGTTTTACCGACATGTTGTTCTATATACCCTTATGGTCTCTGGTCTGATATCAAGGTCTTTAATCCATTTGGATTTTACCTTCGTACATGATGTTAACTGGGGGTCTATGTTCGCTTTTTTTGCAAGTCGCTAACCATTTCTGCCAGCACCACTTGTTGAAGAGATTTTCTCTGCTCCACTTAGGATTTCTTGCTCCTTTGTCAAAAATTAGGTAATTGTATGCCTGGGGAATGTTCTCTGAGAACTCAAGCCTATTCCACTGATCTGAGGGGTCTGTCTTTATTCCAATACCATGCTGTATTAATAACTAATTGCTTTGTAGTACAGTTTAAAGTTGGGGAAAGTAATGCCTCCCATTTTCCTTTTTCCCTAGGAGTGCTTTTAGCTATTCGAGGATGTTTATTGTTCCAGATGAACTTTCATAAGTGTTTGATCCACTTCTTTGAAGAATGTCATGGGTATTTTTAAGGGGATCGCATTAAATCTGTATAATGCTTTGGGGAGTATTGCCATTTTAATGATGTTAATTCCTGCCAAGCCATGAGCAGGGTAAGTGTTTCCATTTCCGTGTGTCCTCTCTTATTTCTTGGAGCAGGGCTTTATAGTTTTCTTTGTATAGGGTCTTCACGTCTTTGGTCAAGTTGACTCCAAGATATTTGAGTTTGTTGTGGGCACTATTGTGAATGGGATTGCTTTCCTGACTTCCATCTCCTCCCTATTATTATTGGTGTATAAAAAGGCCATTGATTTCTGTAGGTTGATTTTTGTAGCCTGCCACCTTAGCTATATGAATCTATTATTTCTAGAAGCTTTTTGGTGGAGTCTTTAGGGTTTTCTAAGTAGAGTATCATATCATCTGCAAACAATGAGAGTTTGACTTCTTCCTTTCCTATCTGAATTCCCTTGATATCTTTTTCTTGCCTGATCGCTATAGCAAGAACTTCCAGTACTATATTGAAGAGGAGTGGTGAGAGAGGACAGCCTTGTCTTGTACCCGAATTTAGAGGAAAGGCTTTTAGTTTTTCTCCATTGAGGATAATATTTGCCATTGGCTTGTGGTAGATGGCTTCAACTAGATTGAGAAGGGTTCCTTCCATTCCCATCTTGCTGAGAGTTTTGATCAAGAATGGGTGTTGGACCTTATCAAATGCTTTCTCTGCATCTATTGATATGATCATGTGATTTTTATTTTTCTTGTTGTTGATGTTGTGTATGATGTTAATAGATTTACGGATGTTAAACCATCCTTGCATTCCTGGGATGAAGCCTACTTGGTCGTAGTGTACTGATCTTCTTGATGATGCATTGGATCCTATTTGCCAGGATTTTGTTGAAGGATCTTGCATCAGCATTCATCAGGGATATTGGTCTGTAATTTCTTTTTTTGGCAGCATCTCTGTCTGGTTTTGGTATCAAGGTAATGTTGGCTTCATAAAAGCTGTTTGGGAGAGTTCCCTTTTTTTCAATTTCATGGAAGAGTCTGGCTAGGATTGGTAGTAGCTCCTCTTGAAAGATTTGAAAAAATTCATTAGGAAAACCATCTGGGCCTGGGCTTTTCTTTTTGGTAGATGTTTGATTACAGTTTCAATTTCCTCAGTAGTGATGGGTGGTGTTTTAGATATGCTACATCCTCCTTACTTAAATGTGGGAAGGTTATAAGTTGTCCAAGAATTTTTCCATTTCTTTCTAGGTTCCTCATGTTTTGTAGCATAAAGTTTCTCAAAGTAGCCTCTGATTATCCTTTGGATCTCTGCAATTTCTGTTGTGATCTCCCCCTTTTTCATTTCTAATACGGTTTATCAGATTTCTCTCTCTCTCTTTCTTTGTTGAGTTTTTGCCAATGGTCTATCAATCTTGTTTATTTTTTCAAAGAACCAGCTTCTGCTTTCGTTGATCTTTCGGATTGCTTTTGGTTTTCCACTTCATTGAGTTCCGCTTTCAGCTTTATTATTTTCCTTCTGTCTCCCTATTTTTTGGTTTCATTCTGTTGGTTCATTTTCTAATTGTTTAGCTGCGCCATTAAGTTATTCAGGTATGCTCCTCTTCTTCCTTCCTGATGTGTGCTTGTAGAGTCTATAAATTTTCCTCTCAGGACTGCTTTTGCTGTGTCCCATAGATTCTGGCAGTTTTGTGGGTCTTCATTATCATTTGTTTTCCAGAAAGTTTTGATTTCCTTTTGATTTCATCTCGGACCCACTGGTTGTTCAGTAGCAGGGTGTTTAATTTCCAATTGTTAAAGTTTTTCTTCTGTGTGGCTTTGTAGTTCACATCTAATTTCAGAGCCTTGTGGTCAGCAAAGGTAGCCTGCAAGATTTCTATCCTCTTGATTTTATGGGAGGTATGTTTTATGTGTCAGAATGTAGTCTATTCTGGAGAAAGACCCCATGTACATTGGAAAAGAATGTGTATCCAGGTTTTTTGGGATGGAGTGTCCTGTATATATCTACTAGTCCTCTTTCTTCCATAACACTTTTCAGGGCTAGTGTGTTTTTTGTTGGTTTCAGTCTGGTTGACCTATCAAGTGTATAGGGCTGTGTTGAAGTCTCCCACAATGATTGTGTTATTATTGATTTCTTCTTTCAGATTTGTCAGTAATTGTATTAGATAATTTGCTGGTCTCTCATTGGGTGCATATATGTTTAATAGTCTGATTTCTTCCTGTTGCACATATCCCTTGATTAGTACATAGTGTCCATCTTTGTCCCTTACCACTTTTCTGAGTATAAAGTTGGTGTCATCTGATATTAATATGGCCACCCCAGCTTTTTTCAGGTGTTGTTTGCTTGGATAATTTTCTTCCAACCTTTGATTTTGAGTCTATGTTTGTTCTGACTATTCAGATGTGTTTTTCTTGTAGGCAGCAGAAGGTTGGATTCATCTTTTTGACCCATTTTTTTTTTTTTTTTTTTTTTTTTTGCCACTCTGTGTCCTTTTAATTGGTGAATTTAGTCATTGACATTGAGGGAGATGATTGGTCATAGGATTTAATGTCATCTTTGTAGATAAGGTTTGCTGTGTTTTGTTGGTCTCTCTTGTCTTAGAGTAGACCTGTCAGTTTTTCCTTTAAGGGCTGGTTTATCTTCTGTGAAGTTTCTGAGCTGTTGTTTATCCGTGAAGCTGTGTATTCTTCCTCCAAACCTGAATGTGAGTCGGGCTGGGGTGCAGTATTCTTGGGGAGGCATTCATTTCATTCAATCTTGGTCACAATACTCCAACCACTGGTCTTCTGGCCTTGAGAGTTTCTTGTGACATGTCTCTGTAAGTCTTAGGGATGCTCCTTTGAATGTAAATTTCCCTTTTTGATCTTGCTGCTTTCAGTATTCTATCCCTATCTATGGGATTTGTCATTGTAACGAGGATGTGTCTGGTGTGTTTTTCTTATGGGTCTCTTTTAGCTGGTATTCTTCGGGGCATGCAGTATTTGATTGCATGTAGGCTTTAACTCTGGGGAGTATCTCTTTGATGATGTCTTTGACAGTTGATTCTTCTTGGAGATCTCCTTCCTGGGTTTCTGGGACTCCAAGATTCTTATGTTGTTTCTGTTGAGTTTATCAAAGACTTCTATTTTCATCTCTTCGCTGCCTTGAGTACATTTTCCATTGCCATGTTCGTTTGTCTTAATGTTCTTTCCAATTTCTTCTGTTGTGTTGAGCTTTTTCTGCATCTCATCCTTCCTAGTAACCTCCGATTCTTCCTCAGCTGCTGATACCCTGTTGGCGAGGCTATCATTGTGGTTTTCAGTTGAGCAACCGTATTTTTTCAGATCTGTTTATTTCCAGTTTGGAGTTTTCTGATTTCTGTTTTTTGTGTTCTCTTCAGATCGATCTATGCTTCTTTTTGAGGTCTACAAACATATTCCATATTTCTACTCTAAACTCCTTATCTGAAAGGTTAATCAGGTGGTTGTAATTTATTAGATCAACCGAGCTTTCGTCTTTATTCTCTATGGATGGTGTTTGCCTGCGAGTTTTCCCCATTGTCACGCTTGTAGTGTGGTTTTTCCTGCGTGTTGTGGTGGGGTTCATTGATTAGGAAGAGTTCGCGGCTGCAAAGGGAAGTGAAGCGGCTGAGCGCTTCTGTTGCCTCTAGTTGCAAGTCCTCAGAGTGAACAAAGGCAGGGCAAGGTAGAGCGATCCCGCAGCCCCAGAATGCAGCTGCTCACCAGCTTCAAAATGCAGTTTTTTAGGGGTGCACTCCCTAGGCCCCTGAGGAAACCTTCGGAAGTTCAGAAGCACAGTTTCAGGCAGACAGAGATAGGAGTTTTCCCCGAAGTCCTCAGAGTAAACAAAGGCAGGGCAGGGCAAAGCGATTCCGCGGCCCCACAATGCAGGCACTCACCAGCTTCAGAATGCAGTGTTTTTGGGGGTGCGCTCCCTAGGCCCCTGAGGAAACCTTCGGAAGTTCAGAAGCACAGTTTCAGGCAGACAGAGATAGGAGTTTTCCCCGAAGTCCTCAGAGTGAACAAAGGCAGGGCAGGGCAAAGCGATTCCGCGGCCCCACAATGCAGGCACTCACCAGCTTCAGAATGCAGTGTTTTTGGGGGTGCGCTCCCTAGGCCCCTGAGGAAACCTTCGGAAGTTCAGAAGCACAGTTTCAGGCAGACAGAGATAGGAGTTTTCCCCGAAGTCCTCAGAGTGAACAAAGGCAGGGCAGGGCAAAGTGATTCCGCGGCCCCACAATGCAGGCACTCACCAGCTTCAAAATGCAGTGTTTTTGGGGGTGCGCTCCCTAGGCCCCTGAGAAACCTTCGAAGTGTCAGAAGCACAGGTTTCAGGCAGACAGAGATAGTGAGTTTTTCCCCGAAGTCCTCAGAGTAAACAAAGGCAGGGCAGGGCAAAGCGATTCTGCGGCCCCACAATGCAGGCACTCACCAGCTTCAGAATGCCGCACTTTGATTTAAGTTAAGACATATAATCTAAATCTATAATCTAAATTTCCTCAATTCCCCCACTTGGAAAATTCTTTTCACGAACATTTTAAAAACTCACATTTGGAAATGTTCCATACAGTTCAAAAAACTCCAAATATGTGGAAACAGCATTTGCCAACTCAAATTTATACTGTTCTATCAAACTCTGATACTTGGAGTCATCTCCACACTTTTTTTTTATCTTTCATTTTCCTTTCCTTTAGATCATTTTTGTAAGTAGTCCAATGCCTCCAAACGAGCACCAATCTCAAAAGTGATTCCGGGGCGATTTGGGGGCTTTTTACTCATCTTCAGATCCTAGTCTTCAGAATTCTCTTTGCACTACCGCCTCGGCCTCCTCCTCCGCGCAGCCTCCTGGAGCGAGCCCAGCCCGGGCCTCGGGCGCCTCCACTGCGCTTAGGGAGGGAGCGCGCCAGGAATAACTTTTGAGCTCCACTGGGTATGTCCCAAAAATCAAATGTAGAAAATAAAATAAAATAAAACATATGTGAAATAAATATCAAAACTCAACAATTGAGTAGGCTTTGAACTTGAGAATGCCTAGGTCTAAAGTCTCACTTGCAGGCAAATCACTAAACTTTTTGGTCTCTGTGTCTTTAAATTTATAAATGATATTAATGCTTACTATATAAATATGTGTGTAAAATAACACGTGGCATTGAACAAGAAATCTGGTAAAACATCCAAAATTATAAGTGTCCATCACCTTTAAGCAGATTCCAGAAATTATTTCAAAGACCACTGCAGAATCATATATAATTTTTTTCACATGAAGAATAGTCTTTTTTCTCCGATTCAGTTCTTTATATTTAATGATGCACCATCTGTTATTAGGCTGAAATTAAATAATATGTTAAAATTTTAATTGTATTTTGTAATTATTTTATTTCAAGACACCATTAATTCACTAAAAATGTTCAAGGCATTAAAGTAAAAGCCTGGAGAGTGATTTACAACAGTAAATCACTTGCCTTCCATGCAAACAACTCTGGCTTGATCCTGTAAGCACTGCAAAGTGTGAGCCTTGATCACAGTCAAAAGTAAGTTCTGAGCACAACTGGCTATGATCCCAACAACCCCCCACCAACAAATAGAAATGAAAAAATAAGATGTATGTTTATTATAGACTGCAGTCCAAATTTAGGGGCCAGAGAGATTAAACAGGTGGTAATTCACTTGTCTTGCAACAAGAAGGCCTATGACTGGTGCAATCTCTGGCACTACATATGGTCCCCTGAGTACCACCAGAATTAATCCCTAAGCAAGCACATGTGGCCTAACTCCATTTCAATATTGCATCCTATTTTCAAAAATGTCAACTGTATGATGGGCAAAGTCAAGGCTGTGAAGAACTGAAGATAGCTTACATTTAAAATGCAAATTGTCCAATGATACTCACTTGCATTGTATTGTAGTGGCTGACCTGGGCTTAATTCCACATATGGTCCTCCAAGCCTCCTATAATTGATATCTAAGTGCAGAGTAAGGGGTAAGCCCTTAGCACCACATAATGTGCACTCTCCACTCCGCACAACTGTTACATGTGTTGACCTACAAAAGAAGTTCTCTTCAAAGTTGTAATTAGCAGAACAAAGTCCTTCAAAATATTCCAGAATAATATTGATTGGAAATCACTGTTCATTATCACTATCCTCTTCTAAATTTATGATACCTATTCACATATTATATAATAATATGAAAGGACTTCTAGGTCCCTTCCAAAGAAAATAAAACTATTTTTGTTGTCTATTTAAAGATTTTAAAAATGAACCATTTGAGAAATTCTGATTACAGAATAGAACTATTGATTAGAGAGAGTCCATTTAGGATTCTCCCATCATTAAGCCACATATCTATGTAAAAAACTGAATTAAATGAGGCAAACCTGAGTTCTAATAGGAAAGTGAATAGAGGAAGTATTGTGCTACACCCTTACTACTCAACCAGAAGAGGAAGCCCGTGCAGTTGGCAAGTGGCTGCAATAGTAGATATTTGGGGGACAGTGGAAGGCACACTCACACCAGATTTCTGAGACCTGGCTCTAGTTTTACAATCACAGATCTTGAAATCAAGTGACTGAAAATTGAAAGCTCTCAAAGTGAAGCCAGCACCAGGCATAGATTCTTGCAGCTAGCATCTATCCCTAAAATACAATATATATATACATATATATACACACATATATGTATATATATATTAATTCAGGGGCCTGAGCTTTGGTGCAATAGTAGGGCATTTGCCTTGCTTGCACTGACCCATGAGCACCACCGGGTGTGGCCCAAAAACCAAAAATAAAATTTAATTAAAAAAGATTCATGCACACATGTTCATTGCAACACAATTGACAATAAGGCCTGAAAACAACCCAAATGTCCAGTTAATGACTGATAAATGGATTTTTTTTGTTTTGTTTTTTGGGCCACACCCGGCAGTGCTCAGGGGTTACTCCTGGCTGTCTGCTCAGAAATAGCTCCTGGCAGGCACAGGGGACCATATGGGACACCGGGATTCGAACCAACCACCTTTGGTCCTGGATCGGCTGCTTGCAAGGCAAACGCCGCTGTGCTATCTCTCCGGGCCTTGATAAATGGATTTTTAGAAAATTTCAATAAATATACAGAGAATATTACTCAGTTATAGGTAAAGGTAAAAGTTTGCTCTTGAATTTTTTTAAAAATTTTAATAAATATACACAGAATATTACTGTTATAGGAAAGGGTGAAAGTTTGCCCTTTCACATCTAGTGAAGTTATGTTTGTTTGTTTTTAATCTTCACAAAAGAATTTAATAGTGAAGTCATCTTAAGTGAAACAAAAATCAGAAAAATAAGGATAGAAAGAAACAAATAATGGGTGTTATTAAATGAAGGCGGACTTTGACAATAAAACTGTCAAGAGGTTAAATATGGTGATGAGTAGGTGGACAAGGAAATAACTTGGGACACTGGCAGAGGATTTTTTTGTTTTGTTTTGTTTGTTTTTGTTTTTCAGTCACACCCGATAATGCTCTTGACTATGCACTCAGAAATTGCTCCTGGCTTGGGGGGACCATATGGGACGCCGGGGGTCAAACTGCTGTCCATCCTAATGTGCACAAGGTAGATGCCTTACGCCCTGCGCCACAGCTCCGGCCCCTGGCAGAGGATTTATGACAGCGGTAATAGCACAGTAATTTTGTGTGCTGAAAGCATACATGTTAACAGTATGATAAATGAATTTATCTCAATAATTGTTTTGCTGGTCACACCCGGAAGTGCTTTAGGGCTATTCCCAATACAGAGGGGATCATGCAATGTTGAGGGGTCAAATCTAGACCTTCCACATGCATTTCAGTCCTTGGTATCATCTCATCTCAGCCTTTAAAATATTAATAAAATGAAAAAGAACCATAAGAAAAGAGCAAGGAAACTATAAATTTTCTAGGGAAACTTAGAAAGTTAAGGGCATTACTGAGCATTTATAACGCATGATAAATTGACAAAGAGAATTTTTCACTATTTTTAATTTCCCAATGATAAGATTTAAGACAGAAAATGTTTATTTAGATCCACCTTGGTATAATAAATATATTCAATAAACACAGAATATAGAGTTTTAATTTTGCATGTAGGCCAGGAAGATCCATTTCTCCCAAAACATGCATCATCCCATATGTGCTGTGATTTGCAATCCCCAAAGCATTCAAGTTTAAATTGTGAATCTACTGTTTTGGATTTGTTGGAACTCTGTTCCTACAGTCTTTCAAAAATAGATACTGCTTAGAAGTAAATTCACTACTTTTTAAAAGCAGATGGCCTATATCAGCTATTTATTTTTTCATTCCTTGTTCAGACAAAAATTCTTGTTGGAAGTAGTGAATTCATTGAAGTTGATATAAATGTAAAGGACTCTTATTCATCAACCCCAAACTTAGAACTCTATTTATAAAGAACTATATTTGTATATTATTTTAAAAACAAAGAATAAGCAATAACCCTATTCTTTTTTTATTATTATTTTCGAGGCCATGCCTGGAAGTGCTTAGAGATGTCTCTGTACTCAGGGGTCACTCCAAAAATGTTGGGGAGGGTCTGGGGTTCGGGGGCAATTTGTGGTACGAGGGTCTGCTTTTCAGATGCAAACTCATTGTTAGTGTACTACTGTTCCTGCCCCAACAACGTGATTCTTATTTTAATAAATTTGTATAATATCTTTATTTAAGCACCATGATTACAAACCTGATTGTAGTTGGGTTTCATTCATAAAAAGAACACTCTCCTTCACCAGTGCAACATTCCCACTACCAATGCCCCCCATCACTGTCCTCCCCATGAGACACACAGTTACAAAGATTTTTGTAATTGAGTTTCAGTAACACAATATCTATCCAACACCCAGTCCTTCACCGGTGAGATTCCCTGCCACCAATGACCCCAGTCTCCCTCTACCCTAGCCCTGCTTCTTTTTATGACATTTTCTTCTCTCTTTCTTTCTCTCTTTCAATCCCTTCTTTCTTTCTTTTAGACAGTGTGATTTGAAATACTGTAATGGAAAGGGGTACCAAACAAATCACTTTACCTCATTTCAGCACCAGTTCTTATCCAGAGTGATAATTTCCTACTATCATTGTCACGGTGATCCCTTCTCTGCTATAATGGCACTCCTCACTCTCTGTATGGCAAGTTTCCTACTAATGACTGGTATCCCTAACCCTCATCTCTTTGTCTTAGGTATTAGTGCCATACTACCTTTATTTAAGTATATCCCGCAAGCATTCTATATCTATTCCTCTCTTCATTTCATTCAGCATATAGTCTTCATGTCCTTCTATGGATGTGCATCTGATAGGAAAAACAGTACTGTTCTTTTTTTTGGTTTTTAGGTCACACCCGGCAGTGCTCAGGGGTTACTCCTGGCTCCACACTCAGAAATCGCTCCTGGAAGGCACAGGGGATCATATGGGATGCCGGGATTTGAACCAATGACCTTCTGCATGAAAGGCCAACGCCTTAACTTCATGCTATCTCTCTGGCCCCAACAGTACTGTTCTTATAGAAAATTTTTAAGCAAACTAACTTGATGTAGAGAAAAAAATAAATCTTACAATATTCCTCATTCTATCACATAATACAGTTTTCTAAAAAAAAAATTAGGTTTTCCGGGCCCTGAGAGAGCACAGCGGCGTTTGCCTTGCAAGCAGCCGATCCAGGACCAAAGGTGGTTGGTTCGAATCCCGGTGTCCCATATGGTCCCCCGTGCCTGCCAGGAGCTATTTCTGAGCAGACAGCCAGGAGTAACCCCTGAACACTGCCGGGTGTGACCCAAAAACAAAACAAAACAAAAAAAAAATTAGGTTTTCCCATATAGAGCCAAAATGAGTATTTTATAGAATCTACTCCTGGAAGGGTCTGAGAACCTCTGATTATTTTATCAAAATGTTATACATAATGGGCTTAACCATGATTTTTTAATTTCAAAAATATTACCAAAAATTCCAGTTCTATAATTCTAACCTAGAGTGATAACAATCCTGAAAGGTACCACACACACACACACACACACACACACACACACACACACACACACACACACACAACACCTCCCCATAGAGTAGTGCCTATGGACTCATAGAGATTAAATCCAAGTTTGGCATGTTCAAGGCAAGCGTTTACCCATTGTTCTATTGCCTCAGCATCTGGTTATTTTTTTCTTATTGTTTTTTTTTTTTTTTTTTTTTTTTTTTTGTATCAGGGATTGAACTCAGGTTCTCACTCATACAAGACAAGTGCTAAAATATTGCACTATACTCAGGAATTAGTAATATTTCTTTAGAGGAGACAAAGTGCAAAATAGTTTGTTGCAAATTACAGATTTGTTACCAAAAATATAATTTGTTAAATTATTCACCAATGTAATAACAAAGATTGTACCAGCTAGAAATTAGAATTATTAAATAATGGAAATTACAATTTGAGTTTAATATTGCAAATGGGCAAAGATCTGCAGGGGCAGTTAAGAAGCAAAGAACAGAAAATCCCCAAACAAGCCATATCCACCTCTACTTAGAGCACCTCACTATAAATCAGTTTAATAAAATAAACTTCCAATAATATTTTACATAAAAGAAAAAATTTACTTCTATTCCCTAAGACTTATCAGAAGGCACTATAGAGAAGTCACTTGGCTCTGGATAATTATCTCAAAAGGTCTCTCTGGATCTATATAAACAAACTGCTAGAAACTTGACCACAATCAGATTGATAAAAAATAAAATAAAATAAAATTCAATCCCCACCCCCAGAGTAATACAAACCAACCCTGTTCTGAATCATTTGTGTGTTGCCAATGAGTGTTCAACGTGCTATGGGCTAACCACTGCACCTCATTCAATTCTGTAGCAATACCGTAGAAGAAGCCTGCTCAGGACTAAAGCTATTATCCCTATTCTGGAAATTCAAGTTCCTGAATTTGTGACAGAGAAGAATTCAAGAACAAGTCAGAAAAGCAAAGCTTCAAAAACTTTTTAGTAATTATTAATTTGTATTTATTAAAACAAAGTGCACAGTTTAAAATAAGAGTTCAGGCAGAATCAAAAGAGAGCAGCATTGTTTCTAAGTGAGACAAGCTATTTCTTTTTTATTAATATCTTTATTTAAACACCTTGATTACAAATATGATTGTAGTTGGGTTTCAGTCATGTAAAGAACACCCCCTTCACCGGTGCAACATTCTCAGAATCTCAGAAACCTCTAAGAGGAGATCCTCTAAAAGAATATACTCTTAGAGGATAATCAGGGATCAGAAAATGAGCAAACTGGGGGCCGAAGCAATGGCGCAAGCAATAAGGCATCTGCTTTGCGTGCACTAGCCTAGGACGAACCATGGTTCAATCCTCCGGCGTCCCATATTGTCCTCCAAGCCAAGAGTGATTTCTGAGCATATAGCCAGGAGTAACCTCTGAGCATCACTGGGTGTGGCTCAAAAAAAAAAAAAGTTAGCAAACTCTATGGAGTGAAGCATAATTAAAGCTGTTTACTAAAAGTATTACTTCAGTGTAAGAAAACATTCTAGACAGAGCAGCATATTTCTATATTTTTTGATCATTTAGAAATAGAAATGGTTAATAAGGGAGAGAATTAAAGAATGAATTTAAGAGAAGAGAGGAGTTTGGGGTGGTGACTTCTCAAAGCCCTACAAATTGATTGCATAATTTAGCTGTCATGGCAATTTTGCCCTGTCATAGCTTTCATGGGTGTGGTTGTTTATTATGAGATATATCACAATGAGAAAAGTTGGGAAGTTGGGAGTTATCTATTGTAACTTGGTTCTTGGTTCCTTCATCTGGTTCTAATTTGCAAAAGGAAAAACCAATAACTGTTAGCAGAAACATATAGATAGGTTCTGGGCCCTAAGTGCAAGTATGCAAAAAAAAAAAAAAAAACTTCTCAGAGTTAAAAACAAATTAAAGATGAAAGGGGAGACGATTGAAGTTGACAAAAAAAAAAAAGACAGGGCTTAACCATTTCAAATATTTGTATTCAGATGCAGATAGATATTTGTTTAAGCAATAACAGAATGCTGTAGTTCATCTTTGTAGTATTTGCAGACAGGAATATATTTTCTCCATGAAAGGCTGTTTTCTGACTCTACCATACAGGTCAGTTATACCCAAATTTACAATGGCTGATCTCTTCTCATTGAAAAGTCAGCTCATGTCTACACACAAAGCTCACCATCTGGATGACACATTATTCTTCAAGTTTAAAAAATGTTATTTGGGGCCCGGAGAGATAGCACAGCAGCGTTTGCCTTGCAAGCAGCCGATCCAGGACCAAAGGTGGTTGGTTCGAATCCCGGTGTCCCATATGGTCCCCTGTGCCTGCCAGGAGCTATTTCTGAGCAGACAGTCAGGAGTAACCCCTGAGCAACGCCGGGTGTGTCCCAAAGACCAAAATAAATAAATAAATAAATAAATAAATAAATAAATAAATAAATAAATAAATAAAATGTTATTTTATTAAAAGTATTTTCTACCTCCAGGGCCAGAGTGGCATTAAAGTGAGTACGGCTCCTGCATTGTAGGTGGCTCACCCATGTTTGGACCCCAGCATCCCATATGGTGCCTTGAATTCTGCCAGGAGTGAAGCCTGAGTGCAGACTAAGAATAATCACTGAATATAGAAGAGTATAACTCCACCAAAATAATTTTTCAATATTTTCTACCTTTTTAGTTGTAGAAGAAGATACATAGTATTGCAGCCACACCTGGTGATGCTCAGGGGTTACTCCTGGCTATGCATTCAGAAATTGCCCCTGGGTTGGGGGACCATATGGGACGTCAGGGGATCAAACCGCAGTCTGTCCTAGGTTAGCATGTATAAGGCAAATGCCCTACCGCCTGTGCCACCGCTCTGCCCCCCTGCAGTAATAAATATTGTGACCTATAATCTTCCATCTTAAATGAGTCAGATGTAATAAAGGATTTTATATAGATGTTGAGATGAAAGATATCTAGTTTTTCTTTTCTAATTTCAATTTGGAGGGTGTACAGGAATAGGGATCAAACCTTTAGAAAGCAACAGATGTTTCACTGCTGAGTTATAGAGAGCCTCTACCCTCATTCTGTTTTTTTTTTTGTTTTTTTTTTTAGCTCATGGGAGTCAGATTTAGTTTTTAATCAAAATATTCCATAAATAGGAAGTGAAATATCTATATTTCTACAGAGAGAAAAATAAATTTTTTGTCAATGAGTTTATTAGCCTTTAATCTCCTGGGACCACTCTAGTCTTAACCAGGAGCAGAATTATGTGGAATTCAGTCTTTCAATCACAATTATTGAACCTAATACTATGGTTCCTGTGATACTGATTAAATACTCATTATTCCCCATGACCCCTCCATCTTGAGCAAGAAATAAAACTAACATTTATTTAAGGAGAAAGAGAAAATGCATAGATTCCTGAATCTTAATGATCCTAAACATCCAATCCTCTCTGCAGAAGAGTTTTCATGTCTCTGGAGTGAGAGAAATATATGTGAAGCTTTTAAGTCAAAGACCCTATACTGTACTCTCAGGAAGACTCTGTGTTGGAACAATTTTCTTTAACCTATCTGGATTTCATAGTTCAAATAATCAAAATCTACCTTACACGCTGATATAATTACTCATAAAGTAATGTAACAAATTAATATAGGATCTTAGCAAAAGTCTAGACCTATGTAAAGCTAACAGCATTTCTCAAGTTATTATCCACAAATCAATGTCACTTTGCTGAGAAACTAAAGGCCCCTGGGAGTATGATCCATGGCCCTTCTAGAAAGATTCTTATAGAGATATCTAAAGTTTACATTGAGGGAAATCATATCATTTTCCCTTTATGGCAGAATTTTGAGTTCAGTATAATATCTTAATGTCCCCCCTTCATCCTTTAAAAGCCTACAAACTAATAGAAATACTAAATGACCATAATCTGGCAGAATTAATTCCAATAAAAGATTGTCTGGCCCCTTGCTCAAAAAGGAATCAATGTATAGAAATACATCTTTCTAGGCCCCCTATAGACTTTTTTTTTGGCTTTGGTTTTGGTTGTAGAGCCACACCCAGAGGTACTCAGAGGTTACTCCGGGCTCTGTGCTCAGAAATCACTCCTGGCAGGCTCGGGGGACCATATGGGAAGCCGGGAATCAAATCTAGGTTTCTTCCCGGTGGATCATGTGTAAGGCAAATGCCCTACCACTGTGCTATTACTCCAGTCACCCCTATATTCTTTATATGAGCAAAAAAAAAAAAAAAAAAGACTCTAGGCTAGGTTCATGCCACTGAATGTTTCACTAATTAGAAGATGAATGGCTTTATTTATTTATTATTTATTTATTTATTATTTTGTCTTTTGGGCTACACTTGGTGGTGCTCAGGGCTTACTTCCTGGCTCAAGAATCTCTGCTATAGGGTTCAGAAGACCATATGGGATGCTGGGTCGACCACATGCAAGGTAAGTGCACTATCCACTGTACTATATAGCTCGAGCACTGAACAGCATTTTGTAAATATATTATTTAATTCGGCATAATTCATATATCACTACCTTATTAATCTAGTTTTATAGAATGATAACATAAGATTTCTTTATTCAAGAAAGGTCATACCCAGAGGTTGTCAGGAACTACTCCTAAGAAGAGCTTAGGGATTTCTGCATTAACAAACCTGCGACTCCAGAATGTAAAACAGACACTAGCTGTCTGAGCTATCTCCCATTCCGACATTCATATTTTAGACAATGCACTCTCTCTAGACCATTTATTTCTTTAGACTAAATACCTACTCTTCATTCTGTAAAGTTTTGTACAATGCTCTCTTTAAAAAGAAGTCTAGTTTTCCCTGCCTTTCAACTGTGCATTCTTTGTTTTCTCAAAAAAGAGCATAAAAATATTCATAATCTTCAAAGAACTTCTGACAGAATAGGAAAATGCCTTGTATGTCCAAAAGCCTCCAATCCCCGAGACATCTAAGCAAACTAAGTTGGGGAAAATTTTTAAATAGCAGTAATTATCATATCTCAAATTGCAAGAAAAACAAATGCCTCAAATACCATTATTCATTTAAGTTTTCTGACAACCAGACATTTATCTCCTTTGGTGTTACAATATAGAAATGTCTCTTATTATACTCACTTTACAGAGACGGAGTAGTTTTATCCTAATGAGATGCATGTCCTATATTTGATCCTTTTCTTTTAAATCAAAAGTTTAAAAAAGCTAAAGCTCTTATGTTGATTATAAACCAAAGTATGTTACAGTAATGATGTAATGATGCAAAGGAGATTTTTACAAATAGTTATATACACTAAAAAATAAATGACTTATCTGCTCTCAAGATGCTGGCTATAAGGTCTGCACTAAAAATGGAAAACCCATCTTCACAATGATAAACAATTTCGTCAATAAAATTCATGACAAATTAAACAGTAAATAACTATGTTCTTTAAGTAAGTGAATTCAATTATTTCTATAAAGGAAAAGGGAAGCGTGTGTGTGAGAGAGATGGAAAGAGAGAGACAGAGAAGATGGAAGCATCTCAAGAAGGGGGAAAAGGAGTGATTTAGAGCAGTATTTCTCAAAGATAAGATATTCCCCTGTAATCTCATAGAGTATTCCTAGAAGGTCAGTGTTGAAAATTACATAAATAGGATACCATGGTTTGAGATCAAGTGGTAGGATAAGGTGGTGGGGTACAAGAAGAGAGAAAGATTCTAAGACAGTTATGGTAGAATTATGAATGAGGCACTCTTGTTTAAAATAAAAACTTTTTTTTGGAACTTTGAGTTCTGACCAAAGCACATGAACACAAAAACTGTTGAAAGTACCAAGAGACATAGCAGAGGTAGAAGTATAAATTAATAAATTAATTTATTATATAATAAATTAAGTATAAACTTAATTCTCAGAATGGGGAATATATTTTCCTCCATAAATTTTGATGCTCTTTTTTGTTTCAGTGACACCCACGGGTTACTCCTGGATCTCTACCCAGAAATCAGTTCTGGCAGGCTCAGAGGAACCATATGGGATGTAGTGGATTGAACTCAGGTCGGCTGCATGCAAGGCAAATGCCCTACCCACTGTTCTATCACTCTGGCTTCCTCTGATGCATTTTTCTACTTTTTCCACAACAGTGACACAAACAGGATATAGATAATATCTAGTTAGCTAGCAATAAACAAAGAAAAAGTAGATGAGGGCAACTGAGAATACAGACAGGTTCAATTCAAGCATAACAACCTCAAAGACAAGAGGTTTTTCTAGTACAGGAAGCCTACATAAGTTTTCTTATAAAGCTTTTTGTGGTTTTACTTTATATTTGTATGCATTTTATTCCCACATCAAAAGTATTACTTCTTCACTTTCCTATGAGTTATATTTTTTCTTTCCTTTCCTCTTTAGTTTTTGTACATCCAGCAGTACTCAGATTTTGCCCCTGACTCCACACTCAATTATCATTCTTACCAGGGCTCAACCATAATGGGATGCCAGGGATTGAACCTGGACTGACCATGGGCAAGCTAAGCACCTGGCCCACCATAGTATTTCTCAGGCCCCGGGGGTATATTTTTTCTTCTATGAAATCTCTTTTTTCTAATTTATAAACAGTCTTCTCAGTAAAGTTATTCACAAAATGCCTGTGCAGCTTAATCCTGTGGGTCAATTCAATAAATTTTTTGTTAACTTGTATAGGCTCCATGATCATAACAGCCACATCAAAACCGTTAAAGTTCAGCATTACTTACTCTGCATTTTTTGGCATTAACAGTTAATAACTCAACAACCGACCCTGTTTCCAATCCCACTGCTTGCTTTGGAAAATAGTAGCACAAATTGCTCCAGAGACAAACATCCGTCAGATATCTGGTTACTTGGGAAATTCCTATCATTAATGATCTGGACAGTTTCATGAACATTCTTAAAGTAAACACAAAGAGTTTCACCTTTTAACCTGCATGGTTTTGTAGGATTTTTCTAATTCAAGTAAATAGAGAACATTTTGAGGCTACCTATGGCTACTTACTGGAAATAAGTAACTGACTACTGGAAGAAAACTTCAGAACTAGGCAGTTAGGCAAATATATATCC
Source organism: Suncus etruscus (assembly GCF_024139225.1). Lineage (NCBI taxonomy): Eukaryota > Metazoa > Chordata > Mammalia > Eulipotyphla > Soricidae > Suncus > Suncus etruscus. The sequence continues at coordinate 114,955,635 of NC_064854.1, read as the reverse complement.
AAGGAAAGATAAATTAATATAAATAAAATAAATAAATAGTAAATAAAGAATATAGAAATAAAATAAATATAAAGGAATATATATCTAAGGAAAGATCTATTCACAACCATAATAATTTTGAATTTTCAGAATTTAGAATCTCAAATGGAGAAAGCTCCAAAAGACTGTGACACATATGCATAATAAAAATACTAGTTAGGCTTACAGACAAAATTTTTATGGATAAATTGATGAGTATTTTTGTAGTTCAGACAGCTGTACAATAATAGCCATTTACATATTATAGTTTTTCCTCACTCACTAGTGGGTACATAGAAAATAATCAACTACATATTCAAAAGTCAAACGCAGATCCAGAGCAATAGCACAGCAGTAGGACCTTTGTCTTGCCTGCGGCCAACCTGGGAGGGACCCAGTTTGATTCCTGAAATCCCAAAAGGTCCCCCAGTCTGTCAGGGGCAATTTCTGAGTGCAGAACCAGGAGTAACCCCAGAGCTCTCCTGGGGGTGGCCCAGAAACTAATCAATCAATAAAAAAATTAAGTTTAAAAAAAAGTCAAAGGCACATGAAAGTCAATTTCAAAGTTGCAATATTCAATAAAAATACAAGCCCAATTTTTAGACAGTACTATTTATTAATGTGGAAGGGATTTGAGCCATAACTGGCAATGCTTGGGAACTATTATTAGTTTTATGGCCTCTGGAAATGTTCAAGGAACAATATGTGGTGTTGGCAATTGAAACAAGGTCAGCTGCATGCAAGGAAACCTTTTATTTTTGGCTTTCTAAAATTTTTATTTGGATATAACTATGCTTCAGAAATATACTCATATTGGTTAATATTTTGCAAGTTAAGTTTAACTTATCCTAAAACAATTTGAACCAAAAACTTGGCACATGGTTCAAGTTTTTTAAAAACAGGATTTGCAATCTGATTTTCCATCTATTACAAATATATATAAAAGACCCTCCATCATTTGCTGCTAACGCTGGCAGCAATAACCTTGAGAAATTAACTTTTCGTTTGTTTGAAAAGTAACTTGGGTTGCAATGTAAAAGTTTATAAAATTGGTGCAACGAAACATTGCTGTAATGTTTTAATGTCAACTTACAAAATTTATTAGCTAATGATATTGAAAGGGTAGGGAGAGCCTATGTACACTTATGGAATTGCATGTAGACCATAAATCTGCACAAACCAATATTAAGATAATTGCTTGAATCTGAATTAATACTACCAGCTCAGTTCATTGCTAAAATCAACAGGGGAACTTGAGTTTTCCTCATTTAAACAAAAAAGAAAATTTTCTTCCCCAGCTTTTCAGCCCAGAACTGAAGGCAAGGTCCTCCATTGTCAACATTCATGGGGTGACATCTGACAAGGTTTACTTGAGTTTATATTTGGATTAGCACGTATATGCAAAGTAGTATCAAAAGGTAAGACCCCATGATGCTAAGAATTATAAAAACTAAACTTGTTCTTTCTTGGAAGACTACATCAAAACATCCAGCAAGTTATAAAGAAACCTTATCAAAAAGATGTAGTTACTTGTAAATGATAGCACAATTTACAAAAGATATGTAGCCCCACAAAAGCATCCCTGAAAGAAAAAATATATAAGTTAAAATATCTTGAAAAGCAATGATGTAGATTCAAATGATAGTTAAGAGAAATATCCGTAAGACACCTGAGTTTAGGTTTATAATATATTCTATTTCAAGCTTATCTCTAGTTACTAAACATCAATTTACAAATAATATGTTCACAATTTATCCTCATATCAATAGGGGAAACCCAGTAGAATGAAAACTAATAAAAATAAAAATTTTCAAAAGGCTCCATGTAAATGTCACTTTTTTAAAATGGAAGAACTCCCAGAACTAGACCAGAAGTTTATAATACTCGAATGCTTTTCACTGAAACAATTTTTAATGAATTACAAACATCTGGCATTAAGGTTCAAAACCTAATATAGGGCTGGCAAATCCTTGTTTTCCAGAAGGTCTCAAGTCAAAGTCAATTTCCAGTAATCATCCATTTTGTATATCAATTTCATAACAAGGGATTATAATTTCCTTTGTATTTTTGTTTTTAACATTTTAGTCTTATAGAATCCACATTCTTCCCTAAACTGATTCCCAATGTCCAATCTATACTAATATGAATCTTTCTATATTTAATGTAAAACGTAACTACCCTGAGGCCGGAGAGATAGCATGGAGGTAGGGCGTTTGCTTTGCATGCAGGACTGTGGTTCGAATTCCATGTGCAATATGGTCTTCCAAGCCTGCCAGGAGCGATTTCTGAGCACAGAGCCAGGAGTAAGCCCTGAGCGCTGCTGGGTGTGACCCATAAACAAACAAACAAACAAAAAAGTAACTTTCCTAAACTGTACCATTAATATTAAAACTAATTGTTAGAAAGACTTAACTAGCTTTCTAACTTATACTTTAAAACATAAATATTTGAAACTTGATATGATTGTCTGGGCTAAAAATTCATCTGAATGTCAACATCATTTATAAATTCTAATTCATGCAAACAGAATACAAACCATCAACACACAACTTTTTCCTCACACCTATCTTTCTAATCTTTGGTCTCCCAGTCAATTGCAAGTTCCTATGTCTTACAACGCAAACATCACTCTGATGTTTAAACCAGTTTACTATGCACAATCCATTAATGCTTTTCCTAATCTTCCCTGAAGCTCTGCCAGAAAGAGGAAAGCTGTCTTCCTTGAAAAAAATCACCAAATAAAAGAAAACAAACGGGACAAGAGTCATAGAATAGCAGGTAGGGTGCTTGCCTTGTACGTGTTCGATGCAGGTTCGATCCCCTACACCGTTATGCCCCCCCATTATGAAATGATTCCTAAGTGCAGAGCCACAAGTAGATAGAACCTAAGCACTCCCCAGTGTAGCCACCCCCACCCCAAAGAAAGAAAATACAGAAATTAGTTACATCAGAGCAGTTCGTGAGATGGAATTGTTCATGATCCTCTATTGAGAGCATACTTTTTAAATGCAATACATAACTAGTAATAGCAAGAAAAATCCTATTTTAGATTCCTTAATACTTTTTGGCAATTAGACAAAAAAACATACAAAAAAAAAACAACAAAAACCTGTGCAAATGGACACTTTTTATTCAAAGTGCCCTCTTCCCAGTCCACTACCATAGTTGCATTTCCTCCGATGCCTCACTTTATCAAGACACTGTCATACAGACAGCCAGAACACCCACGAGTCTGTGGAAATCCCTCAGAAAAAATGTGGTCTTAAATTTCAATAGCCTTTTTCACTGGATTTATATCATGGAAAAAAAGAGGTCTAGCATACACATACTATCTCCCTCATCCTAGGTATTCTTGAGAGCTATAGGACTTTGGAAATCTCTCAACTGATAGTCTGACTAATCTAGAGAAAATACCTCCTAAATCCAGGTCTGTGGGGAAATCTTATCCCTATCCTATAATACTTAGATAGTACTATTTAAATAGAAAATAAAAGGACAAGTTACAATGAGTCAAAAAAGTTATCTGCCAACACATTTCTTGGAGTTGTGCTCATGTCAGAATTAAATACAAACATCAACAATGTTATTTGCATTTATTTAATCTAGACTAATCAATTGGAGAGTAAAAAAAATATATAAATATATATATATATATATATATAGCAATAAGAACTGAGGTATTTACTAAGTTCTAGTCAGAGACCTGTATTCACTTTTTTTTCCAATTTTGGAGCATGTTTATTTATTAGGTATCTTGTGGTGCTTATTTCCAATTGTTATAAGCACAAAAAGTCTACAATTATCATTTAATTATATGTTTGTTTTCTTGGTAGAATGTCATAAAGTCTAAAAAGCTAGTTATTTTCTCACCTTTTCTAAATATAATATCACTAATAAACAAATTTTAAGCTCAACATCAATAGAAAATACAGTAAATATTACTTTGAAACAACTGTTCCTTTCTCATCAGAAACTCACACAAGCAACGCATTCAATAATGATGATGATATGATGAGAGAAGCAAACATGTTCTTCAAAACTGAGGACAACAATTTAAGAGCTATGATATCAAGAAAGAGAGAGAGAGAGAGAAAGAGAAAGAGAGAGAGAGAAAATGGGGAGAGGGAGAGAGAGAGAATGGGGAGAGGGAAAGAGAGAAAAATGAGCAAACCTAGGCAGAGTTAAGAAAATCACAAGGTGACATATATCAGTTTTATAGTCATTAAGACACAAGGTTAGATATGTATCACCTTCATGGGATTTGACTCAGTTAATCTGCCTTAACCCCATGGAAATAGTAATGGCATCAACTTCCCAACTTTACTAACTTTGCATGAGAAAATAAATGCATACAAAGCTCAAGAACGAGTGTTCCATTCTCAAAATAGTATAGATCTGATCACTATTGTTCTCAGGAAGAATTATCAACTTAAGGAATTAGCATAGGCTGAAAGAAAAGAAAAAAGAGCTATGGAAGCTGTCAGACTAATAGCATCATGTAATATTTATGTTAAAGCTGTATTCAGGGGCCGAAGCAGTGGCGCAAGTAGTAGGGTGTTTGCTTTGCACGCACTAACCTAGGATGGATTGCAGTTCAATTCCTCAGCATCCCATATGGTCCCCCAAGACATTTCTGAGCGATTTCTGAACTCATAGCCAGGAGTAAACCCTGAGTGTCACCGGGTGTGCCCCCCCCCCAAAAAAAAATCTGTATACAGCCAGAGAAGACTGTTTTTTGTTTGTTTTTGGTGAGGTAGAGGGAAGGCACCTCAGGCTGTGTGTTCAAGCATTCCTCCCAGAGGTGTGAGAGCAACCAAACAATTGCGGAGACTGTGGTTAGACTTTCTGCATGTGAACTATATGCTTCATCATTTGAAGGAGTCATCATCCTACAAATTGCATCTTGTTAAATTCTGTATTCTAGAGCTAGTATGAAGAAACATATAATATTATTCTGAGGGACAGATTTGATGCCAAAAGGTTAACTGAAATTTATATATCTAACAACCAGTTATACTGATATAACTGAGTCCAGAGAGTACAGATGGTAAGGCATTTATTTACCTTTAATGGAGCTGACCTAAGTTCAATACCCAGACTGCATAGAGTGTCCCCAAGTTCTTCCAGGAGTGACCTCTAATGAGGTCCAAAAATTCAAAACAAAATAAATTAAAAATCTTATCTATTTCAATAATTAATAGTAGCTATTTTAAATATTTTTAATCCTGGCAGGCAGGAGACACAGAGCTTTGATTTAGTAATCAATATTGAATCATTAATGAATCTACCCAAACATTTAAATTAAGAAATGAAAACACATTCTCCTACTCCATGCTATGAATCAAATGTAACTTATTTTACTTTGCTTTTAATTCTATTCGATCATTTCAAGTAGAAAGTGCCTGATATACAATAACTTGGAAATTCATCATTGGGTAATAGGCAGAAAATTAATCCTCACCATGAAAATAATAACAGCAACAAGAACAGTGACAAGTAGTAGTGACAACAAAAAATGATGCTAACAATTATAGCAACAAACAAAATGACATTACTGATATACTGAATGCTCAGGACCTGACAAAGTCTGGGTAAATCACTCATTTTACTGTTAGTTTATAATATTAGTGACTTATAATCCTCATCTAGAGATAACAAAATTGAACAAAAGAGAGTTAAGTTTATATATTATCACAATAAAGGGTCTTTGAGAATGGAGCACCAATGGCAAAAACGTTAGCATCAACTATAAACAAATGGGACTATATCAAACTAAAAAGCTTCTGCATGGCAAAAGAAACCCTACTTAATGCAAGAAGACAGCTAACAGAATGGGAAAAAATCTTTTCACTTGATATATCAGATAAAGGGCTGATATCTAGAACATACAAAGCGCTCAGAAACCTGAGCCCTTCAAAACCAAACGAAGCCATAAAAAAATGGGGAGACGAAATGAATAGACATTTCTCTGAGGAAGAGAGAAGGATGGCCAACAAACACATGAAAACATGCTCACCTTCGCTCATCATCAGGGAGATCCAAATCAAGACAACAATGAGATACCACCTCACACCAGTGAGGTTGGCTCACATCAAAAATAATGGAAACAACCTTTGTTGGCGAGGATGCGGTATGAAAGGAACTCTCATCCACTGCTGGTGGGAATGCCCCCTAGTCCAACATATATGGAGAAAAGTCTGGAGAGTGCTCAAAGAACTCAGAATTGAGCTGCCATTTGACCCAGCAATTGCTCTCCTAGGCATATACCCCCAAGATGGAAGGACATTCATTCCAAAATACGTATGCACCCCACTATTTATTGCAGCACTCAGTATAATAGCCAAATCTTGGAACCAACCTCGATGTCCAACAACAGATGAATGGATCATTAAGATGTGGTACATATATACAATGGAATATTACATGGCAGTTAGAAATGATACAATCACAGACTTTGCAGCAACGTGGATGGACCTAGATCATGTTATGTTAAACGAAGTAAGTCAGAAGACAAAAGAAAAACACAGAATGGTAGCACTATTCTGAAACACCTAGAACACATAAAAAACAAAAAAATGACATTGAAGAAGCATAACTGCTTGAACCACAAAGAAAGACTTCATAAACTCCATTCCCTGATCTGCACAGCCACCAAGATCTTTAGAAACAGGTCTGATTTTACCATCCAAGATAAAGTAGAAGTCTTCCACATACCACGAAAGCAGCAAGAGGAGAATAAATGATCTATTTTTTTGACGTCTTTATTTTGGTGTGGAGATTACGGTTGATGTCTCCAATATTATTTTATTTTATTTTGTTTTGTTTTTCTCTTTCTTTTTTGCACTTGAGTATGATTTGATTTCAGAACCGAGATTATTGTGTGGTGCCTGTCTTTATTGCTGTGGTGCTTATCGGTTATTTAATTCGATATTTTTTTTGTATTGTGGTATTTTAATTACTTTTTTCACATCCTCTCTCAAACTGAGTTGGAAGCCTCTAGACAGGACTCTGCCTATTTTCAGCATATTTGATTTTTGATTGAGAAGAGGACATATTAGGTG